>NC_069672.1:9194799-9532299 GCF_027244095.1 Hemicordylus capensis | reverse complement strand
TCAAATTACACTGGTGTTTTTTTAAAAAACATTTTGGTGCCAATCCCATTTTGTGGATTACATCTGCCCCTATAACACAGCTAAGGGAGCGGGTTGCTTCTAAGAGCCCATTTGCTTAAAGAAACAGTCAAAGCCATCTTTAGAGAACACCAAAAAAAAAAAAAATCAGGCATCTTTGTAAATTGAAACTTTTGGAGCTGATCCTGTTGGGTGTTGGGGTTCACCTCTTGGCGATGCAGTGATTTCTTCTGTTACTTCAGGGATGAAGCAGCATAAACAGACCTCAAGTGGCTGGAAGGAGAAAGGGATTATTATAAGAGCAGGGTATTTTAAAAAAAGATTAAACATAAACTTGACACAAACACCACAATCCAATCTTTAACCAGACGCTGTGTACTGAGCGAGGAAAGAAATCAGACTGAAGGAAGAGAGGGGATCATTCAACTTCATTTAAAAAATAATAATTTAATAAAGAGTGCTTTTTCTGTTCAAAGTCCCTTTGCTTTGAATTGTGCTCGAATCCTTCCTGTAAAGCCGGTAGGAACACGATTTCCCTTTCAGCACCGTTAAGGCCAAATTCAAACCAGGGCTCCCATGAGTTAGACTGTGAAGAATTAGAAGCTGGTTCCCTTCAGTTTTCTTCCTCTTTAAAGCCAGCCAAATGGAGCATCCCAATATAGTGAGCCAACACTGAGAAAAGAGGCATGACCGATTGGGGAGGCAAAGCGTTTTCTATCAATCTTTGAATGTCAGCTCTTGTAAATCAACATATCTTAATTAATTGCATTCTTTTCATACCAGGACCATTTAAATTGATGAGGGTGTGCCGTTGGGTATTTATTGCTCATTAGCTACTTGTATTCAGGCCCCGTGGTCTTGTCTCAGACAATGGGCGAAAGAACCTCAGCCCATTGTGGGTATCCAGTTTTACTGAACGGTTGAGGCTCTAAGTTGTGGTCACTCGATCGGATTGCTGTCTGGAGTGTGCCGTCTCTTGTTGTTATGACAATGTGAATTGCAAGGAACGAAAGCTATTTCTTAATGGAAGGCAGACGTCCAGGTGATCAAGAGCGTCTCCAAGTTGCTCGGCCTGAAGGTTCCCCAAAGTTAGTCTTATTATAAGGTTATTCTTCTTATTATTATTATTCTTATTATTCAAAGTTATTCTTATTATTCCCCTTATAAGGGGAATATTCATTATTTATTTAACACCTCCATCTGCCAAAAGGTAATTGCAGGAAGGAAAAGGTGCACAAGGCAAACTAACTAAAAACATAACACAAGAAAAGCCAAGCGTTTTAGAACCAATGACTACACCGAAGTTACATCAAAGAGGAGAAATTAGCAGCCAGATACAGTCCTATTTCAATTGCGGTACATTCCGCCACGTGGTTTCTTGACATTTAAGCTCTACAGTCTGTTGTCGCTCATGCAAAAGAAGTCAGTTGTCTCTTAAAAATTGTCCCCGAAAGTGTGTCAAGCCCCAGCAAGGTGGGAGGGTTTTTCCTCCTCCCTCGTTCCAAAGCTGGGGATGGAATCTGGGTGGGACCACCTAGGAACATAGGCAGCTGCCTTACACTGAGTCAGACCCTTGGTCCATCTAGCTCTACACAGACTGGCAGCAGCTTCTCCAAGGTTGCAGGCAGGACAGCCCTGTCTTGGAGATGCTGCCAGGGAGGGAACCTGGAACGTTCTTCATGCAAGCCGGCAGGTGTTCTTCCCAGGGTGGCCCCATCCCCTCAGGGGGAAGATCTTACAGTGCTCATGCATGTAGTCTCCCATTCAAATGCAAACCAGGGCAGACCCTGCTTAGCAGAGGGGACCATTCATGCTTGCTACCACTAGACCAGCTCTCCTCCCTTCTGCAATACCTCAAAACCTACTGAAAACCTCCAAGGAAGGACTTGTTTCTGTAGTCCAAAAATATAAGGCAAAAGCCAAATACAGAAGCCAAAAGCCCCAGCTCATGGGAAGTACCGTATAGGAAGCCACCTTGTAATGAGTCAGATCCTTGTTCCATGCAGCGCAGTATTGTCTACCCAGACTGGCAGCGGCTTCTCCGAGGCTGCAGGCAGGAGTCTCTCTCAGAGTCAGCCCTATCTTGGAGAGGCTGCCAGGGAGGGAACTGGGAACCTTCTGCATGCAAGCAGGCTGGTGCTCTGCCCAGAGCAGCCCCATCCCTCCGGGAAACATCTTGCAGCACTCACACATGCAGTCTCCCATTCGTATACAACCAGGGCGGACCCTGCTTAGTAAAGTGGACAAGTCATGCTTGCTACCATAAGACCAGCTCTGCCCACTTCATCCTGCCTGGCTGGGGCTTGACTGGCAATCAAGCTCCTAACCTCCGACCTTGCGTTCCAATAGGCGTCCACGCAGCTCGTGAACTAGGGTAGGGGGCTCCTCCTGCCCTATTAATAATCGTGGAGAACAGCCCTAGTATATGCATGCTCTGACAGCTAGCGGAAGCTTCTCCAGTCCTTTGGGTATGCTAACCTATCACCCCCCTGGCCCTTGATTTCTGCATTCAGTGTTTCATCGTCGGCATGCCACGGTCTTTCATTGGTAATATTGGTTGGTTGGCACATGCAGTCACATTATAACAAATTATGACTGTATTTTTTTTATTGTTGACAAGCAGTGCTATGTCGTATTTGGCAGCTGACATAAGATCTGGCACTGGCAGCCGCCAACTTAGAAATAATGAAGGGATGCCAAATTCAAAATGAGCAAGAGATGTCAACAAGTCTAAAGCGCGCCAACGTTTTGAGCTGTGTTTGTGCATGGCTCTTCTTCTTTTTTAAAAAAAATGAATTAAAATGGGCAGATTTTGGCAGACACAAGAGCAACACGTGGGGAGCACGGGTACGTTAATGTGAGCTCCCCCTGGATTTGGGGAAGAGGAAAGGTCTTTGCCCCAAGGGGCCTACAATCAAGCGTAGACAATACTGAGCTGAGCTGATCTAACTCAGGAGAAGGCAGTTTCCTATGTTGCTATTTACTAAGATCTATATTGCCAAACAATAACAAGCAACAGGATTATCAAAGAACTTCATAAAAGGCATCGAATGTATTCAGGTTTATGCTCTTGGTGGATCTTTTTTTTGCTTTTTATGGTTTGACCACGGGATTTTTATGGTTTGACCAAAGGCTTAATGCAAAAGATGGTTTGAGGGTGCCTCGCTATGGTCTACATAGCCAGGGGCCAACAGAGCTTCTTATTACAAGCTTTGGAATTGGCTTGAAATGGTGTTCTAACTCTCCCTGGGCGCTTGTGATTGCCTTGTACTTTGTCAAGTGGACAGGTCAACTGTTGCTCCCTAAAGGGGAGGAGAGTTGGTCTTGTGGAAGCAAGCATGAACTGTCCCCTTTGCTAAGCAGGGTCCACCCTGGTTTGTATTTGAATGGGAGACTACATGTGCGAGCACTGGAAGATATTCCCCTTAGGGGATGGGGACGGTCTTGGGAAGAGCACCCACATGCTTGCATAAAGAAGGTCTCAAGTTCCCTCCCTGGCAGCATCTCCAAGAAAGGGCTGAGAGAGATTCCTGCCTGCAACCTTGGAGAAGCCACTGCCAGTCTGTGTAGACAATACTGAGCTAGATAGACTAATGATTTGACTTGGTAGAAGACAGTTTCCTATGTTCCTAAATGCTCAAAATCATTACCTAGGTATGAACGTTGATGCTAAATCTTCATCCAGTATAGAATCATAGTATAAGTTCTCAGTTGCACCCCGCTTGCCATATATATAACAGAACCAGCCCTTGAAAATGTGCCATTTTGCCCAATTAAGAAGGGGTACTTGAATTCTGAGAACCAGAGGCGCTCTTACCCCTGGCTGAAGCCCACACGCCCTGGGGCCCGAGAGTGTTTTAGAGACCGAGGGGGAAGTGGGGGAAGAAATGTGGGATGGGAATATGTTAAGTTGTGTGTTGGAACGTTTCTGCTAAGGCATATTTGCGTCAATACACCTGTTTTATACTCTCACATTCTTGTGAGTCCGGTGGCTGTCTGTTGCACCTCTGCGCAGAACTGGCTGTTTTTCCGTAGAAGTGGTGGTCTAACATGTGGGGAGACACGCCTTTTCCCTTCACCCCAAATGTGCAGTGCCTCTCCGACACCACCCGGTTCTTCAAGACTAATCTGTGACGAGCAGGCACGGCGTCTCACTCATCAGTTCGCCGGTGGGAATTTATTTTGGACTAATGGAGAGAGGAAACTGGAGTGCTTCAACTTATGTCACATGTTTTCTTACAGTCTCGGATCAATGGAAGAGAGGTTAGGGGCCTCAAAGGGGGCACACGGACCTTTGTTTGGCATGGCTTGTGCATAGACTTTGTTGAAGGTCTGTGTCCTGTCCACAGCCCTTGGCAGAAAGTGACTTTTGATCCAAATGGGGATGAAGTGGCGATGTTCGGTAATCATCCCTCGAGGAATTCAGAACGGTTTGAGTTTCAGGAAGTACTAAGAGAACATATTGAAGGAAACACATCAGTTATATAGAATGTAGACCCAGCTCAACGATTCTTTAATGGAAGATGGTTCCTTCTAACGTCAGATTCTGTACAGTGGTATCTCCGCCGTCAAGGCAAATACCCACTATGTTTTATTGGGTGAGCATTTTATTGGAACTCAAGCAAGGAAGTTTTAAGAGGGTAGGCTCTCTTTTTCCTGTCACAAAGTTTTCGAAGTTAAAGAGCTCCCTGTCAGTAAATACTGCTTGGCTCTGCTTAACTCAAATTGCACAAAAGCAGCAAAGAGTCTTGTAGCATCTTAATGACTACACTTATAATCTGTAGCTTGCAATCTGTGGTGTTTTGGGTTAATGCATTCCTTGATCCAGGCCAGCTTTTCAATGGGGCTTTAGTTACTTGTATTCTTGTCCTGGAGTAGAGGCAGGGCTAACAAACAGCCAGCAGCAGTGAAGGCAGACGGCATTTGCCTCTCTTAATCCATTCTTTGTTCCAGGCCAGCTTTTGAATGGGGCTTTAGTTACTTGTATCCCAGTCCTGGAGTAGAGGCAGGGCTAACAAACAGCCAGCAGCAAGAGCTGCTGGAAAGAGGCGGGGCTAACAAACAAAACAGAGGCGGGGCTAACAAACAGCCAGCCGCAAGAGCACAGAAAAGCAGTCTGAACTTTGCCTCTCTGTACATAATATCTTTTCCAATAAACCATTAAAATTCCTGATTGCACTCCACTGCCTTGTACTTACACACCACAACTCTTTCCCTTGTATTCTTCACAATCCCTTGTATTCTTCACAATCCCTTGTATTCTTCACAAATTTAACAATATTCATTCATTCACTCACTCATTCATTCATTTAATAATCCACTTCATTAAATTCATAAAGTGTTATCATCAGTTGTGAGGGTGCACACCCATGGAGAAAGAAAACAAATTATTCTAGGTAGAACTAATGGAAACTACTTTCTGCTTTTTAAACATGGCGATTCCTACCTAGGACACCCTCCAATGCTCTGTGAATTTCATTTGCATATCCAACTGTGCCAGCACATGGGTTACAAAGGATGGAGAGCTGGTCTTGTGGTAGCAAGCATGACTTGTCCCCTTAAGCTAAGCAGGGTCTGCCCTGGTTGCATATGAATGGGAGACTAGAAGTGTGAGCACTGTAACATATTCCCCTCAGGGGATGGAGCCACTCTGGGAAGAGCGTCTATCTAGGTTCCAAGTTCCCTCCCTAGAAGCATCTCCAAAATAGGTCTGCAAGAGATTCCTGCCTGCAACCTTGGAGAACCTGCTGCCAGTCTGTGTAGACAATTCTGAACTTGGAACCTAGATATTCTGCCCAGAGTGGCTCCATCCCCTAAGGGGAATGTCTTCCAGTGCTTACACACGGAGTCTCCCATTCATATGCAACCAGGATGGGCCCTGCTTAGCATAGGGGACAAGTCACGCTTGCTACCACAAGACCAGCTCTTCACCCAGAGCTGAGAATGAAAGGACCAAATGGGTATGGAACATGAGAGGTACTACTACTACTCTAAATATTTGTTGTTGTAGTAGGTGATACAGTGTATTTCTCTTCATAAATGAGGCTAAATGAATGAGATAAGTACAGGGATAATTCACAGGAGCAGTAATAGGTGCTAATGTTGGTGTAATGTTGGTCCTAGTGTTGGACCAGGACCGGGAGACCTGAGTTCAAATCCCTGTTCAGCCAGGAAACGCACTGGGTGACTCTGGGCCAGTCATGTATCTCACAGCCTAACCTACATCACAGGGTTGTTGTGAGGAGAAACACAACCATGTTTCTTGGAGGAAGAGTAGGATATAAACATTAAACTAATAAAAACAATAATAAATAAATATAATATAGCCTTTCTGGCTGAGCGAAATATATTTATTGTCTGATCTTAGACGGCCTTTGTTTTGGTGGCTGTTGGTATTCAGCTTCTTGTTTTTATATTTGGAAATGGTAAAGTTATGCATTCCATTGCTTTCTGAGTCCTGAAGGGCACAAATATTTTTAAAGACTGAGTGAATGAATTAAACAAACAAACAAACAAACAAATACTTCCATTTGCTGAGAGTCAGTGGAGCAAAGGCTAGGGTTTGGGAATGGGCCCTCTAAATGGAAATCCCAAATGAATTTACTAGTGCAAGTTGCACGATCGATAGTAGGATAGGAGAAGCCATTTGGAAGTCAGGTTTAAAAAGCAAATTTAAAACCAACATTTTAAAAGGCCTGAGTGAACAAAAAGGTCTTTACCTGGTGTCTGAAAGGACAAAGTGATGAATTTCTTTCTTTGATGAACCTCAGGTGAACCTCACTGGGGAGGTTGCCAACCCCTGCTGAACCCTGCAGGCCTGTAAAGAGGCACCTTTTAAAAGTGGTGATTCTCTTTATTGTGCAGGGGGAGAGCAACTGGCCCTCTCCATCCCCAGCACAGCATCCCTCCAGTGGCTGTTGCTGGCTTCTTCAGATTGTGAGCCCTTTGGGGACAGGGAGCCATTTCATTCATTCATATATATCTTTGGGAACTCTTGTTGAAAAGTGGTATAAAAATATTTGTCATATCCATATCCGAGGCTCTTCCATAAATAGAGTGCCACCACCGAAAAGGCCCTTTCCCTAGTAGCCACCCAACGCACCCCATTTTGGCCAGGGCAATCAGAGCAGGGCCTCCAAAGAAGATCGTGAGGTCCGAGTCAGGACATCTGGGGCAGGCTGTTCTCTCAGGCGACCCGGTCCCAGGCTGTTCGAGGCTTCAAAGGTTACAGTCATCATTTTCAGTTTGAAGACCTGTTTGTTCCCAACCCTCTTCTGATACATTAAATAAGAAACCTTTAATTTTATAGATTTTTACCCGGCTTGCCATGCCCTAAGGACAGCCCTGCATTAACCCATAGCAAAGCCATAGCAAACACACTTCCCAACTTCCCCTCTGTGAATTAGCCTCAGTGCCTCCCCATCTAATCCACTAAGTGTTTTAGACTTATAACTTGCTTTTCCTCTCCCCCCCCGCCCCGCACACACCCCCACCCGCTTTGCTGTGAAAGATGAGGAAATTCTAATAAAAATCCTCTGTGCGGAAGGCAAGTTGCCAGTGGCCAGTTAAAGTACCAGCATTAACCTAATTCATTAAGTGTCAGATGTTTGCTTTGTTTGTATGGTGCTTGTAACCCTATTGATGTCAAGCAGGCTGTTAAAAAGCATAATGACATGGCATTAGAGACCCTGAGAGCAATTAACAGGCTGCTTAATTAGCAAAAGGAATTAGAATTTGAGTGGCTGATCTTTGCTTAAAGACGTGTGTGTGTGTGTGTGTGTGTGTGTGTGTGTGTGTATGTTTAGAGCAAGCTGGAGTCGTTATCTGATTATGCATTGATCCGACAGGCTAACTCAGTCCGTAGGTAATTCTCTCCCCTCCATTGTAAACTTTGAATATACAACTGTTTAAATATGCCGAACAGTCTCAATAAACAAGAGAAACAAAGCTCTGTATTGGGGTGTGTGTGTGTGTGTGTGTGTGTGTGTGTATGCGTGTATGCAGAGGTGTTGGGAAGGTGCCTCTTTTCCTGTTTGGTAGAAAAAGGTTTTTGGGGTGGGGGGATGAAAGAGGATTGATGGAACGAACACCTCCCAAGGTTCGTTTAAGTTGACCTACAGGTAGCAGTCCTGGTTGGGATGAGTGGGTGGGATTCCTAGCTTGTCAAGTGATTCTGGTGGAGGGTGCCCCCCCCCCGACCACGCCATTGGCCCAGATGGTGTATGGCTTCCCTTAAGTATGACTATTCTTGTAAATACAAAAACATGCACTCAGAATTGTATCATTGGATTGTAGCGCTGAAAGGGACCTTGGGTGCCAGCGTGGTGTAGTGGTTAGAGTGCTGGACTAGGACCGGGGAGACCCGAGTTCAAATCCCCCTTCAGCCATGAAACTAGCTGGGTGACTCTGGGCCAGTCACTTCTCTCGCAGCCTAGCCTAGCCTACTTCACAGGGTTGTTGTGAAAGAGAAACTCAAGTATGTAGTACACCGCTCTGGGTTCCTTGGAGGAAGAGCGGGATATAAATGTAAAATAAATTAATAATAATAATAATAATAATAATTCCTTGGGAAGGACTCAATGTCAGGATAAAACAAACCAGTCAATAACACCTGTCTGACTGTGTAAATAAATAAATATATATATATATATATATAATAATATATGGAGTGGCCATGTGAGAAAATGATCAGATGCTTATCATTGAGAGGAATCCTGAAATTTGCTTTAAGGCCACTCAGTCAATCAATCAAACTTTATTATGGTCTATGACCAGTACAACAAGGGGGAAAAAATTACAATTAAAATATAAATAACAGTTTAAAAGATAACAAATCAACAGTCTAACCCACCAACAATATTATAACTGAAAGCAGCACTAGAATGATTCAGACCATAAGAACAGCCCTGCTGGATCAGGCCCAAGGCCGATCTAGTCCAGCATCCTTGTTTCACACAGTGGCCCACCAGATGCCTCTGGGGAGTCCCCAGGCAAGAGGTGAGGACATGCCCTCTCTCCTATTGCTACTCCCTGCAATTAGTATTGAGAGGCATCCTGCTTCTGAGGCTGGAGGTGGCCTATAGCCCTCAGACTAGCAGCCGTTGATAGATCTCTCCTCCATGAAGTTATCCAAACCCCTCTTAAAGCCATCCAGGCTGTTGGCTGTCACCAACCACATCTTGTGGCAGAGAATTCCATAGTGTGACTATGTGTTCTGTGAAAATGTACTTCCTTTTCTTGGTCCTAAATTTCTTGGCTTTGAATTTCCACTCCTCCTGGGGAAACCATGGATCTGATCCAGTGCAGGAAGTTGATTGGTTGATTAAGTCAATCAATGAGCCATTTTGAAAGGGTGGTATACAAATAAAATAAAATAAATAAATAAATAAATAAATAAGTGCTGTCAAGTCAGTGTTGACTCTTAGCGACCACATAGATGGATTCTCTCCAGGATGATCCATCTTCAACGTGGCTTTGAAGGTCTCTCAGTGGTGCATTCATTGCTGTCCTAATCGAGTCCATCCACCTTGCTGCTGGTCGCGCTTTTCTTCTCTTTCCTTCCACTTTCCCCAGCATTATGGACTTCTCAAGGGAGCTGGATCTTCGCATAATGTGTCCAAAGTATGATAGTTTGAGCCTGGTCATTTGTGCCTCAAGTGAAAATTCTGGATTGATTTGTTCTAGGATCCATTTGTTTGTTTTCCTGGCTGTCCATGGGATCCTCAAAAGTCTTCTCCAGCACCAAAGTTCAAAAGCGTCAATACTTTTTCTATCTTGCTTCTTCAAAGTAGATTTCGCATCCATAGAGTGTCATGGGGAAAACCATGATCTGAACGATTCTAATCTTTGTAGGTATAGACATGTCACGGCATCTAAATCTCCTTTCCAAGGCTTTCAGTGCAACCCTACCAAGTGCTAGCCTGCGGCGTATTTCTTGTCTGTTGGATCCTTTACAGGAAGTACCGACACTTTATCTGACTAATCTTAGTTTCTTGGTGCAACTTTTTAATCTGATTAATAACCTGCCCTATCCAAGGAACTGGGGATGAGTAATGATACCTCAACATTATTAAACCATCTATTTCTCCTCTTATCCCCCCCCCCATTACTTTTTCAAAATAAAACTTTTAGATGTGCATCGAATATACAATACAT
Source organism: Hemicordylus capensis (assembly GCF_027244095.1). NCBI lineage: Eukaryota > Metazoa > Chordata > Lepidosauria > Squamata > Cordylidae > Hemicordylus > Hemicordylus capensis. The sequence continues at coordinate 9,522,126 of NC_069672.1, read as the reverse complement.
TTTCCATAATCTGGACTTCAGTTGATAATGTGGTTTATGTTATATACTATATTACATTTAATACATGACATTTGTCTTTAATTCTATCCGTTCTCCAAAGAGCTTAGGCTAGCATACCCTGATCCTCACACACATCCTTAGGAACATAGGAAGCTACCTTATTATTGAGTCAAGCCATTGGTCCATCTAGCTCAGTATTGTCTACACTGACTGGCAGCAGCTTCTCCAAGGTTGCAGGCAAGAGTCTCTCTCAGCCCGATCTGGAGATGCTGCCAGGGATTGAACCTAGGGCTTTCGGTATGCAAAGCAGATGCTCTACTCTGGAGCCTTATACTGAGTCTGACCTTTTGGCCCATCTAGCTCAGACCTGTCTGCTCAGACTGACAGTGGCTGCCAGTCAGTGTAGACAAGACTGAGCTCTATGGACCAAGGGTCTGACTCCGTTTAAGGCAGCTTGGTACGTTACTAACCCTTGTTCTGCTCTCTCTCGAGTTTCTGTTGGCATCTCCTGGGGACAGCAACTTGCACGCAACCTTCAAGAAGAACAAACTCCAGACAAACACCTACCCCCCTCCCTTTTGCTAACCTGTAATCCGAGGGCTCCTTCTCCATTCATGGTGTGATGTAACTTCTCCCCCCCCGCCACCCCGCCCCATCATTCAAGTTTAATGGATGTAATTATGCGATTAGCTTGCCTGTGTTTCAGAAACTGAGGCTGCTGTCTTGGAGGGAGAGGTTGTTCTAATGCAGTGCAGGGCTTGGGTTTCCTCCTGGTACTTAGGATGCTTCTGTGCCGAGAGATATAATTAAGTGAAATCTCAGCCTCTTTGTCAAGGGATGGCCTGATAACCAGCAAGGGTGGTTCACAGTCTGGCTGTTCTTGGTGGCGGTGGTGGTGGTGGTGGTTGGGGGGGGGAGCCCCATTGAAGGACAATTTAATTGTGATCACAGCCCATGCCAAGGATGTGATTAGCCCAAATGGAGGTGCAATAGCGCCTAATAGCCATGGATAAACAAAATTTAATTGGTAGGCAGGGAAGACGACTCTGATCACACCGTCACCATAGCCCTCCCTGCCCCAACACTGACCTCGATTTTTCTTGCGACTGCCCACTTTTGCGGGGCGGGGGCCGTAACAACTATTTATTATTTCTTAAGCACCTAACAAAAAAAAGGGGGGGGGACTGTGCAAAGATAACAGCTGACAATGGCAGGACCCGTCCCGCAAGTGTGCAGTCTAAATCGGGGTTCCTTAACCTCTTCTCACCAACCATGATGTGGGAATGGAGAAGCATTGCACCTGGGCTCGAGAAGGAGGCAGGGCAGGTGATTTAACCATTCGAGATGTGCACGGAATGGATTTTTCTATTCTGTTTTGAATTGGCATCGAATTCGGTGGACCATTCACAGGGGGTCCACTACTACTTCTCCTGCTCCTTTTCCTTCTGCTTCTCCTCCTCCTCCTCCTTCCTGTTACTATTACTATTTTATTAAATTAATTAAAAAATATTTATATCCCGCCCCTCCAGGACAATATTGCTCAGGGCGGCTCACAGCAATAGAACACTTCACAACACTTGAGAAACCAGAATGTGGTGGTGTGAGTAGGTTTAAAAAAAAAAAAAAGTACCAACAGACCTTTGCTTGTCAACGCCGGCTTTGTTTGCCAGTCAGCTTTGAATGGCTTGTTCCTTCTCAGCTCAAAGCTTCATCCAGTGAAGAATTCTCCACCACCTAGATAGGGCAAAAGACTGCATATATAATTCTGATTTCGATATGCGTCACGGGGCCAGATTCAATCTGCAATTCCCTTCTTTTCACCCCACCAGCCTCCTTCTGATGGCTTATTTTAATTTAAAGGCAGTGGTGTTTACAAAGCTGCCAAGTAAACACATCCACAACTCCAGCCTCTAATCAACACAATGCTTCCACTCAAAAGCTGCGGGAAATATAGCTGCCTCTATATATCGGCAACCTTACACACACACACACACAACACACAACACACACACACACACACACACACACACACCCCACCCAGCATTCAACTGTTTACAAAAGCTCCGAATCAAAATGCTACAGACTATAGAGCAGAGGAAGGCAATGTTAGCTCTCCAGCTAAGCCAGCCTGGAGATGTCAGAAGTTGTGTGGGGGGTATTGGTGGTGGGGTGTTGGAGGGGAGACATTTGGATCATCCCAGTCATAGCAGAGCAAGCATGCGTGATAAGAGCAAGCCCGTCAAAGAGCATCTGGAAACAGGCAGGTGTAAGGATCAAGAAGCCAGTTCGGCTTCTTGGGGAAGTGACATGCTTGGATAGGAAAGCCTGTCTTCCCTGAGCTTTCCGCCTTCATAGTGCAGAGCAGAGAGGGAGAGAAAGAGGCCGCATGGCGAATGGAGAACCAAGGCAGAGCAGGGAGTGAGACGGAGGGAAGGGAGAGGCCCCCGTGATTAGCGGTCCACCGATCGGAGGAAGCCAGAGCAAAGTGAGAGGCAACCAGTGGGGGATACGGGGGAAGACCCCTCCTCACTCTCTCTCCTCCTAATGCCCCTTGTGGTCACTGGGATAAGAGGTGCAAGTAGGCGATGCAACTGAAGCAGTGTCTCCAATGGGGGGAACCCCCAGGAATAGCTTCCAGAACAGCTCCTGGCACCAGTGTTGGCTGGCGGCCATCGTAACCCTGTCCCCGGGCTAGCCTCGCCCCACCTCGACCTCCAGAGCCCAGGCGAGACACTGTCCGTACATGTGTCCCAGACCCTCTGTGCTGCCGTGCTAATAAGCCAGCGGCTCTATTCTCAGGCCTCATTCCCCCAGGTTCTGCTTCCCTTCGAGCCCAAGAAGAAGAAGAGCCAGTGGAAGCCATAACAGAGAGTGCTGCCTCTGTTGCTGCCACTGGGTTAATGATGAGATCCCACAGAGGTGCACAGTGGGTTTCTTCCTGCCGAGCACCCAGGTCGGCTGGGTGGGCTCCGTTGTCATCCTCGGAGAGGAGGAGAGCCGTGGCAATGCGCTGGGAGCGTTTCACCTGGGCTTCAGAAGTGGGGTGGGCGGGGCTAGAGAGGGGCGGGGTTACATTTGGCTCTGCCCAGTGGCTGCCCCACCGTGGGGGGAGTGGCCGTAGTTGTCTTGGACCCGGGCAGAGACAAGCGTTGGGCCAGCACAGGCCCCGAGAGAGAACTGCGGCGCCTCTGTTTTCAAATCTCCAGTGGAACAGAGCCCATCACGGCACAAGGGCATTGCTAGGGACAAATACCTTGTGATTAACCCAGGACATTCTACAACACAGGACTGGATCGAGGAACAGATTAGGAACATAGGGAGCTGCCATATACTGAGTCAGACCATTGGTCCCTCTAGCTCAGTATTGTCTTCACAAACTGGCAGCGGCTTCTCCAAGGTTGCAGGCAGGAGTCTCTCTCAGGCCTATCTTGGAGAAGCCAGGGAGGGAATTTGGAACCTAGATACTCTTCCCAGAGTGGCTCCATCCCCGACGGGGAATATCTTACAGTGCTCACATGTAGTCTCCCATTTGAATTCAAACCAGGCAAGACCCTGCTTAGCAAAGCAGTCCATTCATGCTTGCTGTCACAAGACCAGCTCTCAGAAACCTCACATCTGGGAAGAAGAACCCAAATGAAGGCATAGAGGCAGGGCTCTGCAGGGCACAGAAAAGTTGCCATGATGAACCACAGTTGATTAAAAAGAAAAATAGAAGGGGACAAAAGACTAAAATCTGGTTGGCAGACTTGTACTGTTTGAGGGTAATCTTAACCTAATTAGTTTCATTAAAGGAACATGGACCCGTCTGAGACATCTGTACCCAAAGTTGTGGGGCTTTAAAAAAAACCCAAAAAGAAAGCTTAAGTTTAAAGAGATTAAAGAATCCCACCCCCATCCAGTCCTGTTCCTGCAAGACATTAGCTGTTCAGAAATGACAAAAATGTCCTTAAGCCTTTTCGGAGGAAGGGCGACCAAATAAGCAATCTTTTGTTTCACCATAAGTCTTGCTTGCAAAGACGTGGAGAGGTGGTGTCCGGTCACCCTGTGCGGGATCCAGAAACATGACTTATCTGTCGCCAATAAAGCAAATCGGGCTGCCGAATTAGTGGGGGGATTAGATGTGCGAGTTGCTAGCAGGGAAGGAAACGGGCTGGCCACCCACAAGGTGTGATGGAGGAGTCCAGTCAGCAAATATCTTTTGCAACCGACGGAACAAAAGATGCTACTCTGCCTGCAGTTGATGACAAGAATCATCATTTTTTATTTATTTAACATATTTATGATTGATTGATTGATGAAGTGCCGTCAAGTCGGTGTGGACTCTTAGCGACCACATAGACAGATTCTCTCCAAGATGATCTGTCTTCAACTTGGCCTTGAAGGTCTTTCAGGGGTGCATTCGTTGCTGTCGTCATCGAGTCCATCCACCTTGCTGCTGGTCGTCCTCTTCTTCTCTTTCCTTCCACTTTCCCCAGCATTATGGACTTCTCAAGGGAGCTGGATCTTCGCATAATGTGTCCAGAGTATGATAGTTTGAGCCTGGTCATTTGTGCCTCGAGTGAGAATCCTGGATTGATTTGTTCTCTGATCCATGTGTTTGTTTTCCTGGCTGTCCATGGCATCCTCAAAAGTCTTCTCCAGCACCCAAGTTCAAAAGTGTCATTACATTTTCTTTTTCTTGCTAATTCAAAGTCCAGCTTTCGCATCCATAGAGCATAATGGGAAAAACCATTGTCCGAACAATTCTAATCTTTGTAGGTATAGACACATCACGGCATCTAAATATCCTTTCTGAGGCCTTCATTGCAACCCTACCAAGCACCAGTCTGCAGCGTATTTCTTGACTGCTGGATCCTTTACTGTTGATGGTGGATCCTAAAAGGCAGAAGCTATCTACCACTTCAGTGTCTCATTATCAATTCTGAGGCTGGTTGCTGGACTCATTGTCATTAGTTTAGTCTTCTTTATGTTTAGTCATAGTCCCATTTTTAGGCTGTGCTCCTTGACTTTCATTACTAGAGCTTGCAGATTATCTGCATTCCCAGCAGTCAGAGTGGTGTCATCAGGATAGGACAGGTTATTGATGTTTCTTCCTCAAGCTTTAAAACCACGCTCATCTTCTTCCAATCCAGCTTCTCTCAGTATATGTTCAGCATATAACTTGAATAAAGAAGGAGAAAGTATACAGCCTTGTCTTACTCCTTTGCCAATCTGGAACTAGTCTGTTTTACCATGTTCCATCTGGACTGTGGCTTCCTATCCTGTGTATAGGTTTCTCATGAGAACAATGAGATGTTCTGGGATGCCCATTTTACTAAGAATATTCCACAACTTGACATGGTTGATGCAATCGAAGGCTTTTCTGTAGTCAATACAGCACATATTTACTTCTTTTTGGTATTCTTTGGCTTTCTCAGTTATCCTGCGTGCATCAGCAATGATGTCTCTTGGTCTTTTCTGAAACCAGCTTGAACATCCGGCATTTCCCTTTCCATGTAGGGCTCTAATCTGCTTTGGATGATCCTCAGCATTATTTTGCTAGCACGTGAAATTAAGGATATTGTGCGATGGTTTGTGCAATCTGTTAAGTCTCCTTTGTTTGGTATGGGTATGTAGACTGACCACTTCCAATCTGTTGGCCACTGTGTCGTTCTCCAAATTTGCTGGCATAGTTTGGTTAGAGCCATGACTGATTAGATGCATTCACAGAGAAGGAGTCTACTGTGCTGTTAGCTATGCCAGTCGAACAGAACCACCATGTTCAAGGGCAGTGTACCCTTGAATACTAGTTGCTGGCAGACTGATAACCATAGTGTGCAGTGGCCTTCCTGGAAGTGTGTAGCCAGTCACTACTGGGAAAAGGTTGCTGGATTAGATGAACAGATCAAGTACAGATCACCAGTGTTCCATCTAACAGGGATTCCCAGATGTTGTTGGCTACAACTCCCAGTATCCCCAACTGCAATGACTTTTCCTTGGGGGTTATGGGAGATGTAGTCAACAACACTACAGATCACTTTATGCTTAGGCAAAGTGAGGCAATCGCGTGAAGCAGTCGTTTATTGGGGTGCTTCACACAGGGTGGCTAGTTGCATTATTTGGGCACCACCAGCAGGGCGGCAACTGGGCTCCTATGTTACTTGTAGGTTGTAGAAGGAAGACAACCATGCATGTGATAAGGAGAATGGGGGATGAATGGAATCGCACTCAGTGATACATGCTTAAGCCTAGTTTCAGCTGGGGACAAGAAGTAGGCTGAAGGCTTTAAGGAAGATGTGGATTTTGAACAGGGAATTGTAGGCCACCTTTGGACCGAACGGCAAACCACGGGTCTAATGGACCTGCGGTTTACCTCCAGTCCCCCGCACACTCCCAGATTATCAGGATCTGAGGTGTGGGAGCTGGCAAAGGAGGCGGGACTGGTTGCATGGGCTTCCTTCGACCCTGGAGAGCTTCCTTCGACCCTGGATGTCCAAAGGTGGCCATAGAGAGACAGAGAGATGATCTCCAGGCAAAGACATAGGAATCTTGGGAGCACAGCAAGGTTATTTTTGCAAGCAAATTGCAATTATGAAGGGACGGTTATTTCCCCACAGCCCATATTGGCTAGTGACTGGGAGGTGGTGGTTACCTTTCCCTATAGCATGTAACTTGGCTCATTTTCTTAGGACTCCTACTTACTTACTTATTTAAGACTCCCCCACCTTGGTGAAAATATATCTCAGCCTCTCCTGTGGTTACTTTTATGTGGTATGTTCTGCTGTGGTCTGGAGGTTGTTCACACCCAGCTTTCAGTTCGCATCTCCTCCGGAATGGAGCGTGAGCATTCACATATTGGCCAGATTTGCCCCGAAGTCCCTGTGAGCTCTCAGGGATCACTTCACACACAAATCGGGTTTTTCATCACGTGTTAAGAGTGTAGCCCAGTTTATATATGGAGTTTTTAAAAAATCCACTTTTTGCGTCAATTGTTTTGGGCAACTTCGAACTTTCAGTAAAGCCTTGCAGAAAACCCGCACTACAGCCTGTTGTCTGGGAAAGATCCAGTATCTAATTACCATTCTCAAGAAAGAGGACAACATCAAGAATAATTTCCAGGAGTTTGAGACTTAGGAAGATCATTTAAATAAATAAATAAATAAATAAATAAATAAATAAATAAATAAATAAATAATATTGTCTGTTGCTGCTTCAGCCCTTTGCCTGTTTTTCCTCCTTCCTTGTTGCCCCTGCTGCCCATCTCCAGACCCGCCCTTGGCCTCCTTGCTTTTTTTCAACGGCAACTTGGGAAGATCTCTCCTCCTCCCATCCTGCCCTTGTCCTGCCAAAAATGTGGGGAGCCCCTCTGTGTGTGAACTGGAGCCCCTGGAAACCACAAGCCAATATTCCACCACTCAAGCAAACTTCTGTAGGTTGCCTTTGAAGTCGGTCCATGGCAGCCAGGAGATTTCCCATGGCCACCTCTCCAAACCACCTGGTCTCTCGGAGGTTGCGTTCCATGGCCAGTTTTAAAACAGGTATAAAGAAGGGATTCATCAGCTCCGTCTTCAGCCACGGTAGCGAAGACATTAATTCTGTTAAATGGGGCCTAGATGGAATCAATACATGTGCACACCACGGGACACAGTTCCTTGTGATTTTTTAATTATTTTTCCCCCCAAAAAGGACACTTAAAGATTCACTTGATTTGCACCCAGGAGAAGATACCTTGGCTAGGGCTCTCGGAGATTCTAAAGCCAAAGGGTGGGAGGTCCATTTCTTTGCAATAGGAATGCACCAGGAGGTATTGTGTTGCATATCATCTATCTATCTATCTATCTATCTATCTATCTATCTATCTATCTATCTATCTATCTATCCATCTATCTATCTTAATAAGTAAATATTTATTTATTAATTCATCCATTTATTTCTATCTCTCCCCAAACTGGTGATTAGCGGGGGAAGTGAGCAGGGGCAGTTTCCCCCACAACAGGGATTCCCAGATGTCAACTACGCCCATCATGCTCAGCCCAGGGCCACTGCAGCTGGGGATGATGGGAGTTGTAGTTAAGAGTATCTGGGAACTTGTTTGTTTGTTTGTTTGTTTGTTTGTTTGTTTGTTTAGTACATTTGTATACTGCCCTATTAAAAAAAAAGGCCTTGGGCAGTTCACAGTATAAAAAACATCAGAACGTTAACATGATTAAAACCATTTAACATACGATAAAAAATCTAAAAGCTGAAGCTTTAAAACTATAAACGAAAAGCCTGGCTAAGCGGGTATGTTTTCAGGTCTTTCTTTAAAACATTCAGAGAAGGAGAGACCCAAATTTCACCAAGAAGCGCATTCCAGAGCCCTGGGGCAACTCTAGGAAAGGCCCGTTTTTGAGTCACCACCAACTGAGCTGGTGGCAACCACAACCAGACCTCCCCGGATGAACTTGCAAATACGGCAGATATTTATATGCCACTTTTCAATAAAAGTTCCCAAAGCAGTTTACAAATAAATAGAATAGAATAGAATAGAATAGAATAGAATAGAATAGAATAGAATAGAATAGAATAGAATAGAATAGAATGGCTCCCTGTCCACAAAGGGCTCTCAATCGGAAAAAAAGAAACATAAGACAGACACCAGCAACAGCCACTGGAGGGATGCTGTGCTGGGGATGGAGAGGGCCAGTTGCTCTCCCCCTGTTTAATAAATAAAGAGAATCACCATTTACAAAAGGTGCCTCTTTGCTCTGTTAGCAGGGACTGAACCCTGGAATCACAGTGGCAGGGAACACTGGGCAGGTATACCATTTGGGCTTTCCATCTTTGGCCCCCAGTTATCTTGGCCTGCTTCTGCTCTTTGTCTCCCATGATGCAAATTTGCATGTATCGCAGCCCCCCTTATAAATCTTTGCAGGTAAGCCCCCACCCCGTTTCACACCGGGCCGGGTACTATTTCCTCCTCATCTACCCGCCTTTTGCTTCCTCTTGAACATCCACATTATATAACAGCTCCTTCATTTCGACAGCGCACAGGAGGGGGGGAAATAAGCCAGGAAAAATATGGGCCTGTCTGTTTATTTGTCAGGCTGGCCTGTCTGTCGCACCCTCTGGGCAAATATCACTCTTATGATCATTTTCCGACAGGCATCGCCTTATGATCATTTTCCGACAGGAGGTCCTGACCTGGGTCGCCTGCCTGCCTGTTCTTTCGGCAGCCCTTTCCACACAAGCCTGTTAAATGTGGCTCTCTGCAGACCTGCCGGTTCTGCCTTTTGATACCTGCAAAACCATCCCAGTCAGCTGTAGGGATCCATTGCGCCGTTCAAGCTCAGTTCTCAGGGCTCGGGGCCTCGATAGCACCTGTGAGTGTTGTGTTTTGTTTCCAGGCTTTTAAAACAAGGTTCCAGTTAACCATACCCAGCATTTTATGCAGCGCATTCCAGGTGTGTGTGTGTGGGGGGAAACACTTCATGCACAGTGTTGCATAGGATTACGTAGGACGCTGACTCAGATCCATGCTCCATCTAGCTCAGTGTGGTCCACACTGACTGGCAGCAGCTCTCCAAGGTTTCAGGCAGGTTCTCCCGGCCCTGCCTAGAGATGCTGCCAGGGATTGATGCAAAGCAGGTGCTGATCTCCCACTGAGCTACAAGCCTCCTCTAAGAGCCGCTGCCCTTTCTCCGCAAGTTTAGAACAGGGGTTCTCAACGTTGGGTCCCCAGATGTTTTGGGACTTCAACTCCCATAATCCCCAGCCCCAGTGGCCTTTGGCTGAGGATTGTGGGAGCTGGAGTCCAATGACATCTGGGGACCCAGCATTGAGAATCCCTGGTTCAGAAGAGCCCCTGTGGCTCTCCGTGGCCTCAGACAGGGGTCCTTTTCAGCCCTACCTGGAGATACTAGGAACTAAACCTGGGATTTCCTGAGGGAACGCATAGTGAGCTAGACAGGCTGCGGGCGTGAATATATGAAGCGGTCTTGCCCTGAATTAAAGCATCCGTGTATTCAGCTCAGCGTTGTCTCCACTGATGGGCAGAGGCTTCTCTGAGGTTCCAGGAAGGCGTCTCTCCCAGTCCTACCTGGAGATGCTGCCAGGGAGTGAACCTGGGACCTTCTGCATGCAAAGCATAGGTGCACTAGCAGCGAGTTACGGGGCTATCCTGATGAAGCTGCCAGTCTCGGTCTGACCAATGGTCCATCCAGCTGAGTATTGTCTGCAATGACTGGCAGCAGTTCTTCTAGGTTTCACACAGTGTCTTTCTCAGCCCTGGAGATGCCAAGGATTGACCCTACCACCTTCTGCATGCAAAGCAGATGCTTTCCCACTGAGCGATGGTCCCTCCCCGCAAAAGCCAGGTACAAAAGAAGCTGCCTCCTCCTGAGTCAGACCCTTGGTCCATCTAGCTCAGCACTGTCCAACCAGACTGGCAGCAGCTTCTTCTATGTTACAGGCAGGAGTCTCTCTCAGCCTGTATCTGGAGATGCCAGGGAGGGAACATGGGACCTTCTGCATGCCAGCGTGGAGGTGCTCTTCCCAGAACAGCCCCCTCCCCTATGGGGAATCTCTTACAGTGCTCACACAGGTCGTCTCCCATTCAAATGCAACCAGGGCAGACCCTGCTTAGCAAAGGGGACAGTCCATGCCTGCTCCCACAAGGCCAGCTCTGCTCCCTAGGAGACGTGTCTCCCTAGGACGCCGAGAGGTCGCGAGAGCAGCCCTCGTTGCCTGCCTTATGCAAGCTGTGATGCAAAGGCCATGTGTGGGAAAAAGTGGCACTGCTACCCATGGTCCCTTCAAAGGCAGTTCACAGGATCCAGCCAGCTTCTGCAGGCTCCAGCTGTCCTCTCCCCCAAATCCTGGACGGGGCTTAAACCCACTCGGCCGGGGCTCTCTCGCTCGCCGGCTCGCGGTCCACAGACATCCCTGGGCACAGAGCAGAAGAATGTCTGCCGCTCTTTCCCCTCGGATGCCTCAACCTTCCCTGACCTCTGGGGGTGCATCAGGGCAGACACCAACCATGTGAGGTGGGTCATAAGAAACAGCTTTAGACACAACCCTGCCTCATCCTGCCGAAAGAATGCAAAGCCGCGTCATGTGTGCGAGATCAGTCCTGGGGACACACCGGCGTTTGCCAGAAAGCTCTCCGAGGACAATCGCTTTGCTGTCACAGGCTGAGCAGACACGCACTGTCCGCTGGGGTTTTTAAAGGGCCAGCAGTCTCTAACGGGGGCATGGCTCAGGGGCAGGGCACCTGTTCTGCATGCCGAAAGCCCCGGCTTCCATCCAGGGCATTTCTAGGTAGGGCTGGGAGAGACTCCTGCCTGAAACCCCGGAGAGCTGCTGCCAGCCTGGGTAGACAATACGGAGCTGGATGGACCAAGGGACGGGTCTGACCTAATAAAAGGCATATTCCTAAGTTATATGAGGAGAATTGTGTAGGAACACATGGAGCTGCCATATACGGAGTCAGACCACGGTGCTGGCTGCAAAGAGATGAAGCAATGGAGCCAGTGTGCTGGATGTGAGACCAGGACTTGAGAAATTTGAGGGCAGTGCAGGGAGGTTGGGGGAGGACACGGGAACATAGGAAGCTGCCATATACTGAGTCAGACCCTTGGTCCATCTAGCTCAGTGTTGTCTTCACAGACTGGCAGCAGCTTCTCCAAGGCTGCAGGCAGGAGACTCTCTCAGCCCTGTCTTGGAGATGCTGCCAGGGAGGGAACTTGGAACCTTAGATGCTCTTCCCAGAGCGGCTCCATCCCCTGAGGGGAATATCTTGCAGTGCTCACACTTCTAGTCTCCCATTCATATGCAACCAGGGCGGACCCTGCTTAGCTAAGGGGACAAGTCATGCTTGCTGCCACCAGACCAGATCTCCTCTCTGAGGGGAGACCATCGACTCTGCGTTGCATACAGAAAGTCCCAGGTCAGCCCCTGGCATCTCCATGTCCCATTGGGAAGTATCCAGGTAGGGCTGAAAGAGACACTGCCAGTCAGTGTGAACAGTACTGAGACAGATGGTCTGACTCAATCTGAGGCAGCTTCGTATGTTCCCTATGTAAATAAGCAGCTGCTGGAAAGACATTCTGGGGAACAATGAGCACAGGAACAATTTAAGCTGCCATTTACTGAGTCAGACCCTTGGTCCATCTTGCCCACTGTTGCCTTACACTGACCGGCAGCAGCTCTCCAAGGTTTCGGGCAGGAGTCTCTCTATCCACTTCTCTCTATGCACGTACATTGGTTCACTCTCTAGCACCTGATTCTGGGCTGTTTGATGGTTAGCAGCTAACTAGGATAGCTAGTCACCTTAAGTGGCACAGCAGGGAGATGCCTGACTAACAACCAGAAGGTTGCTGGTTCGAATCCCTGCTGGTACTCTATCGGGCAGTAGCGATAGAAGAAGATGCTGAAAGGCATCATCTCATACTGCGCAGGAGATGGCAATGGTCAACCCCTCCTGGATTCTACCAGACAACCACAGGGCTCTGTGGGTGCCAGGAGCCGAAATCGACTGGATGGCAAACTAGGATAGCTAGATTTGATTTGCATGAGTACTCAGGCCTTAGCAAAACAACAGTGCAGTGGAGTCCAACAAAAACGAACCAAACAACACCGCGTAGAAGTAAAATAATGGCAAAGGCCCAAACGAAAATGAAGATACGGCAACTTAAATTTCAGAAGTCCCCCAACAAGCCACAGCGATGTCCTTCAGGAAAGGGTGGGGCCGTTGCTCAATGGTAGAACATCTGCTTTGCATGCAGAAGGTCCCTTCTTAGCTTTTTCTTTTCCAAGGTGAGACATCCTCACTTCCTCCAGCCAAGGCTTAGGGCTGGTTCACATATATGAATGCCCTTTGAGGCTGCTTCTGGTCTCACAGGTGGGCAGTAAGGCTACAGCAACGATCTTGGTGAGAACCTTTGTGTAGGGGCTGTCTGCTGCTGCTCCTTGGGTAATCACCATGACCCACCCAACGTTTCGGTTTGCCAGGTCATTCAATGATTGACCTGGAGGTAACGTGAGGAGGAGTCATTCTCCATCCGTGTCTCAAATGTATTTAGAAGCTCTGGACATCTGCCAGAGTTCCAAGTTATCCCAAACTTCACATGACGCCAGAGAAAACAATATTTATCCTTCTCTAATCTAATGTGTCGTTCCTCAATGTTGTTGCTCAGCCTTTCACGCCAGCCTTTGAGTTTGGATCTCAAGCTCCTTTCGCAGATGTTGAGAGTTTAATTTTGAGCCTTAGGCATATGCCCCAGTTTTATAGGGCCTTGCTTAGCTGAAGCCCACCCCCTCCTCTTCCTCTTCTTCCTCCTCCTCTCCTCCTCCTCCAGATGGTACTGCAGCAAACAAACAATCCAGTCTATGTGAGAATATTCACACAATTTATTTATCCTGAATGGTGCCATTTGTTTCTTCTGGCTGCAGCTTCTTCCCCTTTCCTGGATTAGTCAACCAATCAGGGACCACACAATGAACAAGATGGCATCATAGTACTGTGCCGCCAACTGGGTGTGGCTGACGTGGTGATGTCACTGAAGGCAATTGAGGAGGAGGTGAAAATAAGTGAGCAAGTTTCACGAGGAATACCAGAAAGCTCACTGAAACCTGAGAAATGCATTTTTGTCACAGCCAGAAAATATATGCACAGATCTCTAGGAGCACTTTTGGTTTGGCTTCCGTTTAAACCATTTTCCTATTAAACAGTAGGATTCATATTTAATCAACTGAAAATACCCCAGTTTCTTCCTGCCACTAGCTGCACTGAGTGTAAGCTTCTGAATTAGATTATAGTTTTTGCATTAGATAATAAGTGAGTATAGTCTGACTTACAGAAAGAAGTAAAACATGGGCATAGGGCCATAGCTCAGTGCTAGAGCTTAGCATGCAGAAAGTCCCAAGTTCAGTCCCTGGCAGCATCTCCAAGTAAAGCTGGGAAAGACGCCTGCCTGAATCCTAGGAGAGTTGCGGCCAATCAGTGCAGACGACACTGAGCTAGATGGACCAATGGCTGGGCTCAGTATAAGGCAGATTCCAGTACTCCTAGATTCTTGACCTTGAACAAGAGAACAGCCGAAAGTTGCAACCTCAGTCACTGAAGTAGATCAAACAATTATTGTGCAATTTAATACCTATTTTACAACAGAGATCCTATTTGTTTTTGATTTCTTTTTTTAAAACTGGGACAACGTAGAGGAAGGAAAACGACTGTTGTTTCTGAGCGAGTGTTGAAAGTGTCATTAATTCAATACGGAATCCAATACTAGTTTTCTCCAAAGCTATTTTATGTTAGACATTGAGTGGCTGTCTTAAATTCAGGGTCCTCTTCCTTTTGGGTAAATCTCGGTATAATCTTTATTGTTTTTTAAGGGGGTCGTCTTCAGTTTGGGTAAATATGGCATATTCCTATTCCAGAACCAAAGGAGCAAACAGTTCGGGTAAATATGGTTCGGTTCATGTAAACGCAGCATATTCCTATTCCAGAGCAAATGGTTTGGGTAAATATGGTTCGGATCGGTTTAGTTGCGGTTCAGTTCGGTTCGGGTAAACACGGCACATTCCTATTCCAGAGCCAGTGGAGCAAACAAAAAGCAGGAGCAGAAATTGTGTTTTCCTTGCACTTTAAAACTGATTGAATTGATTTGTTAAATAATAAGAAGGGCATCCCTCCCTCCACCCACTTCTTCATTTATTCCACATCTTAATTGTCAGCTTTTGCTCCAGCCACCTTCCCACAGTCAGGTCCCCGTTCCTTAATATTCAGACTTATGGACCCATTTTAGAATATTTTCTTTCCTTGCCTTTGATTAATGCTCCTCAGAAACAATGTCATCGCAAGCCATCTACCTTCCTTGTCAGCTTGGCATCCATCTGGCTGTGTCGCGCCAGTAATTTACGACCCTGGCTGGCAATTTGCAAACCTAATGGAAGACGAGGAGAGAGGAGGCCAGCGATGCCAGGAGGGCGGGAGATCTCGGCTGCCTCTCACTGCTCTGGTACGCCTTGCCCCCATTAGTAAAACAAATGGCACGAGGGATCGGACATCATCTCCGAGGCTCGATAAATATTTTATCAGCCATAATGGAAATTGTCAAATTGATCTAATTGTACAATACGTTATCAACAAGATATCAAAGTTGGCTCTGGCCTTTGGCCCTCTTGTCTCGTTTCCAGGGTCTTTCCCCCCCCCTTCCCGCCTCTGTCCCTTTTGCCTTTGATTGCTGCTCCCTAGAAGGGAAGGAGGCAAGAGTGGAGTTCATTACCAAGTTGTGTAAATAATATGCCAAGAGGGGGAAAAATCCCCGCAGAAGATAAATTCCAGAGGAGTAATTAACTCTACCTTGCTTTGCTCTGGGCGTATGGACTCGAGGAGGATTCAGCCGCAGAACCTGGGCGTGCATTTTAAGCCTCACTAAAGCAGAAAGACATTTTGAATGAACACAGGCAGGGTGTATGGTCCCAAGTTGGCTTGTTTCTTAAGCGGCTGCCCAGTTTTGCCCCAGACTGAAATGCAAAGCAGATTTATGGATTCCTTCTCGGGAATAATCTCGTTTGAATTTTGAAAGCAGCATGGCAATTTTGAGAGGGCCCAATAAATATTTCTCAATGTGTGTCCCCCCCCCCACAACCCATGTCCTTGTTTTAATTTTCCCCACACGAACATTCTTTGCAATCCAGTCCCGAAAGCAGGGTTACCAAACTCCAAGGGTTGCCTTGGAGTCTCCGGAAATCCCAATGAGGGTTCGGCTCGTCTGTGGGAAACAAAGTCGGAACTCGTTACTGCCCATGCAAAGGGCCTTATCCCGTCTGGAGAAGAGTTCTGGAGAACCCAGACACTTGCCGATTGCTTTTTGAATACTTTAGTTGGTCCTAATAAAGTATTGATGATGATGATGATGATGATGATGATGATGAAGCATATTTATATAAATGGCTTTTCAAGCAAAAAAAAGTACTGAGAGGCTTAGATAGAAAAAGGTGGTTTCCCTGTCCCACTGGCTTGCATCTCCTCTGCAGTGCGTGTTCACATATCGGGCAGATTTACCCCAAAGTCCCTGTGAGTTATAGGGGAGCACTTAACACAAAATTCGGGTTTTTCACTGAGCTTTAGAGTGTGGCCCAATTTATATCCGGGGTAAAAAAAATCCACTTTTTGCATCCGTTTTTTTGGACAACTTCGTGTTTGCGGTACAGCCTTGCAAAAAACCTGTGGCAAAGCCTACTATGTGAAGAACGCCAAGGCGACTCACCATAGAAAGGCAACATAAATCTTGAGGACCTTCGCAGAAGGTTGGGATAAATATACACTAATATTACTGCTATGAATATACACCACTTTTCAACAAAAGTCCCCAAAGCAGTCTAGATAGATAGATAGATAGATAGATAGATAGATAGATAGATAGATAGATAGATAGATAGATAGGCTCCCTGTCCCCAAAGGGCTCACAATCTCAAAAAGAAACATAAGATAAGATAAGATGTTGCTGGTGTCTGCCACTGGAGGGATGCTGTGTTGGGGGTGGATAGGGCCAGTTGCTCCCCCCCTACTCAATAAAGAGAATCATCTCTTTTAAAAGGTGCCTCTTTGCTCAGTTAGCAGGGGACATACACACACAAAAACAGAGCAGGCAAATATTTGTAAAAAATAATGCTAGTACCATAAATATTGTTGGTCAATGGACCGTGATACGATGTGCAATTGACACAGTGCATCAACCTGGACTCATCCTCTTCTCTGTGGCTACTGAGCCTTCCGTCTTGCTTCCAACTCCTACTATAACAAAGGCAGCACTCTCAGGGGTGTGTGGACCTGGGAAGATCCCCACCATGCCAAACTCTTGGGGGCAACTCTGATTCAGCAAACGCTTTACAGTGCCTCCATTGTTTCTGCTGCTTTGATCCAGAAACCATTTGATTCTGGGAGCATATCTCAAGTTCTTTATCATGTGGGTAATATTACAGCACGCACCGGCCGATACCTCGTCCCTGGTCAGGAGATGGAGCATGTCAGTAACCCATTGCCGGTTAGAGAGCCACTAAACATTCCTTTGGCTCCAGCCCTCGAGCGATGGTTTTCATTAGATCTTGTGGAGGTTTGAACGAGAAGCCTACATTTGGTGTTTTTGGTTTCCTGTCGTTTTAAATCAAAATAAGAAAAAGGGAGTGCGGTATCTTAATAAGAACCTTGAGCTGAAGCCGCTTTAGGTAGCATTGTTTCTGGGGGATGTGTTTGGAATTAAAGCTAACAAGCTGCAAAACTTCCCAAGATGAAGCTTTTGCTGTCCGTCTGTCAAGAGTTAGCCGCTCTGTGTGTGCACGCATGTGTCTGCGCACTGCAAACCAAGGATCAGGGATGTGTGCAGAATCCTACGCAAGTTAAACTTGTGTGTTTCACTTTGATCTAAATACCATTCATTCAATCGGAGGTAAATTGGCAATTTTTTTTTTAGCCAAGGGTAACAAGTTAGCAACCCCTGCTAACTTGGCAAAGAAGCACTGTTTAACGTGGTGATTCTCTTTATTGAGTGTGGGGGAGTAACTGGCCCTATCCACCCCCAGCACACTAGGGAGGAGAGCTGGTCTCATGGTAGCAAGCATGACTTGTCCCCTTAGCTAAGCAGGGTCCACCCTGGTTGTGTTTGGATGGGAGACTAGAAGTGTGAGCACTATAAGATATTCCCCTTCGGGGATGGAGCTGCTCTGGGAAGAGCATCTAGGTTCCAAGTCCCCTCCCTGGCAGCATCTCCAAGATCGGGCTGAGAGAGATTCCCGCCTGCATCCTTGGAGAAGCCGCTGCCGGTCTGTGAAGACAATACTGAGTGAGATGGACCAATGGTCTGACTCAGTATATGGCAGCTTCCTATGTTCCTGTGTTCTAGTGACTGTTGCTGGTGTCTGTCTTATGTTTCTGTTTAGAACGCAAGCCCTTTGGGGACAGGGATCCATCTTATTTATTTGTTGTTTCTCTGTGTAAACCGCCCTGAGCCATTTTTGGAAGGGCGGTATAGAAATCGAATAAATAATAATAATAAAATAATGATGTCTGGAAGGGGCCTAGAACTCCCAGGTTAGCTTAGATGTCCACACAGCCCATAACTCAGGAGACAAGAGCAGATTCAAGACGTATGCCATATGCGAGGGCTTTGCTAGAAATATTTGGGGGTCTTTTTCCTGCACGGAAAGCCTACACATAGCAACCTTCCCGCGCGAGACTAAACTATACAAATTACGCAGATCATGCTTTTAATCCCGCTATGAAATACGTAGCTGTCCAATCGCGAAGTCGCTTTGTATAACGCTGAGAACAAATCCGACGGGTCGGCAATGGTGATATGTGGTATTCCATTTGATTGATTGATTGATTGCACTTTTCCTCTCACTGGCGGTCCCCCAGCAACACACCCCTGTGACTGACGTCACACAGACGTCTGAAGAACACAGAGCTGGCTGGTATTTGCTGCCAAAAGGGGAACGCGGCCCCATTTGTGAATGAAGCCACGCCCCCTGCGTCTGACCTATGATGCAGGGGGTATGGCTGGGGCGCCAGGCGTGGCCCTTGATTGCTGGCGGCCCAGGTTCTTTGAACCTGTTTGCTCAATGGTGGCTTCGCCCCTGATTGATCAATTGATCATATTTATATGCCACCTGCTATATGTCTCTCTAGGCCAGGGGTTCCCAACTTGGGTTCCTCCAGATGCTGCTGAACTACAACTCCCAGAACCCCCCCCCCAGCCACCATGTATTGTGACGTGGGGTGCTGGGAGTTGTAGTTCGGCTAACGTCTGGAGGAAGCCAGGTTGGGAACCACTGCTCTAGGGGGTGTACATAACCCCAAAATATAACAAATATAGAGCAATAAAAACAATTAAAACAATTTCTCAGAATAAAAACAAGCAAGCAGTTTGAAATTAATCTATTAATGCAGTTGTTTAGTAATGGGTTTGTTAATTTGAAATTAATAGTCCCAATTTTGAGGGGAAATTAATTAATTAATTAAAAGCCTGAGAAAAGCCGGTGTGACTTGAGGACCTTTTTAAAAGCGATCAAAGATGGAGAAGCTCTTATATTATAAAAGAGTGGTGCATATGCTAGTAAGCTCCAGACTTGACTACTGTGATGTGCTCTACGTGGGACTGCCTTTGTACGTAGTCCGGAAACTATAATTGGTGCAGAATGCGGCAGCCAGATTGGTCTCTGAGACAATATGAAGGTACCACATAACATTGGTTTTGAAAGAAATGCACTGGCTGCCGATATGTTTCCAGGTGAAATACAAAATGCTGGTTAATGGCTTAGGTCCAGGCTATTAAGAGAGCGCCACCTTTGTCCTGAACACTGTCGCCTTTTATGATCTTCTGGAGAGGTCTTGTTACAGTTGCCACCAGCTCATCTGGTGGCGGCTCAGGACCCAGCTTTCTCTGTGGCTGCCCCGGGGCTTTGGAACGCGCTCCCTGCTGAAATAAGAGCATCTCCTTCTCTGTTTTCAGCAAAACCCTCAAGACTTTCCTGTTCTCGCAAACATTTAATTAGGATCTTAATATTTTTTATAATTAGTTTTATAGATTGTTTTTATTGTTTTAGCCTGTGGTTTTTGATATTAAAATCTGTACACCGCCTAGAGATGTCTGTATCAGGCAGTATAAAAATAGGATAAATAAATTAAAATCAATTTTTATAATTTGTTTTATCTTGTTGTGTTTTATGTATATTAACCTGTGATATTTTTGGTATTAAAATTTGTACACTGCCTAGAGATGTATCTATCAGGCGGTCTAAAAATAAGATAAATAGATACATATTGACAAGGAGCATATTCCAGGGCCCTGGGGCAGCCACAGAGAAGGCCCAGTGCCTTGGTCATGATGGGGACACACAAGATCAGCTTCAGCTTCACTGAAGAGCAGGTGTGAAGGCGACCAGCCCAGGCAGAGGCCATTACTCTTGGCCAGTTTCTCGACCTGGAGGATATAAAGTTGGGTGGTTGGGGATAATGGTGTGTGTGTGTGTGTGTGTGTGCGTGTATGTGTTCTGGGCGGGGGGAATGGTGTTAGTGCCTTTAAAACATACAGAAGCAACCAGCTCAGAGGGCTGCCCTCCCTCACCACTCTAGAACTAGGGGTCATCCCATGGAACTTATGGCTAGGAAATTAAGGATCAATGGAAGGAAGCACTTTTCCATCGGTTTTTGACCCTTTTAAGGATCAATGGAAGGAAGCACTTTTCCATCGATCCACACAATGGATCGATGGGATTCTCTGCCATGGGCGATGCCCAGCAGCTTGGATGGCTTCAAAAGGAGCTCAGATAAATCCTTGGAGGACAGGTCTAAATGGCTAGTAGTCCTGATGGCTATTATAGGCTTCTTCCAGGCTCAGAGGCAGGATGCCTCCGAATCCCAGTTGCTGGGGAGAAACAGCAGGAGATGGGGCATGCCCGCCCCTCACCTCTTGCCTGTGGGCTTCCCGGAGGCATCTGGTGGGCCACTGCGTGAAACAGGGTGCTGGACTAGAAGGGCTTTCTTGGGCCTGGTGCAGCTGGTCTCTCTTTCTGTTGTCAGGTTCAGCACCCTAAATATGCACTGAGTCACTCTGTCATTATCATTGTCAGTCACCCTACTTCAGTTTGCGGGGGGGGGGTGCCCATTGTAATTGGGCACCTTCCCAAAGCCCCCTGCAGGGCTCACAGTGGAACCCGTAGCCTTTAGCTGGTGATGAAGAAACGTTCTGCTGAACCACCTAAGCGGAAGGAGGCTTGCAGACAGCAGTTTGTTGAGGCCGCCCTGAGCATAGGAAGCTGCCATATACTGACTCAGACCCTCGGTCCATCTAGCTCAGTATTGTCTTCACAGACTGGCAGAGGATTCTCCAAGGATGCAGGCAGGAGTCTCTCCCAGCCCTATCCTGGAGATGCTGCCAGGGAGGGAACTTGGAATCTTCTAGATGCAAACTTGCAGATGCTCTGCCCAGAGCAGCTCCCCACCCAAGGGGAATCTCCTGCAGTGCTAGTCTCCCATTCAAATGCAACCGGGACAGACCCTGCTTAGCTAAGGGTACAAGTTGCACTTGCTACTACAAGACCAGCTCTCCTCTGAAACCTGGAGACACATTATTGCATTTCCCCCAATTTGAAAATATTGTCTCATTCCAAGGAAAATAACTCTGCATATGTTCAGAGACAGGCAGCCTAAGGAGTTGGTTTTCTGTTTTTGTTTTTTTTTTAAAGAGGGGCAGCAAGATTCTCAGCAGTGTTGGAGGGTCCTCTCTTGGGTATAAACAAGAAGGAAACAGAAAAATGAAAAGCCCAGCATTAAATGTGTATACAATACATTGCCATCAATACCTCATGGTAACATTCTCCATCTTCTAGAACAGGGGTCCCCACATGTGGATGGACTGCAACAGTCTTCGTAGCCAGCCACAGTGGGAATGAGGCCAGAGCTCATGGGTAGAGCATCTGCTTTACATGCAGAAGGTTCGAGGCTCCATCCTATCAGCATTCACAGGTAGAGTTGAGAGAGACTCCTGCCTGGAACTTTGCAGAAGGTGCTGCCAGTCTGTGAAGACAATACTAAGACAATACTAAGCTAGACTGACTCAGTATATGGCAGCTGCCAGTTCGAATCCCCACTGGTATGTTTCCCATACCGGGCAGCAGCGATCTAGGAAGATGCTGAAAGCCATCATCTCAAACTGTGTGGGAGACGGCAATGGTCAACCCCTCCTGTATTCTAGCAAAGGCAACCACACAGGGCTCTGTGGTCACCATGGGTTGACGCCAACCCAACAGCACACTTTATCTTTATTTATGTGATAACCAGCTATGACGGAATTTAGGAGATGGAAAGGATCTTCAATGCCCATTGCTCAGTAATAGAGCATCTGCTTTGGGTGCAGAAGGTCCCGGGTTCAATCCCTGGCAGCATCTCCAGGTAGGGCTGGGAGAGACTCCTGCCTGAAGCCTCAGAGAGCCGCTGCCAGTCTGTGAAGACAATACTGAGACCCAAGGTCCGACTCTGTATAAGGCAGCTTCCTGTGTTCCTAGGAGATCTCTAACGGTGTGCTGATAACATCAGTGAGTCACGTCATGTTTGAGCAAAAGGATTTGTGCATTTGGTCTGCACATTTAGTATCTGGGCCTGTTTACTGGTTTATAAGAATAGCCTCGGCATCATTCTAGGCAGATGGGAGCGGTCTTTGAAGAGGATTTCTTTTCTTTTTAATTTAAAAGCAGCTGTGGAGGAGGGACGGGATCACGCACTGGGGAGGAGGTTAACCCTTTCCCTTGCATGAGTTCCTAAATGAAATTGCCCCCTCCCCTAGGGTTAGAAATATGGAGAAGTAAGTAAACACCGCATCAGACTCGTTTTGCATGGTCCTGTTCTGCTCTAGATGAAGAGAGGGCTAATTAAAGTAGAATTGGGAGATGGGTCCCGACAGTGGCGCTCTCACCCCTGGACTTTGGGGCCAAAGTCCAGGGCCTCCACACCCCCTGGGGCACCCCAAAATTCTCTCTAGTCTGTCCTGGGTGGTGTGGTCACTACTAGCCTGCACTGTACCAGGTGGCTGAGTGCGATTGTGTCGACAATAATGAACTAGAAGGACCAAGGGTCTGGTTTGGTATAAGGCAACTTCCTCTGTACCCAGTCAGTATAGACAGTTCTGGGCTGGATGGACCAAGGGTCGGACTCGGTTACTAGAGATAAAAACAGAACTACCTGAAGGGTAAGGAAGGGAAAGGAAAGGTTTTCTGGCCACTGACCCCAAAGCAAAAATATAATGAGAATAATAATTAATAATAATGATGATGATGATGATGAAGATGATAAATAAATAATAATGAAAATAATGATAATAATATTATATTAATTAATTATAATATTATTTAATATGATTAAATTATAATATTAATGTCTAATATTAATTAGACATTGTTTTAACTGTGTTTTAGTTGTGTTCTAATAGTTTTAACATTTTACATGTTAATGGGTTAATCTTTTTATCGGTCTTTATTGTCTTGTAAACTGCCCGGAGAACTCACGTTTGGGGTGGTATAAAAATGTGATAGATAGATAGATAAATAATGATAATAAATAATAATAACATTTCTAATAATATTTATAATTAATAATTGATAATTAAACATTGCCCAGGGCTGGCATTTTAAATTCTCTGTTGGTTGGCTGCCCTGTTTACAAAGTGCTTCTGGTGCCCAAGCAGATAATTATTTTATTTCCTCCCCCCCCGGCCGCCCCCGCCCCCATGCAAAATATGGTGGTGGTTGACTTTCTCCTCCCCACTGCTGCAAACCTGACTTCTTTCAGCAAGTGCTTTTAGCAGTTGAGGGAAGCACTCGAGGCTGGTGGGGGGGGGCTCAGGAGAACACAGCGCCTCCCCCCCCCCCCACCTTGAAGCCTTCGCTTCGGAGGCCAAGAATAACCCTGGCCCAGACAAGCGGCTCCCTCCTTGTTTCCTAGAGAGAGAGAGCTGCGTCTCAGGCTCCGCAGACAGTGAGGTCATTCCAAGCACTATTGTTTCCTGATAACCCAATTAGGAAAGTGCAATTTATCTAGCCTGTTTCCATTTAATTATCTAATTTGTCTGACCGGGCTGGACTCGCTATCTCCATCCTTACCACTCTCGCCCTGACGGCTCGTTCCTGCGGCCGGGTCTCCAGGTGCCTTTTATTCATTTGACCCCTAGTCATAAACACTTATAAATCAGGAAGGTGGAAGAAAGGGAGTCATTGCCCATGCTTGGCCTTGTCTCGTTTCTATCATCGTCGGGGGAAGAGAGAACCAAGCAAGGTTCCAAACGACACTCGTCCTCTGGATGAAAAGATCCAGAAAGGATCTGGATGAGAAATGGTTTTGCTTTAAAAAAATTAATTAGAAATTAGGTTGTGAACTGGCCTGGGACTTTTTGTTTTGTTTTTGTATGGGGTGGTACAGAAAGGTACTAAGTAAAATGAAATAAAAACACTTTCCTTTTTTGTGGGGGATGTTTTGCTAAAGGGACCCCGATTCTCCCATTCCCCCCATCCCCTTGAGAAATAAGAACAATCCTGCTGGATCAGACCCAAGGAAGCCCATCTAGTCCAGTATCCTGTTTTGCACAGTGTCCCACCAGATGCCTCTGAGAAGCCCACAGTCAAGAGATGAAGGCATTCCCCATCTCCTGCTGTTGCCCTCCTCAGCTGGTATTCAGAGGCAGGGATGTCTAGGGAGGGGGGCCACTGGGGTAATCTGACCCAAGCCCCCACACAGCAAAGGGCCCCTGTTTTAACTCATGGCCCCTGGAGCTTTGTACACACCTGCATGGGTCAGTTTAGAGGGGCCCCCAACATCACACCTTCCCCAACCCCCATAAATTCTTCAGAGGTTTCCTGCTTCTGAGCCGGGAGGTAACCAGTATTCATCAAAATTATAGCCATTGATAGTTCTATCCTCCATGGATCTATCTAATTACCTTTCAAAGCCACTCAAGCTGATGACCCTCACCAAACCATGAAGCAGAAAACTCTGCCCCACTGATGAGACCCCTGCCTGCCTAGCCCTACCCGAAGGTGGTCTTGTGCAGGGAAGTGAGCTGGTCTCATGAGAGCAAGCATGAATGGTCTCCTTTGCTAAGCAGGATCTACCCTGGTTGCATTTGAATGGGAGACTACATGTGTGAGTACGGTAAGATATTCCCCTGAGGGATGGGGCTGCTCTGGGAAGAGCATCTATATGCTCGCATGCAGAAGGTTCCAAGTTCCCTCCCTGGAGGCATCTCCAAGATAGGGCAGAGAGAGACTTCAGCCTGCAACCTTGGAGGAGCCGCTGCCAGTCTGTGTAGACACAGTACTGAGCTAGATGGACTAATGGGGCCGACTCGGTATATGGCAGCTTCCTAGGTTCCTATGCTGTCAGGGATTGAACCTGAGACCTTCTGCATGCAAAGCAGATCCTCTACCAGATTCATGGAGACAAATTCATGGAGGACTGGTCTATCCATGGCGACTAGTCTGGTGGCTGTGGGCCACCTCCAGCCTCAGAGGCAGGATGCTTCTCAATACCAGTTGATCTTGGTGAAATGAGATAGCCAGGGGCACAGCTATAAGTGAACATGGGGGGATGCTTCTGAGTGCCAGTTGCAGGGGAGCAACAGCAAGAGAGAGGGGATGCACACAGACCTCTTGCCTGTGGGCTCCCCAGAGGCATCTGGTGGGCCACTGTGTGAAACAGGATGCTGGATTAGATGGGCTTCCTTGGTCCTGATCCAGCAGGGCTGTTCTGATGTTCACTAGACTGTGGTCCCTTCCCACTGAGGAACAGGTTTTTGGTTTTTAAGTGCATGGATGGCATAGAAGGTGAGATGCACCATTCTATCTAACCCCTACAGAAGAGCCTGTTTACCTTTGCTCCCATGATGGCAGCCACAGAAATGCAAGTGACTCAACTGTACAAGCCTCCTGCTGTGGAGCTCCTGGCAGGCAGGATCAGGTTCTCGCTTCTCCTCCGTCAACGTGTGTGTTGATTCTTTCAGCTGTTGCATCAATTATCTTGTTCAGATTGTTTTTTCTGACACTCTGGATACCTGGGGTGCCCTTCCCTTCCCAAGGTGTCCTTTGTAGAAGTTTGTTTGATCTGTCAGGCACCGTTTCTGGAGAATCTGTGTGTGTGTATGTGTGCGTGTGTGTGTTTGTGTGTGTGCTTTTTTTCCTGCGCTACCAGATATTAACCGTGACCTCAGCTCTCCACTGATACCTGAACTATTTTATTTGCTCTGCTCTTCGAAGGCATGAACAGGTGGACAAATACCAAGGGACGGGCGGGGCCTCCTTTTATTACCCTCTGCCCCAGATGGTGCGTCTCCCCTCAGCAATGCAGACAAGCCTCTGTGCTGTGACTTGTATCATGTCAGAGCGTGATTACAAATGGATTTTTGTAACCGTTCTCTGGAAACCCAGCAGCCAAAGCAAATAACAGGGACGGAGGACGCTGCCTTATACTGAGTCTGAACTTTGCCCTGTCTAGCTCAGCATTGCCAACACTGACTGGCAGTGGCGCTCCAAGGTTTCAGACAGGAGTGTCTCCCAGCCCTACTTGGAGATGCTGCCAGGGATTGAACCTGGGACCTTCTGCATGGAAACATGCAGGTGCTCTTCCCAGAGCAGCCCCATCCCTAATGGGAATATTTTGCCGTGCTCACACATGGAGTCTCCCATTCAAATGCAACCAGGGTGGACCCTGCTTAGCAAAGGAGACATTACAATTCATGCTTGCTGCCACAAGACCATTTTGCTGGTCGAATGACCGTAACAATAGAGATTTGCTTTGCTTGCTACCACCTAATGGCACAGCGGGGAAATGACTTGCCTAGCAAGCATGAGGTTGCCAGTTCAACTCCCTGCTGGGATGTTTCCCAGACTATGGGGAACACCTGTATCGGGCAGCAGCAAAATAGGAAGGTGCTGAAACGCATCATCTCCTACTGCACGGGAGGAGGCAATGGTCAACCCCTCCTGTGTTTTTTTTACCAAAGACAACCATAGGGCTCTGTAGGTGCCAGGAGTCGACACCAACTCAACGGCATACTTTACCTTTACCACAAGACCAGCTCACCTCCCTGCACAAATCCATCTTGCCAGAGACTGAAACTGGGACCTTCTGCATGCAAAGCAGATGTTCTTCCTCTGAGCTCGAACTCCTTCCTGAGCTGTGGTGCCAAGCAAACCTCCTAGGTACATGGAAACCTGCCTTATACTGAGTCTGACCTTTGGTCTGTCTAATTCAACATTGCCAACACGGACTGAAACCAGGGTAGGCCCTGCTTATCAAAGACCAGCACTCCTCCCCAATTGCAAAAACAACAGAATATTTTGGAATGACCAAATATGATTCCCCTTAAACCAGGAAACAACTTCAACAACTTCTTCTTCTTCTTCTTCTTCTTCTTCTTCTTCTTCTTATTATTATTATTATTATTATTATTATTATTATTATTATTATCTTCTCTATATATAATAATCTTAGACGTACCCGTCGCTAATCCCATGTGTGGCAGCTCTTGCAAGAGTTCGGGAGCGAGGGGAGAGGAAAGCGGCAGGGAATAGAAGGACAACGGGCAGGCCAGCGAACGGGCAGGCGGGGCCTACTCAGGAGGAGCAGCAGACCCGCTCCGGCACCTGTTTCGGAGCCCCATCCCTTCCGGGAGTGCAGGCTGGCCTTGCCCCAAAACAGGTGCCGGAGGAGGCCTCCCTCTCCTCCTGAGTAGGCCCTTTGGGAGGGATGCTTGAGCAGCCCGGTAGGGATGTGCATAAAACCGGTTCTCCCGGTTCGGTTCGGATCCGAACCGGGTCCGAACCGGACCAGGGTGGTTCGGTTTTGGTTTTGCCGAACCACCCCCCCGGTTCGGTTCGGATCCGAACCGGTTCGGATCCGAACCGAACCGGTTCGGATCTCAAAAAATAGCTGGTTTGAAAGGGGACCTTGTGTTCTACCTGCAACCCAAATTTCAAGTCGATTGGACCTTCCTCTGATTTTTGGCGATTTTTTAAAGTTTTAGTGACTTTGGGGCAGTTCGGGGGCAAAGCATGGGATCTGGGCAAAAGGAGTGGGGTGGGGTGGTAGTGCCTAATGGGTGCAGGCTACCACCCCAATTTCAGGGGGGTTGGGCAAAGGGCTGATTTTTGGTAAATTTCTGAAAATTTCATGTCTTTGGGGCAGATTGGGGCATATTGGGGCAGAAAGTGGGGGCTGGGGCAGAATAGTGGGGTGTGGTGGTAGTGCCTAATGGGTGGAGGCTACCACCCCAATTTCAGGGGGTTTGGACAAAGGGGTGATTTTTTGAGAATTTTTGAAGTTTTAGTGACTTTGGGGCAGTTTGGGGGCAGAAAGTGGATCTGCCCCAAAATAGTGGGGTGGGGTGGTAGTGCCTAATGTGTGGAGGCTACCACCCCAATTTCAGGGGGATTGGGCAGAGGGCTGATTTTTTGAGAATTTTTGAAGTTTGGGTGTCTTTGGGGCAGATTGGGGGCAGAAAGTGGATCTGCCCCAAAGGAGTGGGGTGGGCTGGTAGATAGTGCCTAATGGGTGGAGGCTACCACCCATCCCCAATTTAAGAGTGATTGGGCAGAGGGGTGAATTATGGTGAATAGAAAAGGTGTGAATTCTCATTCTATCATAGCAAATGAGATATTTTTCAATTAAACAACTCTCATGACCCCACTTTCACTTTTTCACACTTTCCTTTACTATGAATAATATGAGGAAGTAATCAATTTAGCACACTTCACCTTATGAAGACAAACCTCATACAAATAAATTCACCATAATTCACCCCTCTGCCCAATCACTCTTAAATTGGGGATGGGTGGTAGCCTCCACCCATTAGGCACTATCTACCAGCCCACCCCACTCCTTTGGGGCAGATCCACTTTCTGCCCCCAATCTGCCCCAAAGACACCCAAACTTCAAAAATTCTCAAAAAATCAGCCCTCTGCCCAATCCCCCTGAAATTGGGGTGGTAGCCTCCACCCATTAGGCACTACCACCCCACCCCACTATTTTGGGGCAGATCCACTTTCTGCCCCCAAACTGCCCCAAAGTCACTAAAACTTCAAAAATTCTCAAAAAATCACCCCTTTGTCCAAACCCCCTGAAATTGGGGTGGTAGCCTCCACCCATTAGGCACTACCATCACACCCCACTATTCTGCCCCAGGCCCCACTTTCTGCCCCAATATGCCCCAATATGCCCCAAAGATATGAAATTTTCAGAAATTTACCAAAAATCAGCCCTTTGCCCAATCCCCCTGAAATTGGGGTGGTAGCCTGCACCCATTAGGCACTACCACCCCACCCCACTCCTTTTGCCCAGATCCCATGCTTTGCCCCCGAACTGCCCCAAAGTCACTAAAACTTTAAAAATTCACCAAAAATCAGCCCTTTGCCCAATCCCCCTGAAATTGGGGTGGTAGACTCTACCCATTGGGCACTACCACCCCACCCCAAAATTTTGCCCCTGGGCCCTTTTTACCCCCCCGAATCGATTCGGATTCAGATTCGGATTAAATCCAAATCCGAACCAAATCAAGGGTGATTCGGGTGACCCAGATTTGGGCACAAAACAGAACAGGGGTGATTCGGTTCGGGTCCGAGCCAAATCACCCGAAATCCCAAATTGCACACCCCTACTAAGCACACACACAGAGAAGAAGCAGGAGGCGGAGTGTGGATTCTATGATAGCATATTAGAGTGGATTGATGGTGTCTCATTGAAAATCTCATTTGCTATCATAGAATCCACACTCAATACCTCAGAAACAAGAGAACCCTGTACCCATGGGGGTGCCCCTACCAGAGATCCCTGTACCCCATGGGTTAGAAACCCATGGGGGTGGTTGGCACCCTATGTGCACTACACCACCACTTGCTCTGGGCCACCCCAGCACCCCCATGTGCACTTATAGGGCTGCTGAAAGCTCCATTATAACTTATTATGAGGAAAAACCTTAAAGACGCGTAAACTTCAAAAATCACTTAAAAATCACCTCTTTGCCCAATTCCTTTCAAATAATTCTGATAGCTTCCTTGCCCACCCTAGGAACTACCACCCACCACACTGCACTCTATGACACCCCTTTCCCCCCGATGTGAAGCTATACATTTGCTGCAATCCTAATTATTCTCTATGAGGAATTCAAAAACACTTAACAATTCACCAATAATCAGAGGAGTGTCCAATTGCCTTGAGATTTTTTGGGTGGTAGGCACCCATGCCTGTCTACCACCCACCCTGCTTTTGTGCTCCTAGGTCCTCCACAACAGGGGATATGGACTGGTTCGGGTCCCATTATACTCAATGAGAAAAATAATTAAAAATATTTCAAATATTCATAAAAAATCATAGGGATGTCTGATTGCTTCAGGGTTTGCATGGTTGTTGGCACCCATGAGTGCTCCACAATAAGAAATAATGGCCTGGTTCGGGTCCCATTATATCCTATGAGAGAAAAATAAAAATATTTTTCAAAAATTCATAAAAAATCGTACGAGTGTCCGATTGCTTTGGGGTTTGGGTGACAGGTACCCCTGGGTGCCAGCTACCATCTGACCAATTTTCAGCTTTCCGAACCGATCCGAACCGGTCCGAACCGGTTCGAAACGAACCACCCCCAGTTCGGTTCGGATTCGAACCGAACCAGGGGTGGTTCGGTTCGATCCGAACCTCCGAACCGGAACCGGTTCGGACCCGAACCGGTTCGGATCCGAACCGGTTCGCACATCCCTACAGCCCGGCGGGCACTTCACGCCCAGTGCCAGAGTTCAGCCCTTGGGGTGGCCCATGGAGGGAGGGGGTTCCGCAGCCAGGGCAGGAGACTAGCTGCGGGGTATCGGCTCCTCCGGGCTCCTCCAAGGCCACAAGCTCTGGCTGCTCAGGGTCTGTTGAGCCTGGGGGGGCTCTTTCCTGGGCTGGGGGGGTCTCAGCGAGAGTGTGCTCCTCTCCCTCGGCCAGGGTCCGGATAGCTCCTAATGCATCAATGATAAGACGTTTGGACAACAACGGAGGGAGGGAAGCATAAAGGAGGGGAGGGAGGGAGGGAAGCATGTGGACAAACCAAGTCACATGTGCTTAAAGGAAATGTGCGCAGGCTGCAGATGGAAACTCGCTGACTGTTCAAAGGAGCTCACTGAGCAAAGAGGCGCCTTTTTAAAAGGGGTGCTTCTCTTAATTTAGCAGGGGGAGAGCAACTGGCCCTCTCCGTCCCCAGCACAGCATCCCTCCGGTGGCTGGTGTCCATCTTATGTTGCTTTTTTAAGACTGTGAGTCCTTTGGGGACAGGGGAGCCATCATGTTCATTTATATCTGTTTAAACCGCTTTGGGAACTTTTGTTGAAAAGCGGTCTATAAATATTGCCGTTGGTGGTGGTTTGTTCCTAGGCAACCTGCAGTGTCTGAGCAAGGGTTTCCAACTTCCCATAGCTTATTTATTTTGTTTACTTACCCAAGTAATATTTATTTAATTTATTTACTTTGCTTGTTTATTCGCTTACTTTTATGCATTTCCCGTTCACTTCCTTATTTATTTTACTTCTCTGGGCAGTTTTATGACAACCCCAAACAGTTTAAAACAAAAATTAAAGCCTTAGAACAAATTTCAAACCATGGTCCTAATTAAAAAGCTTGGGTGAATAAATGCATCCTTCTAAAAACATCTTAAGAGCTGACGGGGATGAGGGAGGCTCTTATTTCAGCAAGGAGTGCCTTCCAAAGCCTTGGGGGGGCCAGCAACAGAGAAGGCCCATCCCACCTTGAGTAGCCCCCCGAAAAGCCAGTGGCAATTGCAGACAGACCTCGCCAGATGGTCTCAATGGGCGGTGGGGCTCATAACGAAGAGGATGTTCTCTTAAATGCCCTGGGTCTAAGCTGTTTAGGGCTTTATAGGTTATAGCCAGCGCCTTGTATAATCGCAAATAAAACTGCAAGTAAATATTTTCCACTATGTGTGTGTGTGTGTGTGTGTGTGTGTGTGTGTGCGCGCGTGTGTATAAATGTATATATTTTCCGCTATAACTGATCTAGTGCTAATTGCTCATGTCCCAGCCTCAGTGTCCGCCACCTGCATATTTTACTTTATTGCCCATTTTAGAATGATCTTAGATGGTCCTTAATAAATCTCATTTTCTGGGACATACAAATGAATGTTACTCAAGCTGGCTTCTTTCTGAGAAACGACCGGGAGTCATGTATAAGCTTGCAAAATTGTGTGCTGAAGTATGCAAAAGAAGATGAGTGTTCATTCAGAATAAGCAATGATTGTATTGGCAGCAAGCATGAACAGTCCCCTTTGCTGAGCAGGGTCCACCCTGGTTTACATTTGAATGGGAGACTACATGTTTGAGCACCATGAGATATTCCCCTTAGGCGATGGAGCCATATCTCAGTGGAAGAGCACCTGTATGTTTGGGTGCAGAAGGTTCCAAGTTCCCTTCCTAGCAGCATCTCCAAGATAGGGCTGAGAGAGATTCCTGCCTGCAACCTCGGAGAAGCCGCTGCCAGTCTGGGTCGACACTACTGAGCTAGATAGACCAAGGGTCTGACTCAGAAGAAGGCAGCCTCCTATGTTCTTTAGTGTATTTGTAATTTTATTGTGTGTGTATATATAAGGTTGTGAAGCTGGTCAGAGAGCAAACTAAAGATAATGTGATGTAAAATAGGAATATTAATTGTTTTCCTTTAACTAGGTCTTTGTACAGCACTTCTGGCCAGGTTTTGAGGTGTGTGTGTGTGTGTGTGTGTGTGTGTGTGTGAGAGAGAGAGAGAGAGAGAGAGAGAGAGAGAGAGAGAGAGAGAGACTCTTTGCTGACTAAGATCTCCCCCCAACCCCATGCCTCCACTGGCCTCTGTCTCCAAAATAGGACCTCCCTCCCCTCACTTTGCATGGACCCCTGAAGCAGAAGGCTCCTTCAGGCTTTCAAGTTACACAGAACTCTTTGTCAGGCAGAAGGGACAGGCTTTTGTAGCTATCTGGGGATCTAAAGAGAGTTACCAGTGCCCGCTGTAATCATAGTGTAATCTCTGCAATCGCGGCTAATTTAGAGCTCATCGGCCTCGATCTGAAGTTTGTCTTTCCTTTGGCAGGAGCAACTGTGTAAATATATGCCTCATGCTTTGGAGAGCAGCGCTTAGGCTTAACTCTGGTCAGCCTGCCCGTGACCCACCCCCGTCCCCCAATGTCACGGCACCTGTGACCTTGGCAGGACCTGAGTCCCTACCTGTATGTCTTCACGATGAGAAGTATTGCCTACCTCCTGACCCCGAGAGAGGAAAACACACACACACACACACACACACACACACACACACACACACGGTACAGCTTTGCCAAGTTATGTAGCATGGACTCTGTGAGCCGAGCCTTCCCTCTCCCACGCTTTTGGACGGGCGCCTAAAGTGCTGGGAAAGGGGGGAGAATCTGACTGTCGCCTTGCCAGTGCTAACAGGAGGCCTGCACACACAGCCTCCTTCCTCTGCGGGTTCGGGATCATTTTTGACTCCGTCAGGGAAAACGCAGCGAGTTGGCGATCCCCCCGTTGGGATTCTGCGGTCCGGCGGTAGCACAACCTGTGGGAGGGGCCCGGGGATGTGTCGGCAGCAGAGGGGAATTCTTATGCGCCACCAAGGAGTGTGTGCACTAACACACAAGCCACAGTGGTGCCGTGCTTCTCCCCCACCCTCCAAGGGTCTCAGCAGGGATGCAAAACCCTGGGCTGTCGGCATGGAAGTCATGGGCTGCTCTTGCGGTCTTCGCCATTTGTTACCATTCTTCCTGCCTTTAGGGACATAGGAAGCTGCCGTCTTCTGAGTCTGACCATTGGCAGCTTTGATTTTTTAAAAAAACAAATGCATAGGTTCACCACGGCCAGAGGCGTAACTAGGGAAAACAGCGCCCGGGGCAAGCACTGAAATTGCACACACACACCCCCGTCGTGCCCCCCTGCCGCCCCCCAACATATATCTGACTGACACACATGTGTTTTTTCCTCACAACAACCCTGTGAAGTTGGCCTGTATCTCAAACATCAGAATTATGATGCAATAATGATACATACTACATTATACTTAGGTTTTTCCTCACAACAACCCTGTGGAGTTGGCTTGTATCTCAAACATCAGAATTATAATGCAATGATGATACATACTACATTAGGTTTTTCCTCACAACAACCCTGTGGAGTTGGCTTGTATCTCAAACATCAGAATTATGATGCAATGATGATGATTATGATTATGATGCCCCTCCCTCATTCCCTGGTTCTGTTCCTGACTTTCCCTTGTGAGTGACTGTATTTTAACATACCGAAAACCAAGGACTCCAGAGTAATTCGAGGGACTAGGGTGATAGTGCTAAAGACTCCTTATTCATGCCATCCTTTTTAATCCACTTTTTGCCACTTTTTGAGCCACTTTTTGGCACTCCCCCCCACATGACCCGCCGGGGTGGTGCCCGGGGCACGTGCCCCCCCTGCCCCCCCTATAGTTACGCCCCTGACCACGGCAGGCAGACACAGGGTGGCTGTAGGAGGCTCTCCTGGACCTTGGAAGCCATGGACCGGTCCCTAGGTTCTGGCGGTTGGAGCGCCTCTGGTTGTAGGCCCATATCTGCAGGAGGGCCGAAGTTGAACAGCCGTGGGCTGCACTGACTGACAGAGGCTTCTCCAAGGTTTCAGGCAAGAGTCTTTCCCATCACTTCCTGGAGATGCTGCCAGGGAGTGAACCTGGGACCGTCTGCATGCAGGTTTTATGGTGGACTAGCATCAGGACCAGTCTTCCATCTAACAGGGACTCCCAGATGTTGCTGACGACAGCTCCCATAATCCCCAAGCAAAAGCTGCTGCAGCTGGGGATGCTGGGAGTTGTAGTCAACAACATCTGGGAATCCCTGCTAGAGGGAACACCGGTGAGGACATCCTAAAATGAATGGCTGCAAATGCACACTGAAATGCATCCTTCCAAATGGCCATAGGAATGCATGGAATTTCCGAATGGCCATTGGCATTCCCTGGCCATTTGGAAGGAACCAGTGCATTTCGGTGGGCATTGCCTGCTATTCATTCTAGTACATTCCCTACAGCAGTGGCTCCCAACCAGGGTTCCTCCACTTGTTGCTGAACTAGAACTCCCATTGGGAGCCACAATAAATTTTAGCCTGGAATGACGGGAGTTGTAATTCAGCAACATCTGGAAGAACCTTGGTTGGGAATCACTGCCCTAGAGTCTGCATGATCCTTGTCTTCTTGTAACAGAACCCCCCCGCCCTGCCCCCAAATATCATTGCATCAATCTAAGCGAGGGGTGGCTTTCTCCTAAGTGAGGGGATCGGGATGGGTGTGGCCATGGGGTGTGGCTGTCAAGGTGGGTGTGGCCATGGGGGCTGTCGTGGCGAACATCTGCATTTCTGAATTTGCGTCTACATCACTGTACAAGCATTAAATTTATGTGCAAAGCTGGGCACTCTAGGGTTCCCACTATCGCCCAGCTGTGCTGCTCAATAGGAAAATGGATTTGCCTTTTCTGCCAAAGTCACATGGCACGAGCCAAAAAGGCCGTAGCTTAAATTGTGCAGATCTGCTGCTGCTCTCCCTATGCCAATGGCGGCTTTGTTTTCTTTCTCTTCTTCTTGCATAAACGCTGAGCCAAGCTTATTTTGCTTAGGTCCCTGTTTTTTCTTTCATTAATATCTTGTATTCCCCAAATGAAAAGAAGGGGGGAAGGAATGAAAATGGATTTTCTCCCTCCCATTTGACTCAAACCAGGGATACACACTACTTTCCCCCTACGTATTTTCTGTTTTGCGGTTGAACGACCGTAACAATAAAGATGATGATGACTAGTTTCCCTAACATTTCTGCCTGAGGCATATGGACTTTTCAGGATACTTCTCTGCAAAAGCAGATATGCATGCTTTGTAATGGTAGACTTTTCCAAATGATGGTTTTGTTTGGGGTCCTAGCATTATTCTGCATATTTCTCCTAAATCAGGGAAATTAAGCAAGTCTCAAACACTGGCTAGTCTTTGTATATCCTTCTCGTCTAGCTAATGTTCATCATAACTTCCCATTCAGTGGTTTGACGAGCTCACTATTTCGTGGTTGAACAGCATGCTATTGTAAATTTTCTCTCTGTACAATTACTGAGCAGCCTATTGAGCATATTCCCTCCCTGCTCAGCCATGGCTATTGCACATTCTCACTCTGCACAACTGCTGAACAGCTCATTATTTCACATTCCTGCCCCTCACCATTGTTGATCAGCTAGCTATTGTACTATCCCTCCTTAACATAATCGTAAAACAGCTGGCTGTTGCACATTCTCTCCCCATTCCATTGCTGCTGTTTGGTTTCCCCTCCCTGCACAAGTGGTCAACCCACTCTCTATTGTATATTCTTTCTCCACTCAGTTATGGATCAGCTTGCTTTTCCAGCCTCCCTCCCAACACAATTGTTCAATACCTTCCCATTCCTTCCCAACTCAGTTGCTGACCAGCTTGTCTTGTGCATGCTTTCTCCATTCTGTCAAATTGACCTCGCTGCATAATGTTGCACAGAAGTGGACACCCTATTGCACACATCCCCTATCTGCAACAACTCATTCAAAACCTGCATTCGGGGTGATTCTTTGCAGCTGCATGTGTTGCATGTTTTTGTTTCCTGCAACCAAGAAAATTCCTTCTGTCCCCTAAATGGCTAAATTGGCCTTTTCATCCAGGAAGATGAAACCACTGGTGAGTCAAAGGGGGTTCTACAAGCAGTCAGGTTATGGAACCTCCGTGGGTCACATCTTGTGCAGTCCTTGCCTAGTAACATCTGTAAGAAGCTTTCTTTTCTTTTCTTTTCTTTTCTTTTCTTTTCTTTTCCTAGTTGCCTTCCACATCCATGCATCTTTCATTCAAGTTTTTCAGGGGCCATTTGTGGGAAAGAGATATCCTTCTCTCTTCCACATTAAGCCTGAGAAGGATCCTGCCCCGGTTTCTACTGTGATCAAAAGACAAAACAACTAAATTGAATTGGAAGCAATCTCCCCATTACACAAGTCTGCAGAGTCCGAGATTCCCAAAACAAGAGGCCAGGAGGGAGCCAATTGCCGCTACGGAACAGAACCATTCCTCTCCCTGAACTCAGAAGTTAAATATTTTAACCCTTCCGAGACTGGCAAGAAGACTGATCTCACCTCCCCCTCCCCACTTGCTTATGGCACAGGCTTGGAACCTGGGCGTTGGATGCTCTTAGGACAAGTGGCAGGGCAGGTCAAGCGAATGGTGTCTTTCTCCATCATGTGGCTGTCCACAAGTCCTTGCTGAGATCACCGGCAAGTCCTTTCAGCCAACGAATGAGGAACAGGAGTGGGGGTGGAGATAATGAGTTAGTGACTTGGCAGGGTAGGGGAGCAGAGGAAATCCAAAGTCTCTCCTAGCACTCAAGATTTTAAACATCTTTGAAAGGCTAAGTTCATATTTGTTATGGTTAGGTTGGCTACCAACCCGCTGGCAGAGAACTCTGTCTCAGCCTTGTTGTTCGGAATATATATATATATATATAGAGAGAGAGAGAGAGAGAGAGAGAGCACAAATTGAGGAGCTGAAAAGCAAACTGATTGGGTATCATGCCTCTCTCCATGTAATTATTTTAAGGGGTCAAGAGCGGGAGGTGGGAAACAAAAGGGGAAAGACCCATTCTGTGGACAGAGCGTGATTCCTATCAGTTTGAATCCCCATGACATTTGGAACGAAGCCAGTGCCTTTGGGTAGAATCTGATCTTCTGAAGTAGACATTCTGCCTGGTTTGGGGGGCGGGGGCTGAACAAGATCTGGGGTTGCTTTTTCGTGTAGTTTTTTTTTTTTTTTTAAAGAAAAACCTGACGTGTGATTAAGAAACAAAGTGAACTTTATTTAGAGGAGGAAAAGGAGACCTGGTCTTGTGGTAGCAAGCATGAACCACCTCCCTTGCTAAGCAGGGCCTGCCCTGGTTTGCATTTGAATGGGGGACTACATGTGGGAGCACTGCTCAATATTCCTCTTAGGGGACGGGGCCACTCTGGGAAGAGCACCTGCATGCATGTATGCAGAAGGTTCCAAGTTCCCTCCCTGGCATCTCCAGATAGGGCTGAGACTGAGAGACGCTCCGGCCTGAAACCTTGGAGAAGCTGCTTCGCGGTCTGTGTAGACAATACTGAGCTAGATGGACCAATGGCCTAACTTGGTCTATGGCAGCTTCCTATGTTTCTGAGATCTGTTAAGCCCTCCGTGGTGCCCTAGGTGAAGTTTGACTTAGGGTGGGGAGCTGGTCTCGTGGTGGCAAGCATGCAGTGCCCTCTTTGCTAAGCAGGGGCCACCCTGGTTTGCATGGAGACTACATGCGAGAGCCCTGCAAGATATTCCCCCTTAGAGGATGGGGCCGTTGCTCAGTGGTGGAGCACCTGCATGCTTGCATGCAGAAGGTTCCAAGTTCCCTGTCTGGCATCCCCAAGACAGAGCTGAGAGAGACTCCCGCCTGCAGCCTTGGAGAAGCCGCTGCCAATCTGGACAGACAATACTGAGCTAGATGGACGAAAGGTCTGACTCAGTGTAAGGCCACTTCCAACTGGAGCTCATTGCTTCTGCTTTGAATGCAGAAGGTTCAGTCCTTGGGAGCATCGCCAGGCTGGCCTGGAAAAGACTCCTGCCTGAAAGCTTGGAGTGACTGCCCGTCAGTGTAGGCCAAACGGAGCTAGACGGGCCAAGGGTCTGACTTGATATCAGGCAACGTCCGGTGTTAAGAAACCCATAGCATACTCTCATGTGTTCAGGGCTGTGGCTGGATTCACAGAGGTCGGGGGTGCGGCTGGAAGGCCGAGAGATCCCTCCACGCCTCCAGTGGACAGAAATGTGTCGTGGTGTTTAAGTTATTCCTAGATTTAAATGATTCGGAGGTGGAGGAGGAGGACGCCAGCAGATTGTGAACTCCTCCTCTTTTGATAGACAACTGATTCTTTTTTTTTTAAAGTGTGTCCTCCTTCCCAACTGATAAATTACACCTTTACTTAAATGTCAGTGTACAAACCAGCAGATAATAGAGACAAAGGAGGCGCTTTCTCATGTTACACCAGCGCCTTCCCTCAGGTAAAGCGACTCACTTGTTCACAAATTGACCTCCCGACCTTTCTTAATCACTGGCAAATTATCCCGGGCTTTCATCTGCAGTCTTCATTATGCCTTGTTATGAAACAGACTAATTACCCTTTTTATTGGGGGCGGCCTTGCTGTAAGGTCCCTGTGAGCTGGGGTGGCGGTGGGCAGGGGTGGTGGTTCCTGAATGAATGATTACCTTGCCAGCCAGTGCTTACCTGTGCGTGCCCCAGTAGACAGACTTGGATTCCAGGGTGCAATATGGACTCTCCTTCGGGCCCCTGACTCATTTCCGGGTCTCGGGTGAGTTACAAGCCATCTGCCTCGGTTCCCCATCTGTGAAATGGGAACAATCGAGGACCTATCGCGGAGGAGGAGCTCTGAGAGCAAACACAATGGACACGATCCAACCGGATTTGCGTACTCTGTCAAATCCTATTGCTTCCCAGGTGGTAGATGCATCAGTGTTGTGCTATTCAGTCTTCTGCATGTATCATTCGTATTATTCATTCATTCATTCATTCATTCATTCAATTTCTATACCACCCTTCCAAAAATGGCTCAGGACAGTTTACAGAAAGAAATAACAAATACGTAAGCATGATTAAGCTTCCAGTCCATTGCATTTCCCTGCTCGTCTGTATATGTATGAGTGTCTCTGTGTGTGTGTGTGTGTGTGTGTGTGTGTGCGCGCGCGCACAATGTGTGTCCATTACATTTCCTGCTTGTGTGTGTGTGCGTGCGCACACACACACACACAAGCAGGAAAATGCAATAGACTGGAAGCTTAATCATACCTATACCTATCACACTACTCTACATTTAGGAACATAGGAAGCTGCCTTATACTGAGTCAGATTCTTAGTCCACCTAGCATGGTATTGTCTACACTGACTGGCAGCACCTTCTCCAAGGTTGCAGGCTGGAGTCTTTCCCAGAACCGGTGGGTTGAAACTGTAAGAGCTATTGGGCAGTGGAACCATCCGCCTTGTGAAGTGGTGAACTTCCTTTCATCAGAGATTTTCAGACAGTCTCTAGACAGCCACCTGTCAGGGATGGTGTCAGCCCCCTGCTAACTGAGCAAAGAGACACTTTCTAAAGTGGCGATTCTCTTATTTTTCTCAGCGGGGGAGCAACTGGCCCTATCCATCCCCTGCACAGCATCCCTCCCAGTGGCTGTTGCTGGTGTCTCTCTTACGTTTCTTCATTATTATTATTATTATTATTATTATTATTATTGATGGTGAGCCCTTTGGGACAGGGAGCCATTTTATTTATTTATTTATAAACGAGCTTTGGGGACTTTGGTTGAAAAGAGGTATATAAATATCTACCATATTCTTCTTCTTCTTCTTCGTTGTCGTCTTCCTGCACTGAGCAGAGGGTTGAACTAGATGGCCTTCAGGGCTCCCTCCAACTCAAACATCCTCTGATTCTATGACCCAGCCACTCGCATGTGTTTCCCACTGATGTTCATGTGAGGGCTAAACACACTTTTCACTCTATCCCACTGGAATCCATGGGACACCAAAGTGCTTCATTTAGGCTGGATCGTGCCTTTGAGTGTTTTCAAAGAAGTATTTTACTGTTTTGATTACATATTCCTAAAGGCCCTTGATAATACTTGATGAAGCTTAACGTTTGTGGAACATTCTAGAGTGCTTCACACACATGTGTGTGTGTGTGTGTGTGTATATATATATATATATAGCATTATTCAATTTCTGCAGATGGGGGCAAAGGTAGAGAGACCACTAGGTAGCTGGTCTTGTTGCAGCAAGCATAAATTGTCCCCTTTGCTAAGCAGGGTCTGCCCTGGTTTGCTTTTGAATGGAAGGCATGTGTGAGCATAGTAAGGTCTTCTCCATAGGGGATGGGGCTGCTCTGGAAAGAGCACCTGCCTGCTTATTACTATTATTACTACTACTACTACTACTACTACTACTACTATTATTATTATTATTATTATTATTATTATTATACATTTTTATACTGCGCCAAACCAAAGTCTCAGGGCGGCTCATAGTCATAAAATAATACAAATAAACAAAACATTAAAATCGATTAAAACTCCAAAAAGCTGCCTAAAACGAAAAATTCTGCTTGCAAGTTCCCTCCCTGGCAGCATCTCCAAGATAGGGCTGAGAGAGACTCCTGCCTGCAACCTTGGAGAAGCCGCTGCCAGTCTGTGTAGACAATCCTGAGCTAGATGGACCAAGGGCCTGACTCAGTATATGGCAGCTCCCTATGTTCCTAAGATGACCAAGCTTGAGTCGGTGACAGAAAGGAGACTTGAACCAAGGGATTTTCTGTCTCTCAGTTCCCAACCCACCCCAGCTCACCCCTCAGGCCACTGATTTCAGACAGACTTCTTTGGTGGAAGGGGTCATCCCCATTTGGGTTTGATGCCATTTCTCCATCTTCATGGCAGGCAAGGTTGGGAGGAAAGGCCCCTTTGAGTGGCTGGCCCAGAAGAACACAAGGACATGTGCGATTGCTTCGGCTTGAAGCCAGTCAGACAAAAAGGAGGAGGAAGCACTAAATGCCTAAAATAACATTGATAAGTTCATCGGGTCCAGCTTTAACATCTATAAGCCACCCCCTCCCCGACAGCTCTTTCTGAGAAACCCTTCAAGTTTTAGAAAATGGACTGATTGAAAAGCACTGATCTTGCAGGCTGAGTTTAAAAGACCTGTTGGAGTGCATTCCAGTGAAGGCCTGTAGCTTAGAGGCGGAGGATCTGTTTGGCATGCAGGAGATCCCAGGTCCAATCCCTGGCAGCATCTCCAGGTAGGGCTGGGCAAGATGCCTGCCCGAAACCTGGAGAGCCGCTGCCAGTCTGTGTAGACGACGCCCAACTAGACAGACCAATGGCCTGACTCAGTAGAAGGCATCCTATGATCCGTTAGTAAGCTGCCACTTGGTGAATGGCTGTCTGCATTCTCCCCAAGACTGATGCTAAGGCTGCAGTGTTATCTGAGAGTAATGGTGCGGCGGCGGATGTAACTTGCCTAGCGAGCGAGAGGTGGCCAGTTCGAATCCCCTCTGGCATGTTTCCCAGACTGGCCCCTTCAACTCTGGGTTCGCGTTTTGTGTGAATGCAGCCAGAAAGTCTGTGTGTGTGTGTGTACTTCCTTTTGTTAATCAGGATTCATCCTGGTTTGTATTTGGATGGGTGACTACACGTGAGTAGTGTCAGATATTCCCCTTAGGGGAGGGGGGGCATACTTCAGTGGAAGAACACCTGCTTTGTATGCAGAAGGTCCCAGATTCAATCCCTGGTAGCATCTCCAGGGATACACACACACACACACACACACACACACACACACACACACACACTGTATTTTTGCCACATCTAAAGTAAATAATTATGACCAGCAAATTAAATTAATCCTATCAACCTGGCACATGTGTCAGAGTACCTGGAGTGAGCATTTCCGCTCCGGCTAAAATTTTTTTTGGGGTAGAGGATTTATAACAATCATTTCCAAAGGGGGAAGAACAGCCCCCGAGTCTTGGCTTTGCATCATGGGATCAATGGAAACCCCAGCTGCCGATTACCATCTCTCCTTACAGAAAGTGGCCGCGCTTCAGGTTCACAGAATTATTTTCCTTGTTATCTTTGTCGTCTGGGCTGGCATTGTGTACAGATTTTCGCAGGAGTTTTCTGTTGTTCCGGAGCCAAAGGAACCTGCCGCATTGTTGACGAGTGCACTTGTTCCAATTCTGTGCCCTTTCCCCATCTGTTTCCCTTTTTCCTTCCTCTCGATAGAAGCGCCGTTTCCTCTCGGGGAGCAAGATACTGTGCAGCGTCTTAACCCTGTGAATCATCTGGTTGCATTGAAGATCAGAGCCTGAGATTCTTGCATCTGAAAATCCAGTCTCCTACAGGAGAAAACTTGTGCACGAGGGCAGGGATCATGGGTTCTCAGACTCGGGTTCGCAGATGTGAACATAGGAAGCTGACTTCTTACCGAGTCAGACCTTCGGTCCATCTAGCTCAGTATTTTCTTGTCTACACAGATTGGCAGCAGCTTCTCCAAGGTTGCAGGCAGCAGTCTCTCCCATCCCTATCTTGGCGCGGCCAGGGAGGAAACGTGGAACTAGGAATGTGAAAATCGATTCGGATTTGAATCAATTCAACTCAAATCTAGGTGATTCGAGAGATCCGAATTAGACTCAAATCACTCCTTAAAAGGGCAAATTCGATTCGAATTTGAATAGAATTTCCAAAACTCTACTTGGATTAAATTCGGAAGCTGTTTGGCACATTTTAAAAACCATTCAGACCCCCTGAATGGGTCCTTTTAGGGTCATGCCTTCCCAGCACCCCAGGAGTCCGGCCGGGTCCCCAGGCTTGTCTTTGGAAAAGAATAGCTATTTCTGGGATCTACATTCTATCATGGCTCCAAGTGGGCTCTTTAAATAAATGGGAAAGTGAAAATCAATGAGATATATTCACCGGCCTGCATATTTTTCATTTCCCTCTTTCCTGCCTTCCCAAAGACTATTGGTGATGAATTTGCAAATGCTTCTGGATTATGACAGACTCTCCCCCACTCTTCATTATTTATCCCTCAGCCGAGCACCTCTATTAGAGACTACAGTGACAAATGCATGAATAAAAGGCAAAAACAATATTTTAGCACGGCGGCGTAAATCTCCTTTTACGCATTATTAATTTAAAGAAATCCATTACGCCACACGGCAGCGGGGAGGGAGACAAGGTTACATAAAGATGGTTATCGGCGCTTGAGGGTCATGGGAAGATGAAAAACCCCGTTCCATCACTTGGGGCTGGCTGGCTTTTGTTCATCTCTCTTTAATTCTATCGCTAAAGTGGAGAATAGGGAGCTTATGTATTATATTTTACCCAGCAGTATAACACGGGAGGGCCAGAGCTTCCGTATGGTTGCCAGGGGGGTGCCACTGAAAGCCGTCCTCTCCTTAGAGCAGCAGTGGTCTCTGTTGTAAGGCCCGGGGGGCCAGTGATGCCCCCATCAACCTAAGTATGGCCACTTGAACATAAGAACAGCCTTGCTGGATCAGGCCCAAGGAGGCCCATCTAGTCCAGCATCCTGTTTCACACAGTGGCCCACCAGATGCCCCTGGGGGAACCTACAGGCAGGAGTTGAAAGGGGGATACCCTCTCTCCTGCTGTGACTCCCCTGCAACCGGTACTCAGAGGCATCCTGCCTCTGAGGATGGAGGTGGCCCACAGCCCTCCGACTAGTAGCCCTTGATAGACCTCTCCTCCATGAAGTTATCCAAACCCCTCTTAAAGTCTTCCAGGTTGTTGGCCATCACCACATCTTGTGGCAGAGAATTCCACAAGCTGATTATGTGGTGTGTGAAAAAAGTACTTCCGTTTGCTGGGCTTCAATTTCCCAGCAATCAATTTCATGGGATGACCCTTGCTTCTAGTATTATGTGAGAGGGAGAAGAATTTCTCTCTCTCCCCCTTTCTTTACACCATGCATGATTTTATAGACCTCTATCATGTTGTCTTTTTTCTAAACTAAAAAGCCCCAGGTGTTGTGGTCTTGCCTCATAAGAAAGGTGCTCTAGGCCCCTGATCATCTTGGCTGCCCTCTTCTGCATCTTTCCCAGTTCAACAATGTCCTTTTTTAGATGTGGTGACCAGAATTGTACGCAGTACTCCAAGTGTGGTCGCACCACAGTTTTGTATAAGGGCATTATAATATTAGCCATTTTATTTTCAACCCCCTTCCTAATGATCCCTAGCATGGAATTTGCCTTTTTCACAGCTGCTGAGCACTAAGTTGACACTTTCAAGGAGCTGTCCACCAAGACCCCAAGATCCCTCTCCTGGTCCGTCACCCACAGCTCAGGTCCCATCAGCGTATACTTGAAGTTAGGTCAGCATAGTGGGAAATGGCTCTCCCAACAAAGGGTTTTTTTTAAAAATAAAATAAATAAAATGCACGAAAAATACATGAAAAAATAAATAAAATGCATGAAAAATAGTGAAGACCATCTCCCATCCCCATCTTGCCTTCAGACGTCTCGAGGGTTTCCCCTATGATTTCCACACGCGGCCACATTCTGACCAGCGACGTGCAGAGACCCCCCGTGAGGTTGGACTTTTTCTTACTGGAAATACTGAGGCTTCTCTCAGAAGTCCTTGGAGGGACATTTCACCTTGGAGGGAAGCGCCGATAGGATGTGATACTTGTGTTGCTGCTATATTTCTTAAGGTGATCTAGAATGGGTCTAGACCAACCTACCTTCAGAGGTTCTCGCAGGCAGTTCAGTGGATTTTGTCAGCTCTGTGTGTGTGTGTGTTTTATGTAGGCTACATAATGTAATGGCGCAGCGGGG
The DNA here is from genome assembly GCF_027244095.1 of Hemicordylus capensis. Classification (NCBI taxonomy): domain Eukaryota; kingdom Metazoa; phylum Chordata; class Lepidosauria; order Squamata; family Cordylidae; genus Hemicordylus; species Hemicordylus capensis. The sequence continues at coordinate 9,477,151 of NC_069672.1, read as the reverse complement.
AAATGACTTGACTAGCAAGCCAGAGGTTGCCGGTTCAAATCCCCGCTGGTATGTTTCCCAAAGACTATAGGAAACACCTATATTGGGCAGCAGTTATATAGGAAGATGATGAAAGGCATCATCTCATACTGCACAGGAGGCAGCAATGGCAAACCCCTCCTGTATTCTACCAAAGACAACCACAGGGCTCTGTGGGCGCCAGGAGTCGACACCAACTCGACGGCACACTTTGCCTTTACCTTACATAACGTATCCCAAGTCATTTGATAAAGATGCTCTTCTGAAATGGTCAGACTTATGTGAGCTGTGTGGGGGGAGGAGAGCTGGTCTTGTGGTAATGAGCATGAATTATTTCCTGTGCTAAGCAGGTTCCATTTGGGTTTGCATTTAGATGGGTGACTACGTGCGAGTGCTGTAAGATATTCCCCTTAGGAGATCGAGCCAAAGCTCAGTGGAAGAGCATCTGCTTTGCATGCAGAAGGTCTCAGGTTCAGTCCCTGGCAACATCTCCATCCAGGTAGGGCTGGGAGAGACTCCTGCCTGAAACCTGGGAGAGCTGCTGCCAGTCAGTGCAGACACTTCTTAACTGGACCAATGGCCTGACTCAGTATAAGGCAGCTTGCTATGTTCTTAATGCATGGCAAGTGGGGGTGGGAACTAAACTGTTCGGCCCTTTATTACAAGAACTCAAGGATATGCAATCTCTGTCTATGTATCTGGGAGTATCTCGCGAGAGCTGCCACACATGGGATTAGAGATGGGTACGCCTAAGAGAAAGATAGATAGATAGATAGATAGATAGATAGATAGATAGATAGATAGACAGACTGATTGATTCTAGGAGGGAGGGAGGGACAGGGAGAGAGAGGGGAGGGAGGAAGGAAGGAAGGAAGGAAGGAAGGAAGGAAGGAAGGAAGGAAGGAAGGAAGGAAGGAAGGAAAAGATAGATAGATAGATAGATAGATAGATAGATAGATAGATAGATAGATAGATAGATAGATAGGGATTGTGCCTTACTATGGACAGAATTAACTTCTCGGACCCTCAGAACCCCCTAGATGGCCTTCACCCATTAACACATAAAATGGGAGTCTGTCTTTGGCGTCCCACGGTTTCAAGAGGGCCTGTCTTCTCCTGGGGTGGATTCCATCATCCTGGTCTGTCTCGCTTCTGCGGCTGAGCCGGATTGATAATGGGAGCCGTAACCAGAGCGCAAACCAGGAAAGAATGCAGTAGCACTTGGAAAACGGGCTACGGAGGGAGCAAGGATGAAATATATCATAAGATAATAAGAAAATAAACCATTAAAAGGCTCTGCTTTCTATTATCATGTGGTTTTATGTTAATGAAGTTGTTCCAGACCCGCTTAAGTTTAACTCAGGCAGGGGAATAGCTGTAATATGAAAAATGTGTGGGGGACGGAGACCCTAAGTTGAACAGTCTGTGTAACATTTTAATGTTTTCGTTTTATATGCACTGCAGGGTGAAATACAAAGGGAATCAGTAAGTGGCAAGAAAGAAATGATTTAAAGGGGGAAAGGAAAACATGTTGGGCCAGATTTTCAGTGGCTCACAAATCAGTTTAAGCGGTAATCCTCTATTTTCACACAAGCAGGCAAATGGGCAAGAAGATAAATAGGTTCTCCAGGAGATCATTTGCACACGTTTGTGCCCTGGTGGTGTCCATGCCTGGGTCCAGGAGGGCAAGGCAGCAGCTGGATTAAAAAGCTCAGTGGAAGAGCTGTTAAACCACTGAAATCTGGCTTCGGATGGATGGAGTTATAGAGGAACCCAGAGAGGCCTTAAGCCAGGGATGAGCAAACTTGGCCCTCCAGCTGTTGTTGAACTACAACTCCCATCATTCCCAAGCAACAATAAATTGTGGCCGGGGATTATGCGAGTTGCAGTTCATCAGCAGGGCCAGGTTTGCCCACCCCTGCCTTAAGCAGTCAGGGACATAAAAACCAGCAGTCTATTCCAAGAAGTCACTGGAGCAACATCCCTTTTGTGTTGTGGGATCCAACTCTTGCTGACTCCTGCTTGGAGATAGCTGAGGTTCTGTCCAAGGTCTCTTCAACCAAAGTTCAAATATAAAAATATTAAATACTGCTCTTCAACCAAAGTTCAGACAGCAGTTTACATAGAAAAATAAATAATACATAAATAGGATGGTGCCCAAAGGGCTCACAATCTAAAAAAACCCCAACAACTATAAGGCAGATACCAGCAACAGCCACTGGAGGGATACTTAGCTAGGGTTGGATAAGGCCAGTTGCTCCCCTGCTAAATATAAGAGAATCACCACGTTAAAAGGTGCCCTTGCACTGGTGGAGAACTTGGACTGGCCTTGAGGATAACCGTCTTATGCAACAGGGATAAATCCTGCGTACACAGATCCTGGATCAAAGCCATCCAAAGGGTTGGAAACACAGCAGGGCTGTCAGTAGACGGGTCCTACCAAGAGTCCTATCCAAACAAGGTTGGAAACATGGAGCTTGATCGTCTGTCAACCCCCATATGGGAAGGATGAGTTTTGCAGCTACCTCGTTCAGAAGGTGGAGACGGAATCTAGGGTAGGGCACACTCATGCTACCCAGCTGGGGCTTAACAGATGGGTGAGTTCCCCACCTCCCACCTTTCTTTGACCTAGCACACGGTCACAACACAGAAGTGCACCTAGTTCCCAAAATTGAGGGGTGTGTGGAAGTCATAGGAAGCTGCCTTATACAGACTGGGTCAGTCCATTGGTCCATCTAGTTCAGTATTGTCTGCACAGACTGGCAGTGGTTTTTCCAAGATTACAAGCAAGAGTCTCTCTCAGACCTATCTTGGAGGTGCCAGGGAAGGAACTTGGAAACTTCTGCATGCAGGTGCTCTTCCCAGAGTGGCCCCATCCCTTAAAGTTTTTTCTCTCTTATACAGAGCAGGGAGAAAGCTATATTTCTAGCTATAGGGCTCTGTTCCTGTTGACCGAATCAGCAACAGCAGTCTGATAACATGTTGACCAAGGAAGGACTCTCCAGCCCAGGGTCCGCTTTGGATCGCAACTCCCAGCATCCCTCCCCGTCCAATTCACTGAAGCCACTTGGAGGTCTGGGAGACTCTCATATGCCTGGCCATGCATTCATTTTGTGACAAATCTAACCAAACTGAGCCCCTCTGGTCCAACCTACTCGGGGATAAGAGTGTAACAAATACATAAAAATAAGCCTTACTAACTTGGTCAAGTGGCGCTTTCTAAACTGGTTGGTCTTTTATATGTAGCCAGGAGGAGACCAACTGTCCCTCTTCAGCCCAGCCACAGCGTCTCTCCGGAGGCTGATGCTCGAATCTCCCTTGTGTGTTCTTTAGATGTTGAGCCCCTTTGGGACAAGACATCAGCTGTCCCTGGGAACTGGGCCAAGAGGCTAGGGATGTGCATGAATAGAGTTTTGCGATTCGATTCGAATTCGAATCAAATTGGTTCAAAACAGGGTCAATTTGATTCAGATTTGAATAGATTTAACCCTATTTTGGTGCCTTTTTTAACCAATCAGGGTGCCTGAATGGTTTAAAAGAGGTGCCAAAATGGTTGATGAATCCATTCAAATTCGAATCAAACTACCCTTTTTAGGAGTGATTCAATTCGAATTCGAAATGCTAGAACCACCCAGTTTCAAGTCAAATCACTTTGAATTCGAATCTATTCACACATCCCTAGAAAAGGCCCCTTTTCTAGTGGGGCCTGTCTTGTATTTAGCAGGGTAAGAGCAACTGTCCCTGTTCAGCCCAGAATAGCATCCCTCTCAGTGGCTGTTCCCTCGATTCTCCTTGTGTGTGTTTTTTTTTAGCTCGTGAGTCTTTCTGGGACAGGCACCATCTTCTCAATCCTTTTGCTGTGCAAACCACTTTGAGAATTGCTTTTGCTGGAAAGCGGTAGAGAAATATTGTCCATAATAAATGAATCCCAGCAGAACGTGTGGCCTAGGCTCCTGGGAGCCAAATAGGGCTACCTTTATATGCTCAGAGGAACTCTTCCCTGCATGTGCAGAAAATATATTTGCCAACATACCCTGCAAATGGAGTGGCCAGAACAGAGGGGCATTTTGGGCTCAGCCATATACGAGGGTGTAGACAGTGACCCTTGGTTTGAAGGTGGAGGGGATTAGAAAAAACACAATAGGACCCCTGTTTTTATACGTGAAAAGTTGAACATACAAAGTTGGACACACTAATGCTGACTTGTTCATGTAATTGGTGAGCAGAATTCGTGATTTTTGCTGTTTTGTGTTACGTTTTGGACATTGCAGCAATGTCCCTGGAGAATGGCCACCACAGTATTTTATCTCTCTATCCCTGGGCAAAGTTGGGGGTGTGAAGTCTTTGAGTCTGTAGGCCTCAGGCCACCGTTCCAGGGTAGAGATTTTCATTTGCCCAGTCCCCCATTCATGCTAATAAGGCTTGCACAGCCCCAGCTCCCAGCAGACTGTGTCAGAAATCCTTGCTTAAACCCTTACTTAGCTCTGTATCTAAGGAACAACATTAAACCAGAATATCACTTTGCCTCCTGTTTGGCTGATTCAAGTTAGCTGACAGGAAATCATGGATTTCCGAACCAAGCTTCCCTTGCAGCGCTTTGCCTTTCTTTCCCGCCCCCCACCTTTTTTTTTACAAAGGAGAATTAAACCGATAAAAGTGGGTAACGAGAAACAGATCAGAAAATTATTCCATAGAGCAAAAGAAAATACCTTTTGACCTGCACAGGGAACGGATCTCAATCTGGAGTGAGGGGGTGGTGGAGAAGGAGACGGTTTCCTATTGCTACCTTTCTTCTTGGCAGGTCTCCCTTTAACAGTCCAGTAGACAGAAGTTCAACAGGTGGTCCACTCACCCAGCCCTGGAGGTTCATGTGGAGGAAAACCCACAAGGAAAATCACTAGTTAGGCACGCATTAAGAGACACAGGAGGGCTACTGGAAGTTAAAGCGGGGACCTGCAGTAATTGTGGGATCACTTCTGTGTGACCTTCTCCTGGACAGAATCAGCAATGACAGTCTGATAAAACGTTGGCTAACCCACAGGCTCCCCCGGGTTTGGGTCCCCAGATGTTGCTGGATCACAACTCTGATCATCCCCTTCCACGATGGGCAACATCTTCCCATCATGGCATTTGCTGATCGCACTCTGAAGCCATGGTTCCAAACCTGGTGGCCTCCAGACATTGATAAACTACAACTCTCGGCATCCACAGCCATAATAAATTGTAGCTGGGGCTGATGGGAGTTGTAGTTCAGCAAGCTCTGGAGGAACCTGGGCTCGGAACCATGGCTGCAGAATGTTTAAGCATCCCCCTCAGGTGTGGATCCAATGGAGGACGAATTGGGACACAGCCTGCTGACCTTGACCGCAATGCCAGCACCATTAATTCCTGCCCCTCATGAATACGACTGACAATTATATACCACTTTTCAATAAAAGTTCCCAAAGCGGTTGACGCAGATATAAATAGATAAATAAAATGGCCCTCTGCCCCCAAAAGCTCACCATCTAAAAAAGAAAACATAAGCTAGACCCCAGCAACAGCCTCTGGAGGGATGATGTGCTGAGGGTGGACAGGGCCAGTTTTTCTCCCCCTGCTAAATAAAGAGAATCACCACATTAAAAGGTGCCTCTTTGCCAAGTTAGCAGGGGATGTGAAAAGGAGGAGGGGAATGGAGCAGGAGGATGTGGGGAGGAGAGGAGAGTGATGGGCTAGTGTGCCTCCTCTCCCCTCCCCTCCCCTCCTCTCCTCTCCCCTCCCCCCTCCTCTTCTCTCCCCTCCCCTCCCCTCCTCTCCTCTCCTCTCCCCTCCTCTCCCCTCCCCTCCCCATGACTCCCACACTCTGCTCGATAGTTAGGAAGCAGGAGCAGTACATAGGCCACCCAGAGAGTTACCCATCCAAGTGCTGATCAGACCGAGACTGAGCAGCATAGAAATGTAAAATAAATAATAAATACATTGCTCTGCATGGTGATACCAGGTTGTGCGGTGGCAGGTAGTGGTACAAATGAGTCCTTGGACAGTCCCACGAGACTGTAGGACTAGTGGCAGCCAAAGACATCCTTGGATGGAGGCAGGGCCCCGAATGCTGGCCACGCTTGATTTTCAAGTGGTGGAAGCAGGAGGCAAGCGAGGTGAAGGGGCCAGCAGGAAGCCCCATCTTGCCTCTCGGCAGGTGCGCCAGTAATCTCCCTCTTGGGCAGTGCTCCCTTAATAGGGATTCCCAAAGGTTGACTACAACTTCCAGTATTCTCAGCGGCCATAGCCTTTGGCTGGGGATTGTGGGAGTGGTAGTCAATAACACCAGGGAATCTCTGTTACAGGGACCATTGCTCTCGAGGCAATGGCTTCACCCTGCCTCATGGGTGGGCCGCCTTTGCTGCAATTGTCCATGGCACCACAACCTTGTCCAAGGTTGCCGGGACGCCGTGTTGCACGTCCTTCTGCCCCTCTGGTCACCTTTGTCTCTCTCTCCTGTGGCAGATGAGTCACTCAGGCCTGCTCCACACTTGTGTGTGTGTGTATAAATTCCTTTGCTTCCATTGCGGGTGTGTGTGTGTGTGTGGGGGGGGAATCCCTTTTCTCTCGCAGCCTTGCACACGCCTTTCCACGGCAGTGTCCCAGAGCCGCGCTCGGGTCAGCAGCCAGCTAACGCTTTTGTCAGCGTGATTAATAGCGCTGTGGATTGTCGTTAATTCACTAGCTAATGACTGCAACTCCGTCTGCTCTTGGAGTAATCGGGTGATGTATGGAAGGAGCGCGCACCTCATGGCAGAGGTGAAAAATCATTTCGACAAGTCAAATATTGTCACAGGGAACAAATGGCTCTCCCTGTTAATAAAAATTAATGAATTTTTTTCCCCCTTAAACCGTCGGCCTGCTAAATGAAGCCGTCGAGAGGGCTGAGTGGAAGGGGACAAGCTCTATGGAATTAAGCACTTTATTTGATGGTTAAAACTATAAACATCTTTATTACTGTTGCAATAGGAGGTGGCGCGTGCGAGGGAATTCGGCCTGAGCTATTTTCTCAAATGTTTCAGTGTTCTTTAAATGGGGAAGGAGGAGAGGAGGGGGAAAGCCTGGAAAGCAGAAGGGGGTGAAACGTGGGGGAGGAAGAGGTGCTGGGTTTTCTGGTTGTGGTTGTTTTTTTTGTTAAGGGAAACAAAAACAGGTTCTTGCTCCTGTGAGGAATGGTTGAAGGAGCCATTTATGTTTAGCCTAGAGTAGAGAAGGCTGCAGGAAGTTATGACAGCTCTTTTCAAAGGCCTGACAGGCTCTTGCATAGGAGGAGAAGGAGGAGGAGCAGGCTTGTTCTCTGTTGATGCTAAGAACAGGGCTAGAACCAATTGGTAAAATCCACCGAGCTAGACATTAGGTGGGATTTCCTAAATGTAAGAGCTGTTGGCCAGCGGAACAGCCTGCCTCATGCAGCAGTGGGCTCTCCTTTGCTGGAGGTTTCAAAAAAGGAAGCTGGGTGGCGATCTGTCAGCTGATTCTTGCACTGAGCAACGGTTTGGACTAGAAGACTGCGAGGGTCCCTTCCAACTCGAAAATTATTCCATTCACAAAGGCCTCTCTTCTTGCAGGAGTGATGGGTAACTTTGATGGAGTCCATCAGGGTGGAAGCTGCATCAGTCAATACAAGGGCTGGACATAGCCAGTTCAAAGGTCATGCATTTTAAAAAGCGAGTTTGGGATTGGATCATAAACCAAGCTGGTTCGTATCCCCCCTCCAAAAAATTAAAACAAATACATTTAAAAAATCAGAGCTGACAGGAACTGTATAGTAGAAGTAAGAATGCTAAAGCTTTGCTCTTAGCACCGCAGTAACCTCTTCTGGCCACTAGAGGCATGATGGGATCTTAATAGGTCTCTCTTGGTCAATTAGAGTCAGTTAGAATTGTTCAGTTGTTGAAGGCTGGTGCCTGTTTGGGTATGTTGTTCTATGTCTCTCAGTATGTGATGGTTTCGTTTCTCAATAAATCTTTTTTTTTTTTAACTCAACCTACTGTCTCCAGATAATCACTTGGGCTGAACTTCATTACTACCATCCTGCCGTGTGAGGATTTCAATGTGTATATCTCCTTTTATTCCTTGGTAAATGATTTTTTAAGCACATCCAACACTACAGATTTAACATCAGTTTAATACTTTGCTTTACCCCAAAGAGCCATGAGAATTGTAGTTTGATCTTATAACAGGGATTCTCAGATGTTGTCGACCACTATACTACCATGGCAAATATTTATATACGGCTTTTAAACAAAAGTTCCCAAAGTGGTTTACATAGAGCATAACATAGAGCATAACAATAAATAGCACAACAACAACAACAACAACAATAAGGTGCTCTTCAAGTTGTTTTAGAACTGGCGCCCTAGGTGCAATTCCAAAACAACTTGAAGAGCACCTCAACACCAGAGGGGCCACAGAAATCACCATCAGCCAACTACAAAAAACAACTTTACTGGGAACAGCCTATATTCTGTGACGATATCTATAACAACAGCAACAACATTGATAATAAAATTCAGCCATCCCAGGTCCTTGGGAAGGACTCAATGTCTGGATAAAACAAACCAGTCAATAACACCTGTCTGACTGTGTAAACAAGAAATAATAATAAAGTTGCATCAGTGTGTGGTGTATTGTCACACTTTTTTGTGTGATGTATTGCCACACGGGCTGGAGCACACCACGTATGTTGACAACCAAGAAGTCTGGATGCAGTCCTGCATAGGAACATAGGAAGCTGTCATGTACTGAATCAGACCATTAATCTATCTAGCTCAGTATTGTCTGCATAGACTGGCAGTAGAGTTGTAGTCCAACAACATCTGGGGACCCAGGTTTAAGAAATCCTGCCCTCAGTGGAATCTTGCAGTGCTTATATCTGTTACTTCCCATCTAAATGCAAACCAGGGCAGACCCTGCTTGGCATAGAGGACAATTCATGCTTGCTACCACAAGACCAGCTCTCCTCCCAATCTTACATGTAGTTCCTCCAAGCTTGCTCTCCATTAAAGCATTTTAACACTGCACCAATATGCCTTGCTGTCATCAATGCACAATGATTTATTTATTCTATTTATTTAACATATTTTCATACTGCCCAAAACTTGCGCCTCTGGGCGGTTTACAATTAAAATCATTTCAAACATCAAATCAATTAAATAATTAAAATCATTTAAAACCAACATTGAAAATTAAAACCAAAGCTAATTAAAAGCCCGGGCGAATCAATGTGTCTTCAGTGCCTTTTTAAAAGTTGCCAGAGATGGGGAGGCTCTTATTTCAACAGGGAGTGCCTTCCAAAGCCCAAGGGCAGCAACGGAGAAGGCCCATTCCCAAATAGCTGCCAAATAAATAAATAAAATAAAATAACGAGTTGGGCATCAACTTCAGGAGAACCTCTCCAGATGATCTTAGCAGGCGGTGGGGCTCATGGCGAAGAAGACGTTCTCATGAGTACCCAGGGCCTGAGCTGTTTAGGGTTTTATTGGTAGTAACCAACACCTTGTATTTTGCCCGGAAACGTATCGGAAGCGAGTGGCAGTAGGCTTGCCATTCAGAAATCAAAGAATACTTGAGAGTATCCCGAAATTGAGTGCCGTGTCATTCAAACAAGCAATCTCAGTTGTGCTCGGCTCGTGGGTAGTCGAGTCGACTATCTCCTGTTGATCACGACAGCGACCGACACATCTGGAAGTACAGGGTTCGAGTTCAGCCCGGTCAGTGGAGTCAGGTGTGGAAGAGTTAACGGAGAACTCAAACCTCAAGTTCCTCCCGTCAGCTTAGATACTGCTTAGGCAGGATTCGAGGAAATAAGTTAGTTATGATTTAGAGGGGGGCGATGAGGGGGTGGAGGGATTTCGGCAATTCCATGGAATACCTTTCCTAGCCCCAGGGCCAGTGGAAGTAGTATATTAACCAAGGAACAGAGCAAAAGAGGGAAAAGGCCAAATCGCATTTCTTTGAAACAAAGAGGCTCTTTTTCCCCCCACCAGGAACATGCTCTGATCAAAATTACGGCGGCTTTGCTAGCCATTTCACCCATGCTGCCCAAGGCGATATTCAAGCGATGAGGAAATCAGGGGAAGCACTAGCCCCTGAAGAGTCCTCGGAGCCTTTTGCATATAAATAATCCTCTTTAGAATAATGTATTGGTTTTAAACAGAGCCAGGTTCTCTGCGCACCACCCTTAACAGTACTTCCTTCTGCTTTTTTAAGCAGTGTTTGCTAGATGGGATTTGCTTAGTGTCTTTACAAGGGTGTACTGTAAATTATTTTTCTAGTTAAGGATAGGTGAAACCCTCTGATAAATGTTGCTGAACTCCCCCATCTCCTTCCTTTTTGGGGTGCTTTCATTAATTTTTTTGTACGCATATAGCCAAGACAAGGGTGTTGTCACTCAATAGTGAGTAAAACCTCCTCCCAAGTTATTATGCGATCCATAGCAACATCCGACTACGGATTTATGACTACGAATATAGCACTTAGCAATAGCACTAGCACTTACATTTATATACCGCTCTATAGCTAGAAGCTCTCTAAGCGGTTTACAATGATTTAGCATATTGCCCCCCAACATTCTGGGTACAACATTCAACATTCTGGGTATATAGACTATGGATATCTCCTGTTAGCTTCCCTTGAAATTGCTGCAGTTATTATGCCTGAGCAAGAATCCTCAAATCCAACATGGATTTCCTTTTAGGGGGAATTCTGTGGCAAAACTTAAATTCCAGTTCTAAGAAAATCCACCCTTATTTGAGGTAAATGTGACAGATCCTGTTTAGCCTAAACTTCTGCCAGCATCGGATTCCCCTTTGCAAGCATAGCTCCTTGAACCATCGAACCAATCTGTAACAGACTGGGCCCAGTTCGGTTCGCACTCAGACCGCGTCCGCCTTTTATTGAGGCCGGTTCGGTTTGAGTTCAAACTGGTCAAACCATTTCTGCACACCCCTAAATAAGTGTTCATCAGGCTCATAACGCTCACATCTATTGTAAATGGAGCATCGTTTCCCCACCCCAGTTTGTCCATGACTCAAAATGTAAAAGAAGATTCTGATTCTGAATGATTGTCTGATCAGTGAAGTCTTAAGTGAGTTTCAATAGTCCCTTAACTGCCTTAGACTCTGAAATCCCAGAATCCTTAAAACCAACCTTAGGGACTTTTGATTAAGTCTGAACTGTGATTAGTGTCCAGGACTTGGACAGAAAATAAATGAAATTTTGAGGGGCAGTTGAAACTCTCCAAAACCTAGAAGTGTGTGCGTGTTCTTTAGCAGGGGCGTAGCAAGGTTGGAGTTGGCCCAGAGACAAGATTTTAAAATGCCCCCCCCCCTCACTGAAGCTCAGCTCATGAAAATTATTTTTTTAAAGGTTTTGTAAATTGCGGACAATGCAAGTCATTTAATGGTACTAGAGAAAGACATCTTGTTCTGGTAGTTCCAGGTCTTAACACTCACGTCAATTTTGGAGGATGAATACAACTGAAGGAAGCCTGGGCAGGTGCGTGGTTGGGGGAGTCAGTCATGTGACTTGCCTCGGGGGCCCCCCCCAAGGCAGTGAGCCCCCAGACAACTGTCTCCCCTTGCCCTATTATAGTTACGTCCCTGTTCTTTAGTAAGACTAAAAACTGACTTTACAAGCACTAAAATAACTCTCAGGAAACCGATGAGCTTGTTCCTGAAAGAGCTCGTCAATATCACGCCAGTTCTAAGTTGAAGGAAGGGGAGCTTATCCATCGGTCTTTTATTCGTTTATTTTTAGATTTCTATCCTGCTCTTCCTCCGAGAAGCCCAGAGTGGTGTACACAGTTTATGTTTATTTTCGCTATAACCCTGTGAGGTAGGTTAGGCTAAGAGATAAGTCACTGGCTTAGAGTCAGCCAGTCAGTTTCATGACTGATTGGAGATTTGAATTCAGGTCTAACCACCATTTGAAACCCTTGGCCCAGCCCAGTTCCCTGTATGAGTGAACAGGTTGCCTTGTGATCCCAGCACCATGCAACTCTGATCAAGTACCAGATCTCTGCCTCTATTGACTCCCTTCAATGTAGGATGGAGAAAACATGGAAGAACTTAAATTCTCTTTGAATCTGGACAGAACAAGGCAATCAAGTGTCCTGGATGTGGCTAGAGTGAACACAGGGAGTAGGGATGGGCAAACAGATTCAAATTTGAATCTATTCGACTCAAATCTGGGTGCTTTGAGTGATTCGAATTTGAGTTGAATCACCCTTTAAAAGGGCAATTCAAATAGAATTTTCAGACCGAATTCCAATCTTATTCAAACTCAATACAAATTTTCAGAATTTGGTTTGAATTCAAAACAAATTAAAAAATTCATTTCGTGCACATCCCTCTCAGGGAGACAGAAGGGTTGATAAGGATCTTGAGATGACACACCCTTTTGCCTAGAGATCCATTCCAATTCCAACTTGTATGGAGCGCCTGCGAAGCAAACCTCTTTGTTGACTCACTTCACTGGAATGATGCCGTTGACTGGTCAATGACTGTGATAATGATTCTGTCCGTCCTGCACGCCACTCCCTTGGAATGAGCGAGGGTCCCCTCCTCATGCATATGAATGGGGCAATCTTTGTGAATCAGTAGAAGTAGAGGTTGAAGTAGAGATTCCTCGCCTATGAAGAATCACTGCATTTAGGCCATGAAATGGCAGTGGATGATAGCTAGAAAATTCACCTGTTGACAGTATGAATGGTTAGAAATGAGGATCTGTCCCTGACTGTTTTCCCCTTTTGTTCCCAGAGATCCACATCTGTCGGCCAGGAATGTTACTGTTAGACTCCAAACAAAAAACTGCAATCAAAGACATTCAAAACTGTAAACATAGGCAGCGGCCTTATACCGAGTCAGATACTTGGTCCATCTCGCTCAGTATTGCCTATGCTGACTGGCAGCAGCTCTCCAAGGTTTCAGTCAGCAGTCTTACCCAGGCCTACCTGGAGATGAGGCCAGGGAGTGAACCTGGAGCCTTCTGCATGCAAAGCAGATGCTCTTCCACTGAGCTACGGCCCCATCCTCAATTCCAATCTCAAAATGTGTTTCAAACATCGGTCCTGGAATCCTGCCAATTTATCTGCTAGCAATATTGCTGGACGCAGGGAGTGTGCCAAAAGCGAAGTCAAATTAATCATCAAGAATTACCTTTTAAACTCAACCACCTACTCTCAGGGTGATGAATTTCCAGGCAATCGGCTTGCTAAAGCCAACACCGCCTTTTGTTTCTAAAAATCCTTCATTCCAGCAACCTCTCTCTCCGGGAATGCTCCGGAGTAGGATGGGGCGGGATGAACCTGGAGAATATAAATGAGAAATTTTGCAAGGAAATGCGAGCGGGGAGATCTCTTTCCCACAAACCTTACTCCGGCATCCAAGTGCTGCAATCATGTGGGCACCCCCACACCCCCAGCTCCTGACGAACTTCATAGCAGAGATGAAGAAAGCTAGCATTGAGCGTGAAAGTGTCAAATTATGCTTTGGGGGAATGGCCCTCAGATTTCTCCTACACGGTCCTCGCCTTTGCAGTATGAGCAAAAAAACCCCAAAAAAACAAAATTGTAAGGTTGGAAGGAGGTGGGTGGAGGTTGGCCTAGGCACAACGCCCCCCAGCCCCTGCCCCGAAACTCTGTCCCACTTTGTTACGTTAAAACATGTCCCCTCTTAAAAAGAGCCCTGCTTTTGACATCCACCTCACGGCTCTCCCCTCTGTCCAGCATTTATTCTTCAATTTCCTTTTGATTCGCCAGCGCCTGTGGCTACACTCCTTTCCTTTCACCCTCCCCGCTCCCACCCACCCCCCACCTCTCACCCCAGGCCTATGTTTGCCTAGCAGCCCTTAGGAAGCATAAATTGTTATTGATTATTATTAATATTTAGCATGTTTGCCAAATTGTCTGCCTCCCTCCCTCTCCCTCCCTCTCTCCCCCCACCCCACTATTAATCTACTATGTTAATAGAGCCAAGACTCCAGCTATGGGCCCTGGGGAACCAGCAGTGACAGGAATGACAATGAGGTTTGGACAACAGAGCTGATGCTTACTCTTGGCAGGGATGCGGATTCCCAATGCAGGGTCTCTTTTGGGAGAGTTGCAAATGCTTTCTTCTTTTTATTGAGGGGGGGGGATTGCGTTGAAGGCCAGGATTCAAAGACATCTTTTGCATTATCTGTGGCTTTCTCGGGGGTAGAAAAAGCCAGGTCCGTTTGCCTGGGAGGCTTCCGCGTCCTCTTCCAAACCGGCTTTCATTCTTCCACAGGATAATAATTTTACTTGAGTTGCATCTTTTTCTTTCTCCACCCCCACCCCACACACACACACGGCCACACCACCATCTCCGCCCTTTCTCTTTCCCTTCTCTTTTCTTCCCAATTGTATTATTTCCCTACATTTCCACCTGAAAGAACTTTTCACTGAACTGGAAACTTTTTCCATGCTTTTATCAAAGCTGACACACAGCACCATTTGCACGCAAAACGGCACAATTTCTCTGTCTCTTTGGGCCTCCCCCCCCCCGCACTGTGGTTTCTGTAACTTTTTGTATTTCCTCCAAATTGGTAATGAGTTCTCCTGCGAGGAAACTCCCAGAATTTATTATGCAGCGTCCATTTTCATCATGGTGTGAGGGGGCTGAATGATTGTCAGTGCCTGTTACAGAGTACAGACATTTTGCTCTATTTATCTACCTTCAGCCTTGTGCAGAAGTCAATTCCGGTGACAATCCACCGGTTCAGAGGTCCTTCTTTATATGCTTGCCTGTGACAAGCATAAGAGGTTTTGTGATTTTTCTTCTTCTTTAAAGACATCCATCAGGGGAGGAGAGCTGGTCTTGTGGTAGCAAGCATGAATTGTCCCCAATGCTAAGCAGGGTCTGCCCTGGTTTGCTTTTGAAGGGAAGGCATGTGTGAGTACTGTAAGATATTATCCTTAGGGGATGGGGCCACTCTGGGAAGAGCATCTGCCTGTTTGCATGTAGAAGGTTCCAAGTTCCCTCCCTTGCAGCATCTCCAAGATAAGGGCTGAGAGAGATTCCTCCCTGCAACCTTGGAGAAGCCGCTGCCAGTCTGCGTAGACACTACTGAGCTAGATGGCAATACTGAGCTATACTAACCCCTGCTAACTGAGCAAAGAGGCACCTTGTCAAAGTGGTGATTCTCTTTATTTTAGCAGGTGGGGGAGCAACTGGCCCTCTCCGTCCCCAGCACAGCATTCCTCCAGTGGCTGTTGCTGGTCTTTTCCTTCTGTTTCTTTTTTAGACAGTGAGCCCTTTTGAGGATAGGCAGCCATTTAATCAATCAATCAATCAATCAATCAATTAATTTCTGTATGTGAGCCGCTTTGGGAACTTTGGTTGAAAAGTGGTATATAAATATTTGTCGTATTTGTAGATGGACCCATGGCCTGGACTCAGTATAAGGTTGAGGAGCTTCCTATGCTCCTGAGATCCCTTTAGCCCTCCGTGGTGCCTTTAAGTGATGTTTGACTTAGGGTGGGGAGCTGATCTGGTGGCAGCAAGCATGGATTGTCCCTTTTGCTAAGGAGGGTCCACCCGGGTTTGCATTTGAATGGGGGACTACATGTGTGAGCACTGTAAGAGATGCCCCTGAAGGGATGGGGCTGCTATGGGAAGAGCGCCTGCATGCTTGTATGCAGAAGGTTCCAAATTCCCTCCCTGGCGGCATCTCCAAGACAGGGCTGAGACGGAGAGAGACTCTGGCCTGCAACCTCGGAGAAGCTGCTTCCAGGTCTGTGTAGACAAGACTGAGCTAGACGGACCAAAGGCCTGACTCGGTATAAGGCAGCTTCCTGTGCTCCCGAGATCTGTTAAGCCCACCGTGGTGCCCTAGGTGACGTTTGACTAAGCGGCCCCTGCTTAGCAAAGAGGACACTGCATGCTTGTCACCACAAGGGCCAACTCTCTTCCCATGGAGATAGTTAAGAGCTGAAGAATCTGCCTCCCATAGCTGAAACAACCTGGTGCCAAGAAAGAACATAGGAAACTGCGTTCTACCAAGTCAGACCATTGTCTACACCGGGGATTCTCAACGCTGGGTCCCCAGATGTTATTAGACTTCAACTCCCATAATCCCCAACCAAAGGCCACTGGGGCTGGGGATTATGGGAGCTGAAGTCCAATAACATTTGGGGGACCAACGTTGAGAATCTCTGATCTACACAGACTGGCCATGGGCTTCTCCAAGGTTTTCGGCAGGAGTCTCTCCCTGTCCTACCTGGAGATGCTGCCCAGGAATTAACCTGGGACCTTCTGCATGCAAACGAGATACTCTGCCATGGAGCAGTGGCCCCATCTCTTCACTTATTTTCAGAATTTGGAAAATTGGATTTGAGTTGCACTCAGATCCGGTTGGTTTTTAATGATTCTCATGAGTACATGAGCAGAATATTGCTGGAAGGCTGCAAAAGAAGCAAGCAACATTTAGCTCTGGACAGCAACCTCCAGTTAATGATTCTAATAGACTTCTGTGTGGAAATATATGTGATGCCTGGCTGAACTCGACTTTTACAAGAAATATAATACTGGCATTTAGAGGAGAAGTATTTGGACACTTTCCCTGCTGGTTTTACTAAGGGAAAATGTGCATTAAAAACACTTTGAAATATTGTTACAGGCATTAGTCTCCATTCCGCTAGCAGAAAACCTTTTAATAAAAGAAAACACCTTAATTTAGTGCTTAGAAACTGAAGGCATATTGAGTCTTTTTAAAAAAACAACTATATGACCAATTTTTATGTAATGCCGACAGAAAGCTTTCATAAATGGATCTTGGAATAGTAAAAATTTTCTTCTGTAGATTCCTGTTCCCCGTCATCTTGGGAGTTCAAAATGCATTTTTTAAAAAAAGATGCCTTTTTTAAAAAAGAAAGAAACAAGTTCTAGTAAGATCTAATCAGCCACCTTTCCTTTCACTGTCTCTACAACTGGACTAAATTTGGTTCAAATCAAGGTCCACAAGTTAGATCTCTTGCACCTCAAATATTCATGTGTCTGCCATCTTGGATCAGGGTGGATGTCATCATTACAAACTACACCATTAAGGTATCCCTGTGTGCCACTCACTACAACTGTACCAAATCTGGTTCAAATTGGTTAGACAGTCTTCAAGTTAGTGCACTTGAATCTCAAAGGTTCACACGTCCACCATCTTGGATCAGGGTAGATGACATCATCACATACTGCACCATTGGGGCATCCCAATGTGTCCCTACAGCTGTAGCAAAGTTGGTTCAAATTGGCTAGACTGTCCACAAGTTAGTGCACTTGCACCTCAAAAGTTTATGTGTCCACTATCTTGAATTGGGTTGGATGACATCATCACAATCTACACCGTTGATGTGTCCTTATGTGTCCCTATAGCTGTAGCAAATTTGGTTCACATTGGTTAAGTAGTTCACAAGTTAGCCCACTTGCACCTCAAAAGTTTATGCGTCTGCCATCTTGAATCGGTGTAGATGACATCTTAACAATCTACACCGTTGATGTGTCCTTATGTGTCCCTACAGCTGTAGCAAATTTGGTTCACATTGGTTAAGTAGTTCACAAGTTAGCCCACTTGCACCACAAAAGTTTATGCGTCTGCCATCTTGAATCGGTGTGGATGACATCTTCACAAACTATGCCACTGAGGTGTCCCCGAGTGTCACTCACTGCAACTGAACCCAATTTGGTTCAAATGGGTTAGACAGTCCACAAATTTGCTGGCTTTCGCCTCAGATGTTCATACAACCACCATCTTGGATTGCAGTGCATAACACCATCACAAACTACACCATTGAGGTGTGCCTATGTGTCCCTACAGCTGTAGCGAATTTGGTTCAAATTGGTTAGGTGGTTCACAAGTTCGCCAACTTGCGCCTCAAAAGTTTACGCATCCGCCATCTTGGATTGGGATGGATGACACCGTCACAACCTATGACGTCGAGGTGTCCCTATATGTCCCTACAACTGTACCCGATTTGGTTCATATTGGTCCAGGTGTTGAGAAGTTGATAGAGTGGGTTGGGGACAGACACACGGATGGACACAGACACAGAATGCTGGGTGATCTACTGGAAAACAGGCTTTAAAAGATGAACCAGTTGCTAGCTATGAGATAGGGGAACTTGGGTGAAGTTCTCCAAGGCCGCCCTCTGCACCGGCAATCTGTAGTACAGCAGATAGGCCGAATATATGGGGAGGGGGTTGATATGGGGGGTGGGTATGTTAATATCAGGGGTCCCACCCCACCAAACCAGCACAGTGGCATCACCACCAGCTTGGTGACATCTTCAGGCTGCACTGGTACAAAATAGGTAAGCACAGCAAAGGCAGTTCGGCAGTTGACTGAGTGGTTCTGGAGGAGGAGGAGGAGGAAGAGATAGGCAGAAGGGGGGCACACATCCTTAAATCCTGCTCCAGGGCTGCAAATGAAGCAAGTCCTCTCTCGCAAGCCATGGTCTTTCCTAAGGAAAGCTCGGGAGCTTGGGAGGAACTCTGAAATTCTTCTTTGCTGCCGATCATGATTTCCTCCAAACATTTTCTGATTGGAGGAAACCGGGGGATCTCTTTCAAGTGTCCCTTTAAAGCAATGTCAATTCCTACCCCACCTTGGTCAACAACTGGCTGGAATTTAAAACATACCGCTCAAGATCCGAGGATCTGGGCCATCAGACAGGCCTCCTTTCATAAAAACAAGGTTGTGTTTGAAAAAGAAGCCGCCTGGATACTGAGGTTAGGTGGTTTGGCACTTCATGGGTTAAATGGAGATCTCGATTTCCTACCTTGACCAGGACTAAGAAGAACATCCTTTTGTTAGTCCAGGAGCAGCCCGTCAGGAATGAGTTTTCCTTCCTAAACAGAAGCACCTTGCTGTGTTGCTATACGAGAGATATCCCTGAAGAAGGGCTTAGTTCCTTTGGCATTTTGAATTTACTTCTGCTTTAGTGAGTACTATTTGCTTGTTTGTTGGGTTGGTTTTTAAAATGTTTTTGGTCATTTAGCTTTGGATCTATTTATTATTATGCTCTTTACACACAGTCTACCAGATGTTATTGACTGGATTTGGTACATTATTGTTGTTAGAATTTATCTTGTTTACACAGTCAGGCAGGTGTTATTGACTGGTTAGTTCTATCCAGACATCGAGTCCTTCCCAAGGACCTGGGATGGCTGAATTTTATTATCAGTGTTGTTGCTGTTGTTATTATAGATATCGTCGCAAAATATAGGCTGTTCCCAATAAAGTTGCTTTGTGTAATTGGCTGATGGTGATTTCTGTGGCACCTCTGGTGTTGAGGTGCTCTTCAAGGTGTTTTGGAATTGCACCTAGGACGCCAATTCCAAAACAACTTGAAGAGCACCTTGTTGTTGTTGTTGTTGTTATACTATTCACACACAGCCTACCAGATGTTATTGACTGGATTTGGTACTTTAATTATCAGGGCCTTTCCAAGGGTCTAGGATAACGAAAGAAAAATTAAAGATAGCGTTGTAGTATTCATGCTGTCCCGAGTAGGCCTTCTAATCTGTATTCGTGCCTTCTAATCTGTAGTTGATGTGTTGTAATTTTATCGTTGCCCAAGATGTCAAGATGGTGTTCAAATAATGCGTTTAGACACATGTCCATGTCCACACTGCCTGTACTCAACGTTTATCTATCCACATATGCAAGTTGGTACTATGCGGAGGGCAGTGGAATGCAAATGAGCTGGTCTTGTGGCAGCAAGTGTGAGTTGCCCTCTTTGCTAAGCAGGGTCCACCCTGGTTTGCATTTGGATGGGTGACTACATGTGAGTGCTGTAAGATATCCCCTTCGGGTTGGGCTACTCCACTGTGTGGCCCTTCAGCGGTTTCTGGACTATAGCTTCCAGCAGCCCCATCCATAGTGACCAGGGATGGGATGGCAGATATTGTAGGCCAACGTCTGCAGGAGGGTCGAAGTTGAGCAGTCGTGCTAGAGAGGATGGGGACATAGCTCAGTGGAACAGCATCAGTTTATATTCATCTCTCAGTGTCAGAGAACATCCCCGGTTCAATTCCCGGCAGCATCTCCAGGTAGGGCTGGGAGAGACTCCTGCCGGCAACCTTGGAGAAGCCGCTGCCAGTCTGGGTAGACAATACTGAGCTAAATGGACCCATAGTCTGACTCAGAATAAGGCATGTTCCTGTGTTCCTAACCGGTAGACTGCGCATGCTCCAATCCTGGAATTAATTTTAGAAATCTGCCCAGTTAAACCAGAATTCAAGAAGAGTGGGACGTAGAAAGAGCAAACGAGGGTGGGGTGGGACCCCATAAAGGAACAGTCTGGGGGCTTCCCTCTGGATGCAGTTTGGGGAAAGGGTTTAGGCCACCATAATGTCAGCAGCCCTCTGCTCCACTTGGAAACCAAAGATGGAACAAGAATCATTTCCCCTCCCTTGTTTTGCTGAAGGTGTGAAATGTTCCGTTTCTTTCCTGTGTGCCTTCCAACGCGGCCAATGGCCAAAAAGCTTCCGGTCCAAGTGGGCTTTGCAAGATAGCAGGTTTTAATTGTATGTATTTTTCTAATCACTTCTTCACTTAAAAAAAAAAAAACACCCCTAAGTCTGGGGGCAGTTTTAAGACATTTGTTGTAGCAAAAAAAATACTTGTGCCATAATAAATCTGTAAGTCTTGGAGGTACCACAAACCTCTTTCTTTTAAAAAATATTTGCTGCAACAGTATTTCTGGACTCTAAAGCGCTGGGGGAATGCTCAGCACTCCCCCATCTGCAGAAGGGTGGGGCACAGCAGGGATCTATCTTGCAGGGCTGGTGTAGCATTATTATTATTGTTGTTGTTGTTCATTTAATTTATATGCCGCCTGACTCCAAAGGCTCTCGGCAGTTCACAAAAATAGGCACAACAAAAACAAAAGAAGACAAACTGTTAAAACAGTGTAAAACAATTTATAACATCCAAATATTACTTAAAGCCTGGCTTTAAAAAAAAACCCTGTCTTAAGGACTCTTAAAGGCTGGTAAAGCAGCATGGGGAAATGACTTGGATAGCAAGCCAGAGGTTGGTCTTCTTGTCTCTGCGAGCTGTTGTGAACTATAGAAGAGGCAGAGATAAATATTTTAAAATACATAAATAGGCTTTTATTTTGTTTTGTTGTTCTTCAGTGTTGTACCTGCTCAGCAATGGGTATTTAGGGTAGTCTGTTTCTTTTCGGATATTTCTTTCCCTGGCGCCAGATTCCATACTTGGCCATAACTAAGACCCTGGAATTCTTTTCTGTGCCTTTGCAGAACGAAACTGACTATACTTTTTGTTTTCTTTTGCTCTCAGTGCCGCATTTAG
Organism: Hemicordylus capensis; assembly: GCF_027244095.1. Lineage (NCBI taxonomy): Eukaryota > Metazoa > Chordata > Lepidosauria > Squamata > Cordylidae > Hemicordylus > Hemicordylus capensis. The sequence continues at coordinate 9,455,785 of NC_069672.1, read as the reverse complement.
ATGCCAACAAAGCCCTCTGGAGAATCTTCTCCTTTGCTGGCAGCCCTGCACAGCCAAAAACCTGTTGCTACTTTATGCACAAGTAAAAATTATCTACGACTACTACTACTACTTCCTTCTTCTTCTTCTCCAACCTTCTTCTTCCTCCTCCTCTTCTTCTTTATCCTGCTTCTTCTTCTTCCTTCCTCCTCCTCCTTATTCTTCATCTTGCTGCTGCTTCTTCCTGCTTCTTCATCCTCCTCCTTCTTCTTCTCCCTCCTCCTCCTCCTCCTCCTCCCTTCTTCTTCTTCTTCCTGCTGCTCCTCCTTTACATTTTTCCCCTGTGAACATCCAGTACTTCTTCAGTTGTCTGCCAAATTTGAGCCTTGGTGTGTTGCCACATGTTGGGCAGAGGCAGAATGAGGGAGAATGTCACAAAATCAGCCCTATCTGGAGTTGCTCCCAGGAATTGTCCCCTTTGCTAAGCTGGGTCTGCCCTGGTTTGCATTTGATAGGGAGACTACATGTGTGAGCACTGTAAGAGATTCCCCTCAGGGGATGGAGCCTCTCCGGGAAGAGCAGAAGGTTCCAAGTTCCCTCCCTGGCAGCATCTCCAAGACAGGGCTGAGAGAGACCCCTGCCTACAACTTTCAAGAAGCCGCTGCCTGTCTGGGTAGACAATACTCAGCTAAATGGACGAATGGTCTGACTTGGTAGAAAGCAGTTCCGTATGTTCCTAGGTCTCTGGGGCACAAAGGAAGCCCAAGCCGATGCAGATGATGATGATGAACAACAACAAATATTTATATACCGCTTTTCAACAAAGGTTTCCAAAGCGGTTTACATAGAGAAATAATAAATAAGATGGATCCCTGACCCCAAAGGGCTCACAACCTAAAAAGAAACACAAGATAGACACCAGCAACGGTCACTGCAGGTACTGCGCTGGGGGGTGGAGAGGGCCAGTTACTCTCCCCCTGCTCAATAAAGAGAAGCGCCACGTCACAAAGGTGCCTCCTTGCCCAGTTAGCAGGAGTAAGAAGGCTTCTGATGTTTCCTTCCACCGTGTCAAGTTCTTTAGGCCTCACTCTGCTCTTAAGCTGAGGTTTCCCCTTCTCCGCCCGGCTGGAATCCCTGCTCCATAAGTGCAAAAGAGGCTAATCACAGAGTGGAAAATAATTTGACTTGCTAATACCCAAAGGGGAAACATTACTGCAACCACAAGTATTTTCAGGATTATAGCGTATAGGGCTTCTGAAAAGCCTGTTTCTGGGGGCATGTTTGCATAAGCAAGATCGCCCTCCTCTCTCTCCCGTGAAGGAAATCTTCATAAGCTGGATGCGTATTTCCCAGAATGCATACAGCAGAATCCGCCCTGCTCCTCATCCCAAGCAGTGGTGTTAAGAAGAAACACTATGAGGCCTCAAAAGAAGAGGAGGGGATATTTCCCACAGGCCCAGGTCCCGTTCTCTCTCCCCGCAGCCCCCGGCCCAGAATATAAAAGCCTGAAAGATTCATTCCTTAAAGTTGAGCCCTGCTGTTATAACTGCTCCACTCCAACCTGGCAGCACAAAACGCCTTGCCTCGCTGAAGTGCAAACTGCAATTTCAGCTGGGCGCTATTTCTCCCCCCCCCCCGACGATTACATCAGAGGTCAGCCGTTAATATTCTCACTAGGAGTCTCTCGCATTGCTCCAGAGTCTACAATGAGGCAGTTGTTGGATTGTTATTCTGTGGGGGGGGTGGCAGGCAGGAGCTGGGGCGGGGGGATATGCCACAAAGAAAGCAGGAGCCTGAAGCCGAGGGTTCAGCGGAGAGAAGCTAAATTTCCTTCCCCCAAGAATTCCGACCAGTTTGTCACATATTTATACAGGGGTGGGCGGGTGGAGATACCGTGCAGGTGCTGTGAACCTGAGTCTTGAAGCCTCACCTGTACACCTTTTAACTGCACCGATTTCTCTTTCGTATTTGGACAAACGGTTGCTTTGAAGGAAAAAAGCATGAGATAAATTGTTACCACACAGGAGGGAGGGAGGACCTTTTCTCGCGGGTGAGGAACCCCAGCCTCTCCTTGGGCACACAATGGAGCACAGGGCTATTCAGACATTGCATCGTACGACATGCATACAGGCATCTGTAGCTCTGTATACTTGTAGGACCAACTTGCAGAATGCTTCATTGCCCACCCGACCACATGTGATAAGGAGCAGAGGATGTTGCCTTCTTTGGAGTGAGACCCTTGATCCACCTAGCTCAGGGCTGCCTACTCCCACTGGCAGGGACTCTCCAAGGTTACAGGCAGGAGTCTCTCTCTCTCTCTGCCTGGTGGTGATGCTTTGAGACTGGAACATAGGAAGCTGCTTTATAAAGAGTCAGACCTGGATCGATCTGGCGGGCGGTAGTCCTCCAAGGTCGCAGGCAGGAGTCTTTCCCAGCCCTACCTGGAGATGCGGCCTGGGATTGAATCTGGGACCTTCTGCGGGCAAAGCAGATGCTCTTCCAAAGCAGCCCTATCCCCAGTAGGAAGTTGCCTTCTACTGAGTCCGACCCTTGGTCCATTTAGCTCAGGATTGTCAACACAGCCTGGCAGCAGCTTCGCCAACACTGCAGGCAGGAGTCTTTCTCAGCCCGATCTGGATATGCTGCCAGGGAGGGAACTCGGATCCTTCTGCATTCAAGCAGGCAGGTGTGTCCCTCTGCAGGTCAGATTCTAGGTTCAAAGATGCGTCATCACCGTCATCTCTTGAATGTCCCCTCCTAGGAAAATAAGAAGCTGCCATATTCCAAATCAGACCATAGGTTCATCTAGCTTAGTACTGTGGACACAAAATCGGCCAGATTCTACTTGAATCGAATTTGAATCGATTCGCACATCACTATCTTATACCTTTCAGGATTCCATAGAATGCAGAAGCCATCTCCTAACCCTGATGGCATCCAGCATCTATCTATTGATCTGTCTAACTCTAGTACAAAAAGATGACTGACGACACTGACAGGTGAAATCAAATTTTAGTTGAACATTTCGGCTTACTCCTCCATCAGCAATGGATGGATTAGTCTGTGCACAAACAGATGTGTCTGAACATACAGTTCACAAGGTGGCCAATATACATACTAACCCTGCCATTTTCAGAACCTCACTGAATGTTGCTATTTCCCTCTCAGTGCATTTTTTGTGCGCACACACACACAGAGACACGTAGAAAAGGGATAGAACCAGAAGCATTTGAATAATAGCATTCCTTTGCAATCCAGTTAAACATAGTAATTTGCAGCCTGCGACAATAATCACACTAATTTCCTAATTGTTCTGGAGAGAGAAAAACAACTTTGCTAAATTAAGGGTGTGTGTGTGTGTGTGCGCGCATGCATGCGCACATGTCTGTTCAGGAATATCAGTAGAGGACCCAACAAGGTTCAATCTTACAAGGTGCTGAGCACCTTTAAGTTACAGCCCATGACAGTCAAAGGGGCCACACTCCTCCCCAGTCGGACGCATTGTTGGTAATGCGATGTGGTCATCGGCTCTGACTAACACCGCTAATTGTCCGCACTTGCCGTTTCACCTTTGTTCTGTGCACGTCCCATTTAAATCTTTTCTGGGGGTCACCCCCCCCCCCCCGCTCGCCTGCTCCTGAACAACACAAGAACTTTAACTCACGAGGGAAACAGCTGTGGTTGGGCTGCCGCTTTTGTGAGTGGAAGGCACAAACCAGTGGAAGAAAAGGCAAGATGCAGCCGCCCACTTGCATGCTAATAATTATTCCTCTGAATGCTCCTAAATTAAATAAGTGCTTTAGCCCCATGACTTTGAAAGATTGGGTCCCTTTTTTGCATTGTTTTTCCTCTACAGAGAATAGATTGGAAATAGTTTTCTGAAAGACGGCATTGCCAAGCGGATTACAAATCTGTTCCCCCCCCACCAAAAAAAAAACACCTCTCTGTGCACTGTGATAGCTCAGCCCTGGTTCGGAGGGGAGCGTCTTCCTGTGCGGAGGTTTTGTTTGGGGTGTTTTGTTTTTGTTTTAAGATTGTATGTGCGGTGATGGAAGGGTGAGGGTAACGTTAAAAATGTCCGCCGGCTCCACGCATAGCTGGGAATGCAACCGCGTGTACGCTAGCAACGGTGCTCCGTTCAAGGAGAAGCTGTTCTCCGAGCCTGCCAAGCCGTGCAGAAAGCAAGAGGCTATGCTTGAGTGGCAGGTTGGCTGCTCGCCTCCTCTCGAGTAACCCACTGAACCACATCCAGGCCTGGGTTTTGCTGGGCGGCTGGGGCCAAGTGCGAACCGCAGTTGGCAGGCTTATATTCCAAGACACTCCAGACTGCTTCAGGTCATAGGAACATAGGAAGCTGCCTTTCTACTGAGCCCGACCATTGGTCCATCTAGCTCAGGATTGTCTACCCAGGCTGGCAAGCAGCTTTTCCAGGGTCTCTCTCAGCCTGATCTTGGAGACGCCAGGGAGGGAACTTGGGACCTTCTGCATGCAAGCTTGCAGGTGCTCTTGCCGGAGCGACCCCATCCCCTAAGGGGAAGATTTCACAGTGCTCACGCATGTCGTCTCCCCTTCAAATTGCAAACCAGGGCAGACCCTGCTTAACCAATGGGACAATTCATGCGTGCTATCACAAGAACAGCCTGGGGCAGGGCAGTTTAGATAGCAATCTGGCGAGGCTTAGGAAATGAGGGGAAACGACATCATTTTGGAGGAAATTCCTTTGGTCCAGGACAGGGTTCTACAACTTCAGCCCTCCTGCAGATACTAGACTGTGACTGCCATAATCTCTGACTATTGGCCACAATGGGATGATGGGAGTTGTAGTCCCCAAACAGCTGGAGATCCCTGGTCTGAGAGGACATATCCCTGGCCCCCGCCGTGATGCCTGATATCCAGAGCCAGTGTTCCCTCTTAACAGGGATCCCCCAATGTTGTTGACTACATCTCTCACCATCCCCAGCTTCCATGGTGTTTGGCTGGAGATGATGAGAGTTGTGGTTAACAAGATCTGGGAATCCCTCTTATAGGGCACACTGTCCAGAACCTATTCTTGGCCAAAACCCCCCACAAAAAACGGTTTCCGTGTACATAATGCCGGTCAGATATTTGGGGACCTCACCATGCTCTACTTCTGGAGTTGTCATGGAGAAGCTGGTCCTTCTACATGTCCATTCTTCCAAGGTGCAAAAAGGATGGTGCAGACGTCTCTCCACCCTTTCTTCTTCCTCTTTTTTCTTCTTCTTCCTCGTCTTCTTCCTCTTCCTCTCTCTCTTCTTCCTCATCTTCTTCTGCTTCTGCTTCTTCCTCTCTCTCTTCTTCCTCGTCTTCTTCCTTTGCCTCCTCCTCCTCTTCTGCTTCCGCTTCCTCAGCTTCTGCTTCTGCTTCTTTCTCTTCTTCTTCTTCCTCCTCCTCCTCCTCATCTGCCTCTGCCTCTGCCTCTTCTTCCGCTTCTGGTTCTTCCTCTTCCTTGACTTCTGCTTCTTCTTCCTCCTTCTTCCGCCTCTTCCTCCTTCTTCCGCCTCTTCCTCCTTCTTCCGCCTCTTCCTCCTTCTTCCGCCTCTTCCTCCTTCTTCCGCCTCTTCCTCCTTCTTCCGCCTCTTCCTCCTTCTTCCGCCTCTTCTTATTCACAGTTCTGTGGCTCAATTGAGTCAGCGAGCTGAAGCCTAGCAATGGCTGGGATGGCTCTAGGACTCTGTGCATCTGGTTTGAACGAGCTTGAATGCAGGATGGGGATCTGGATCCTGGGGGGTGGGGCGGCGAGTAGGAGAATGGATGGAGCTGGTGAGGAAGCCATCACAGGGCAACGGCTGGGGAAATCAGAGCACTTGGGGAAGAATACAGCTGGAAGGGCAATACTGGCTTGCTGGGAAGATGAGCTGAGACCCTCCTTGAATGCTGTCAGTGATGGTGGCTGGATGAGGGAGACTCCTCCCCACCCACCCCCACTTCTGAAGCCTCTCTTGCTGCTCTGGCACTCAGGCCTGCAGCTCATTGTAAAAGCATCTGCTTTGCATGCAGAAGGCCCCAGCTTCAATCCCTGGCAGCATCTCCAGACATGGCTGGGGAAGACTCCTCCCTGAAACCTTGGGGAGCCACTGCCAGTCAGAGTAGAGAAGGCTGAGCTAGAGGGACCAAGGGTCTGATGCAGTAGAAGGCAGCTCCCTATGTCCCTCAATGAGCCTCAACAGTGCCCTGGGCCCAGTAGAGGAGAGGGATGCTTCTTAGCATTCTTGTGCCAGGACTCTGACCCAGAGGAGATGGAGGAGGAGGAGGAAGAAGGTGGTCCAGCTGAGACCCCCAGCCCTGATCAAAGCCCCCTAGAACTGATAGGCCCCGAGCAGCCACCCTCAGTCCTGCGGGCTCCCTTCAGAAAGGGCCTGAAACTCTGGAGGTGCAGTGCCCCCCAGGAGTCTCCCGCCTGGCCCCCAGAACCTCCCCTTCTGGCAGTATCCCTGAGCCCAACCAGTGGTGAATATTCGCCTGTTCAGGATCTCCCTCCCAAGGGGCCTACTCAGGAGGAGGTGGCAGCCAGCTCAGGTACATGCATTGGATCAGGCCCAGTCTGAGCTTCAGGAAGGGTTGGATTTTGCATGACCCTCCTCTGCCATCACAACACCTACATTATTAACATGTATGGGTACTACTGATACGCAAAGAGCACCCCTAAAAGGAAATATATATCTAGTATACATATCATGCTTTTTATCTATAATAGCCGATACATTTTATATTTATCATTAGAATTGTCTGCAGTGACAAAACTATGCTCCTATTTCATAAGAAGTTGGTATCATGCTAAATATAAATGTATCAACGATTATAAAGGCATCATATTTATAGATGTAGATTTGCTTTTAGAGGTGCTCTTTCCATACCAGTACACTTCCCTTGAGACCCTACAAGTTTTTGTATATTCACAGCTTATTAAGATGTATGTGCATGTTGATTAATGTATTATTAACAGGTATGAATAACCTTTGCAGGTTCAGCAGCTCCTGCCTTGAATTCTTGCCTCCAGCTGCATCCTTGTTAGAACAGGCTATAGGCAACTTTAGACATCTTTCAAATGCTTCTCTTTACCCCCCCTTTTTTTAAAGGTGACAACGAGATTGTGAATAACATGTATGAAACTGAGGCAGACCTCCTAGCAGGCGAGAGTGCAGAGGAGGAGACAGAGGATAGCATCATGTCCCCGATCCCTGTTGGACCTCCTTCCCCTTTCCCCACGGGCGAGGACTTCAATCCCAAGGAAGGATCGCCGTATGAAGCCCCCGTCTACATCCCCGACGACATTCCGATCCCGCCCGACTTTGAACTGAGGGAGTCCTCCATTCCAGGGGCAGGACTGGGTATCTGGACCAAAAAGAAGATTGAAATTGGGGAAAGATTTGGGCCCTACGTGACTTTTCCAAGGACAGCGTTGAAGGAATCCAACTTTGGATGGGAGGTAAGATGGCGGTCGTGCAGTATGATTGGCCGTGGTGTGCGAGAGTCCTAGAGTGGACCTTGGGTCTCAAGCAGTCCCTGGCACTGGGGGGCATAGGAGGGGATGGCTTTGCCGATCTCGTGGCTTTGTGGTTTTCCCGAACCGCCATTTCTGATGGGCTACATGCTATTGTTTATGAGACCGATGAAGGTGCTCCCTTCTTCTCTGAATCATAGCAAGTGTTAGGGATCACATTTTAGGGGATCCATTTCCTTACAAGATGAGAGCTGGAGATCTATGGTGTTTTGAGGGATGTTACAAAGAAGGGCGCTTCTCACACTGTGACACTTTTACTTGTTTAACTCTATGTGCTTGTAGTCTCCCTGACTTATTTCCTAACTTGGAGTATTCCGGCTTGGTGAATAGTTACTTCTGATGTTATCTCTGGCTGCAAATTTGCAGCACGGAGCCATTTTCTGGATTTTTTTTTTTTAAGGTTTCCCGAGATTTTTTTGCAAAAATTCACAGACATTTGGGTGGTGGCCCAGCTGGAGAGCAAGGTACTGTGCTTTATTCCCATTTTTTCTGCTTTTTCATCCCTTTTATTATCTTAAGGAACGGAACCCCTGGAATTCCCATAGGGATATGGTTTCATCATTCGCCATTTCTACATTCGTGCCTATAAGTGAGGACAGAACCCTTGTGTATAACGAGGCCCACCTGTATATATGATTGATTGATTGATTGATTGATTTCTATACCGCCCTTCCAAAAATGGCTCAGGGCAGTTTACACAGATAAATAATAAATAAATAAGATGGATCCTTGTCCCCAAAGGGCTCACAATCTAAAAAGAAACACAAGATAGGCACCAGCAACAGTCACTGGAGGTCCTGTGCTGGGGACGGAGAGGGCCAGTTACTCTCCCCCTGCTAAATAAAGAGAATTACCACGTTAAAAGGTGCCTCTTTGCAATGTTAGCAGGGAAGTGCTAGAGTGAGTGCTTTTTTCTGTTTTCTTTAAAGGATAATTTTAGGAGACTGAACATTTCCATTTGGCTTGAAACCTTCAAACAGCAACAAAACTATTACTTGACAAGTACTGCCACAGCTTTGCAGTTCTTGGCTTGTGCGGGAGGGGGTGCCAAAAATCAAACTTCACCTAGGGTAACAAAAATCTTAGGGTTGGGCTCGATCATCCAGACACCCAGCAGAAACTGTGGCTAAGGGACAGAGCCACCATTGTGTGGCAGGGTTCAAAGAACACGGGCCACCAATGAAAAGGGCCGCCTATGCCCTCATTGCATGTGACATCACGCACAGAGGGGGGCATGGTTTGGTTGCCAGAGGGCCCGCCCCAGCCCTCCCAATTGCATTTCCAGCCAGGGTTTGCTGGCTGGATGCATTTATTTCCTGGATGCATTTATTTGCTGGCTGGATGCATTCATTTATTTCTCTCACTGGAGGGAGAGAAAGGGAAATAGATGCAGCCAGGCAGCAAGGGCTGGCTGGAAATGAGCACAGGAGAGCCTGCCTGTGCTCCCCTGATCCCAGGCCATGCCCCGCTCTGCTCATGACGTAATGTGCATGGGTGTCACACACTGGGGTCACTAGCAGGAGGAACACAGGCCACCCTTCTACTGGCTACACCACTGGCATGGCCCATTGGGTTTCTGAACTATGATTTCTGTTGTGCTGTCTTGATTGGTTATAACTACAAAGATCTCCCCACGTTCCAGAATCATCGTAGCCTTCAGTGGCCACCTCATTCCAGAATCAATTTTCGCAAGGGATGTAGATCTATGTAGCTTTATGGAGGGTGTCAGGAAGTACCCCACTCTGTGAACTCCTTCTTTGGAAGAAGGCCCAAGCAAAACTGGTGAAATAAGCAAATAGCGGCCTATTTGTTCAGCGCTCCATATCCATAGACCAGCATTTGAATTTCCTTGGCAAATAGAGTTTGTGTGTGTGTGTTTTCAATGTATATAGAATGCACATCGCCTAGGTTAAAGATTCCATTCGCAATGTAAATATTTTTGCATATCTTTTTAAACAGCCCTGCTTCTGTTGGTTGAACTTACTGCTTGATGTCTCCAGCTAAGATCTGAAGTCCTGTTCCCCCCTCTAATTAATATATATAATTTATTTTCTTGTGGACAATTCTCTGACCTGAACAGAACAAAGGGAACAAGGCGGGTGACACAACTTTCTAGGAATATTTCCCTGCACTACTTTTTGGTTTTGGTCAGGCAATAAATTGAATGGCTGGTGTTTCTTGCTTCCTGCTCTGGGAACGATTCAAGGCAAACACATGAGGTAGCTACTTGACAAGTTGCATTTAGTTCCACTAACACGGCAGGATGCTGGTTTTAGGAATATTTGCTCTCAATGGAGGGAAGCCATACAAAAATAAAACTGACGGGGACCTGGAGTACCGTAGCAACTAGCCACTTAATGAATTGGCCTTCTTGAAGCATGAGCCTAGTTAGCAGATGCATCTGCTTGTGCCTCTGGCTGCCTTCACGCATAACAGCAAGCCACCGCTCTGACAGACCCCCAGTTTGCCCTCGTCCCCCCTGCCGCGCTCCCAGACAATGCCGCTCTGCAGTCCCGGACACTGCAAGCAGGGAGAGAACTGGCTACGCGACTACTTCCTCCTTCGCATGAAAGGAAAAGCCCCAGCAGCCAATCCCGGAGAAGGTGAGAGGGAGGAGCTTCGTATCCTCAACTCTGGTTTTACACAGCAGCCTCCTTCGGACGACACGGTGCCACTTTCTGGCCTGAAGTTTCAGGGGCAAAACTCAAAGGGAACCGAAGGTGACGATTCAGGTTCGGGGTCGAAAACCTCCGGTCACTTTTGTAATGGTTCCAGCATTCCGACGACCACAAACCGGAACCTCCGGCATGGCGTGATGTCCGAAGGCTGCCTCTGTGTACGCACAAGTCATTCTGTCGGGACATTCCTGGCAGTCACTGCTGGTCCTTTTGTGTGTTCTGGTTACTTCTAATTCATCCCCCCTGTAATTTGGCTAATTTGGTCTGTTCCTGGCTGTTGTTGTTCATGCCTCTGTTGCTGATCTGCAGGGATAGGTCTGTTCCTGCCTGCCACTGCTGGTGCCCTTTGTATGTCCTTTGAATGCATGGTGTATACAGAGTTTATATATCTAACCAGTGTACATGATTATATGTATCCTCACAACAACCCTGTGAGGTAGGTTAGGCTGAGAGAGAAGTGACTGGCCCAGAATCACCCAGGGAGTTCCATGGCTGCACGGGGATTTGAACTCGGGTCTCCCAAATTTTCAGCTCAGGCACCCTATAGAGATTGAGTGTGTGTGTGTGTGTGTGTGTGTGCATATCAGCTTCCCACTGTCAGTCCTCAGATGGGGAACAAATAGTGTGGCCACAGTGTGAGGAAGTAGGGGTGTTCATGGAACCGGCTTGTCCAGTTCGGTTTGAGTCCAAACTGGACCCAAACTGGACCAGGCCAATTCGGTCCGGCACCCCCTTGAACCCACCCCACCCTGGTTTGTTACGGTCCAGGGGGGCATTTGTGAACTTTTAAAAATATACATAATTATTATTTTAAACTTACCCCCTCTGGGGGTGTTCTCTAAGGCAGGGTATGTGTGTGTGTGTGTGTGTGTGTGTGTGTGTGTGTGTGTGTGCGCGCGCGCGCGCGCGCGCACGCAGGGGTTCCCCCTCCACCCGCGGGCCTCCCTTCTGTTCAAAACTGGCCCCTTTGGCCGTTCTTTGGCCCTTTCGGATCTCCCCCCCGGCTCAGTGGCCATTTTGGAGGCCATTGTGCCTGTGCAATGTTTGGCTTCAGAGGTCCAATGGATCTAGAGCTGGACAGAACGGGGTGGTGGTGGTGGTTTTCAGTTTGACCCCAAACATGCTTGACGTTGAACCTGTTTGTGCATCACTGTGGTGAGGCAGGAGGGCTCTGAATACCACCCAGGAGTCCTCCGAGCACCCCTAGGGGGACTACTCTGACATGTTCCTGGTTGCCACCGGTGATGCCTCCGTAGCGGATCTACACAGATAAATATGTTCCTGGCTGCTCCTGGGAATTGCCCTCCTTCTTTGGAAGCTGCCTGTCCAAAGTGTGTGAATGCAAAACTCCCACATCTTCCCCTTCTGTGGCATGGATGGCTTGTTCTCGTTTCCCGCCGCCCCTCAAACCCCCTTCCCTGCTCAAACGCCAGAGAGCACTCCTCCTGGAAGCTGGAAAGCTGGCGGGGGGCGGGATATGCCCGGCCTGCAGCCGACCGTGCTGTCTGTCTTGGGGACAGATTCCAGATGAGGGTTCACCAGTTGCAGTAGAAGCGGCAGCAGGAACTATGACCCCCTGGAACTTCTAACGGGCTTATTGTAAACCAGAGCTGTCGGAGGCGTGAAGTGGCTAGAGTTTTTCAGAGCCTGATGCATAAACAGTTTACTTTGGAAGCTGGCGGAGGCATCTGGCTGGGACACAGAAGGCTGGACAGGACGGAGTTTGGCTTGAGCCAGCAAGGCAATGCTTCAGCCTTGGGTCTTGAAGGGTTCCTCGCCATCGGAACCTAGGAAGCTGCCTTCCACTGAGTCTGACCATCATGGCTCCGTCTAGCTCAACATTGTCTACGCAGACTGGCAGCGGCTTCTCCAAGGTCGCAGGCAGGAGTCTCTCTCATCCCTATTTGGAGATGGAGCCAGGCAAGGAACTGGGAACCTTTTGCATGCAGGTGCTCTTTCCAGCGTGGCCCCGTCCCCTAAGGGGAATTTCTTCCAGTGCTCACACACACAGTCTCCCGTCCAAATGCAAACCAGGGCAGACCTGTTTAGCAAAGGGAACAATTCATGCTCGCTACCACAAGACCAGCTATCCTCCCTGAACATAGGAAGCTGCCTTCTACTGAGTCAGACATTGGTCTCTCTGGTTCAGTATTGTCTACCCAGACTGGCAGCGGCTTCTCCGAGGTGGCAGGCCAGAGTCTCTTTCAGCCCGATCTTGGAGAATGCTGCCAGGGAGGGAACGTGGAACCTTTTGCATGCAGGCAGGCAGGTGCTCTTCCCAGAGCAGCCCCATCCTCTAAGGGGAATATCTCACAGTGCTCGCATATGTAGTCTCCCATCCAAATGCAAACCAGGATGGGCTGTGCTTAGCAAAGGGGGGGGCATTCATGCTTGCTACCAGAACACCAGCTCTCCTCCTGTCTCCGGTTTTCTTTGACAGTTCTGAATGAGTGAGTTGCTGAATGGAGGAATAAGCCAAATAAACCAATCAAGACACCTTTTTCCCCCTAAGGGGCTGGGGGAAGGATTTGGAGGGAAGACGCCAAATCTCCCAACTAAGCTTACTGCCGCACTTAATAAAAGGTGACCAAGAAGCTGTTCTTACCCTGGGTAGCGTCTCCCATGAATCTCATGCCGTTGGGGATGTTTGATTAGCAACTTCCTGAGCTGCAGGCGGAAACCTCTCTCCATCCCAGCTCCTCTTTTTAGCCGTGGAAAGATCGGGCCATTCCAAGGAGGGTGTGGACACGAGGCCGCCTTGGAGCGGCACACATTAAATATCCTTTTTTATGAGCTGGATGGAAACACCTTGTGGAATGAAGGAAAACATTCCTTGAGGGACGCAGCACGGCGGTGGAGAAGGCCGGCGGTGGAACAGAGTGTGGACTTTTTGAGGCTGCATGGCCAGTTCATGGAGATAGGGACATAGGAGGCTGCCGTCTACTGAGTCAGACCCTCGGTCCATCGCGTGCAGTATTGTCTACGCAGACCAGGGATGGGGATGTGCGAATCGATTCGGGTTCAAATCGATTTGTACCCGAATCTAGCTGATTCGGGTGATTTGGAGGCGGAACAAATCACCCCTGTGGTCCATTGGCTAGATTCAGGTACAGACCGAATTGCACCAGATTCTATTTGAATCGATTCAAGATCCGGATTTCTCCTATTATTTCCCCCAGCAAACCCAGGGAAGGAACTTGGGACTTTCTGCATGCAAGTGTGTAGTTGCTCTTCCCAGAGTGGCCCCATCCCCTAAGGCTAGTGGCCACAGTGGCTGGGGATTATGGGAGTTGTAGTCCAAAAAAACCAGCTGGGGGCCAAAGCTGAGCAGGCCTGCCCTAAGGGGAATATCTTGCAGTGCTCACATGTAGTCTCCCATTCAAATGCAAACCAGGGAAGACCCTGCTTAGTGAAGTGGACACTTTATGCTCGCTGCCACTAGACCAGCTCTCCTCCCATAGAGATAATTAAGAACCAACGAATCCTCCTCCCATCAGAGGACTCTGATTCCTTCAAAACCGACAACATCCTCTCCCATAGTGGTCAAGCAGCTGCCTCTCTGAAGCCCACAGTGTATGAGGCCTTCCCCACATCTGTGCCCCCCAACAACAGGCATTCAGAGATAAACTATCTCTAAACCTGGAAGTTTCTTATCCATACTGGCCAATTCTCCATGAATTTGTCTCATCCCTAGTCTTGCGGTTCTTGTGGGATTTTTGGACTACAACTCCCATCATCCTTGGCCACAGTAGCAGGGGAGGATGGGAGTTGTGATCCAGAAAAAAACAAGTTACCAGGACTGCTCATTGCCTTTTAAAGCCACTTGCTGTTGTGTATGTTTTTGGGTGAGGAGAGTTCCGCCCATGATAGCCTGCTTCCTGTTTGGGGCACTCATATCTCACAACTGATCCACATGGGTTTTGCACCATACGTGAAAAATTGTGGATATTTGTGGTGTCCTTAAACTGCTCTTCTAAGTCTTGGGAGTTAGAAAAGCATAACCTTTCTCTCTCTAACCTTGTAGCAAATGTTGCCCTTCTTCTGTTCTTTGGATACAAGACCTTGTTTGCTTTCCCCTTTTCAGTAAAGTTTCATATCTCCTTTATTTGTCAAACGCCAAGCTTCATTCACACCATTTCTATTATCTGCCTGGTATGTTGTTGACTTTGTGATACTCTTAATTTTTCTTTTCTCTGTGTACGTGAGAAAACACGCCTCCCCCATGGTGCTCTTCATATTTCTTTGAAGATTGCCTTTTTTTCTCACCTGATAACCACTTTGGCAAGCAACATCTATTTGTTTCCCAGTTCAGAATGCTTGGATGATTTTAACTACCTGAATTTCTAGCGACTTTGGATGCTAACTGAAGAAGCTGACCAAGGTCAGGCATGGAAGTGAGTTTTGGGGGTTTGCAATGCTTCCTTCAGAGAAGAGGAAAGCGTTGCAAGCACCAGAGTTCTTCCAAAGCTTCTAGTCAGAATCTGAGCCTGAGAAGAATTCCTGGCTTATCCACCTTCTCCTGGTCCCCAAAACTGATCCCTCCCTTTCCCTTCTATTTTAGACAAACTTGCCTAAGTGCCTCGGGTCACAGTGGCTGAAGTGCTCTCTGGGAATGAGGGAAATTGGATCTCTAACTTTTTTTCTCCAGTGCACTGCATGTGTCCTAGGAAGAAGGGTCCCAGTCAGCTTTGGGAAATGTAGTTTTCTCAAGGGCCCCATCTGGTCTTGGGAAATGCAGTTTTCCCAAAGGCTGCAGCCATTATGCATTTCCCTTAAACCAAATCAAAACTAAACCTATTTTATTTTGTGCGGTGAGGATGGGGGAAAAGTTTGGCTTTTTTTCTGCAGCAATTCAAAACAAGCTGAGGCTACCTCACTCATTTCTAATAATAGACTACCCCCCCCCCCCCGTTACTTTTTATATTCTCCTTTCTTCCAGCTTCTAGCAATTTTCAGAACATGGGATTTTTCCTGAAATAAAAAACCCTTCACTTTAAAAAAAAGTTTATTTACTTTTTTAAAACAAAAGATATAGTGGAGCTCTTCTCACGATCAATGAGAAGAGCTCCGCGGAGGTCTGCGGGGAGAGCGGGTTTCACTTACCCTCCCAGCAGACGATCTCCTGGTTCTTCCTGGGCGGGCGGATCACCCACCCAGACGAGTGGCAGCTCGCCTCACCAGGCAGCTCCAGGGGTTGGGGTGCTGGGATGCGCCACTATGCATTGTCCTGCCCCCTGGAGCCCAAATAATGCACCGCAGAGTGCACAGTGCATTATTGGGATTCCCCCTCCCCCGCCAGGTGTGCCTGCCACAGCTGCAAGCAGCCACGGCTGACACACGATCCAAAAAAAAAAGGAACTTAAGGGAGCACTCGCTCCCTTAACTTCATTTCAGAGGGAGGCTAGTTAGGCGGGTTTGCTGCCATGTAGCCACCGGGATCGGGCGCGACCCCGCTGGTTCACACAAGCATGCAAAACTGGGCTGGGCTCCCTTAGCCCAGTTCTGCACGCTCGTGTGAAGAGTCTCAGTAGGTAGCAGCTCCTGCTTCCGCCCTCCCTCGTGAATTAGTCACATGGGGGGATTGCACCCAATCAAGGGTCACTCTTAGCCACGTGGCAAAGCTTGGGTTCCAGCCCATCGCCCACAGACTCGGATGAGGTCGCAGCAGATCATGCCACAGCGCTGCATCTGACACAATGATATCGCACGCCATCAGCCAACATAACCATGTGGCTCGGCACAACCGACCCGATTGGGTTTTGTGAACCCCATAGCTCAAAGTGAGGGCAGTTTAAGCAAGTAAGAAGTAACAAAAACGGAACGAGTGAAACTTGTCCTCCCCGTAGGACTGCATCCCAGTAGAGGAGGAGAGCTGCTCTGGTGGTAGGCAGCACAACTTGTCCCCTTTGCTAAGCAGGGTCTGCCCTGGTTTGTATTTGAATGGGAGATTAGACTGTAAGAGATTCCCCTGAGGGGATGGAGCCGCTCCAGGAAGAGCATCTGCAGGCTTGCATGCAGAAGGTTCCAAGTTCCCTCCCTGGCGTCTCCCAGTTATGGCGGAGAGAGACTCTTGCCCATAACCTTGGAGAAGCTGCTGCCAGACTGTTTAGATAGTACTGAGCTAGATAGACCAAGGAACTGACTCAGTATATGGCAGCATCCTGTGGACCAATGTACCTAATCCATGTCTGGGTTTTGGGCTATTTCTGGAATGTGGGCATTCTGGAATCCACTCTTGGATTTTCGTTTTATGATTGCAGTCTCCGGTGACTGTCAGTATGTGTGGAACAGATATTCCATATGTGTAGAATAGAATAATGGAATTATTAAATACTACAGGCCGGTGCTTGAGTATAATCTTAGTCACAAGACATGAACGCAGAGACTTTTCAGGTCTTCTGTAGCACTGCGTGATGCATGTGTGAATTCAGCCCTTATATCTTCCAATCCATGTCAGCTCATGTCTTCGTTCTTCTCCCCTCCTCAATCACACCCTGGCAAGTGTTTGTTCTCTGGGGTGTGTGTTAAACATCTTTTATTCAACAACTCTGTTGCTCTGCTTGTTCTTTACCCTTTGTTTTTACAAGGCATGGCAATGAATAGATGATTCACTCCCATTTCATAAAATAAGTGAGGTGGCTTCGATCTGCTTTAAATAAAATAAAATAAAATAAAATAATTTACATCCAGGTCCATATCATTCATCAGTCTTGGGATAATTGTTTTTGGGCTCCCATTACCCCTGGTGGTCTGCCATTGTGGCCAGGGATGATGGGAGTTGTAGTCTCAAAACAAGAAGCTACCCGAGACTCATTTATTTTATAGGCCAATCTGTGCTCCCCCTACTCTTCAGCCAGACATGCATAGGAATAGGGATGTGCATTTCGTTTCGGATACAAAACGTTTTGTGAACAAAACAGGGCATTTTGGCTGTTTTGTAGCCAAAACAAAACACCCAATGCTCAAAACAGAAAATGTTGTAGCCAAAACAAAACATCCCTGTTTCGGATACAAAATGTTTTGTTGTTTCGGCTGTTTTGGAACTCCATTTTGCAATCGCAGAAAGTCTTTCTCTTTCAGTCTCCATTTTTAGTTTTGACATCTGTTTGAATTTTCAGCACTTCCAGCCTGCAGATTGGCCAGCAAAAGCATGGGCTGATCTGCTGGCAATTGCCCCCTTATTCCTTTTAAGCAAATTTAAGGGTAAATTTTACCCTCAATGGCCAGTGGGGCAGTGTGCATTTCATTGTTGTTGTTTCACACTGTTGTGTGTAGATCAATTGCATTTCGGGCAGGGGGGATGTGGATGTGCATGACCTTTGGAAATCTGCCTGATTTTTCCCAAAGCTCTGCTGTTGTTGATGTGTGATGTTGATGTTATTTGGGGTGGATTGGGGGCAGAAAGGCCGCTTTAGGGGCAGAAGAGTGGTTCAGGTGGCACAACCTACAACGCACAACCCTTCATAGGAAGCTGCCTCCTACTGAGTCAGGCCATTGTTCAATCTGCTCAGTGCTGACTGCCCGAACTGGCAGCAGCTCTCTCAGATTGCAGACAGAGGTCTTTCACCCCAGCCCATTATCAAAGACCCTTATATTTGAGCAGGCAGGGGATGTAACTGAGGAGACCATGCTCAGTGCTATGACTGGGGCTTATAAAAGTATGCATGGTGTGGAGAAAAGTGCACAGAGAGAAGCTCTCTCTCTGGATACTGAGGTATTCTTATTCTTAGTCATTCTTTCACTGGGTTCACACACACAGACATGTCTCTCTCTCTCTCTCTCAACACTAGGAAGCTGGCAGCAGCTGGTTCAGTCCCTGGCATCGCCTCCAGGTAGGGCTGGAGAGACTCTTGCCTGAATCCATGGAGAGCCGCTGCCAGTCTGTGAAGACACTACTGAGCTCGATGGACCATTGGCCTGACTCTGCATAAGGTAGCCTCCTTGGTAACTTATGCAAAGCCGGCCGCCATTCTGAGAACGGGGCTTCCTCTCCCACTTGCGAGCTTCTCCGATGGGTCTAGTTCAGGGATCCTCAACGTTGGGTCCCCAGATGTTCTTGGGCTTCAACTCCCAGAATCCCCAACCAAAGGCTACTGGGGCTGGGGATTATGGGAGTTGAAGTCCAAGAACATCTGGGGACCCAACGTTGAGAATCCCTCCTCTAGTTGACCATTGTGGGGAACAAGATGCTGGACTAGGTAGACCTTGGCCTGGTCCAGCCAGATTCTTCTTGTGTTCTGGGACCTTCTGCACACAGAGCAGATGCTCTAACACTAGCGCCTATGTATGTTAGTGACATCTGGTCTGACCTGGAAATCAACACTCATGGAAATGTGCTTCCCATCCCTTCTGCCCTTTGCTTGAAAGGAAGCCTTGCTCAGGTTCTGAAAAGCTCTTGGTTCTTGGGAGCCTATTGCTCCCTTCCTCGCTGACACGGAACATTCAAGTCACTGCACCCTCCAATAAATCACTCTGCATTTTCCCGTGTATCGCCCTTCGGACCTTGAAAAACAGATCTTCAAGCGGTGGGGTGGGGTGGGGTGGGGTGGGGGAAGCCCCACACTTGCATGCACAACGGCCTCAATCATTCCTTGAGTAAATAATGACATTAATCATAGCATTGTTTATTTTGCTAATGAAGAAGTAGGCAGCTAAGTGACATCCTGGGGAGAGAGAGAGATTAGCCACAGAACCCCGGAGGGCTTCCTCGTGTTGTACCTGTGCCCTGCAGAAAACCAGAGCTGCAATCCTGCACATCATTTCATGCCCTTCAGCCTCGAGGATACTAGCAGGCTCTTCGTATCTGTCAGGGTACAGGATTGCACCCTGTATCTATGTGTCATTGACTAAAGCATCTCTGAGACTTTGAACGGGAAAAACTGTCTCACATTCTTCGGGGGGGGGATTGAGGAAAAACTCCTCGTGGGATCATATTTGGTGATGTTTAAAAATGCCAGTGTGGGTGAGATTCTGTGGGTGTTTTACAGCTATTTCTCCAAATATGGCACTCAAAGGTTTGTCTTTAATAAATCCTTATTTAACTAGTGATATCTCTCCCATCATACATGTCAACAGTCATGTCTCTTTAAAAAACAACCCTCAAAATAAAAATGGTTGTGAGCTTCCTTGGATCACTGGGATGAGAATGGAGAAATGTGCATTCTTTGAACATCATGATGAGAATGTGGGAATATGCACCTTATAACAAAAATAAATGTAAGAGGCCTAAACTTTGGTTTCAGCTCCTGATAAGAATATGAAATATTGTCTAGACCACTGAAAGCAAAGAATCTTTCCTGCTGTCTCACTTGCTGATGCTTTAGAATCAGCAGTGTGGTGGTCGGGGATAGGTTAAGAGGTCAGGTTTTCACCCAAATGTGCCAAGTTGTCTGGGACTATGTTAGGAATGGGTTAGAAACATGGGTATATAAGGAACTCCAGCAGAGAGAGAGAGAGAGAGAGAGACTTGTCTGTGTGTGTGCACCCACTGAAAGAATGACTAAGAATACCTCAGTGATATTTCTCCATTTATTTCCATAAGGGGTAATAACTCATCAGTAATCCGGCAGAGGGCATTTCCCTTAAAATAGAACACTCTGATTCACAAGCAGAAATAGGAAATAAATGTTTTCTTTTCGTCTTCGAGAGACATCCATGAATACCAGCCTCTGAACCAGCATTTTATCATCTCTATTAAAAACAAAATTGAGTGAGTGAAGACCAAGAATAGCCCATTTGTGACCACACTGCTTGAAAAATAGCCTTTTCCCCTTGTCAGGGGGGAAAAAAAATCCATGCTAGAATACAGGGCCCTGTTTTCTTTCTCTGGAATGTTAACCTTCCTGCGAATACGAGCTTTTACACGATCCTCATCTCCTCTTTGAGAGTCCAGGCAGGAAAGAAGCCTGGAACACAGTAGTTTTTTGTAAGGGGCGTTGATGTGGGTTCTTTTAACAAACCGGAGGATAGATGTTGGCAGAAGGGGGGATATCTGTTCTGTGCCATGGTAGTGTCCTAAGGCAAGGGTTCCCAACCTTGAGTCCCCAGATGATGTTGCACTACAACCCCCTGACCCTTGGCCTTTTGACACATTGTGGCTGAGGATAAAGGCAGTTGTACTCAAACATCATCTGGGGACTCAAGGTTGGGAACCCTTGTGCTAACCCCCTGTCCTGCCTCGGGGAGGAGTGATGGTCTTGAGGTAGCAAGCATGACTTGTCCCCTTTGCTAAGCAGGTTCTGCCCTGGTTGCATATGAATGGGAGGCTAGGAGTGTGAACACTGTAATATATTCCCCTTAAGGGATGGGGCCACTCTGGGAAGAGCATCTGCCTGCTTGCATGCAGAAGGTTCCAAGTTCCCTCCCTGGCAGCATCTCCAAGACAGGGCAAGGAGAGACTCCTGCCTGCAACCTTGGAGAAGCCACTGCCAGTCTGGGTAGATAATCCTGAGCTAGCTGGATCAATGATTTGACTCAGTAGAAGGTAGCTTCCTATGTTCCTGTGGGACGGTACAGATGGGCAAAATGTGGGCCTGCCTTTTTGTTGAAAAGCAGAATATAAGTATTCATCGTATACATTTGTCATATTCTCCATATGGGATGGGGCTGCTCTGCGAAGAGCACCTGCCTACTTGCCTGCAGAAGGTTCCAAGTTCCCTCCCTGGCAGCATCTCCAAGATCAGGCTGAGAGAGATTCCTGCCTGCAACCTTGGAGAAGCCGCTGCCAGTCTGTGAAGACAATACTGAGCTAGATGGACCAGTGGTCTGACTCAGTATATGGCAGCTTCCTATGTTCCTATGAACTGTGCAACAAAACAGTTGGGGTTTGCAGTCTAAAAGGAAACACAAGCGAGGCACCAACAACGGCCCTTGTAATGGATTCTATGTGGGGTTGTTGTTGGTGGTTATATACCACATTTCAACACAAGTTCTCAAAGCAGCTCATAAATCAAAAGAGATGAAGAAGGGGTTCTGTATCCCCATTCCAAAGGGCTCATGATCTAAACACCAAATACACAAGTGTACACACACACACACATGCACACACACCACCAACACCAACACCACTGGTCACTGGAGAAATGCTATGATCTTTCTCTGGATAGGGATGTGTGCTTTCCTCCTGTGACATATGAGAGTCACTGCTTTGTAAGGTGCCTCTTTGCCAAGTCAGCAGGGGCTAAACACCACTGAAAAATGTCACAACCTTGTTTCTTTTGACACTTCTCCATTGTCCTGCCCTAGCAGGATAACCTAAAGGAGTGATCGTCGTCACTATTTTTCAAGTGGGAGGCCACTTCGGCAAAAAACCCTTCCATGCAAGAGCCATTTCCCACTGTGCTGACCTCCGCACGGTGCTGCAATCTTCTCAGTGATGGGAGGGCCCTTTAGGAGAGAGGGAGCCCTCTCTCCAGAGTCCGAGGAGGAAAGCGTTGGGAAGGGCTCTGTGCATGCCTTCCAAGATGGCGCATGGGGCCCAAGAGGACACCGTTTCCCTTAAAGGGGCCCTCTCTCTGCGCCGTGTGGTGAGAATGGTCCTCTGTGTGCAGAGGATTCAGTTTTGGCCGAAGCATCACACGGGCCCAATAAACAATAAGTCAGGGAGGGAGCCACACTTAGGCTGGAGAGGGGCCACCACCTGTCCTCCAGGCCAGAAGAACACTGGTCTAACTTCACTTTGCAATTGACGGTTTGCAAAATTCAGTGGCAAGTCCTAGGGATGTGCACGAACTGGTCCGGAGACCCTCTTACGGACCCCCGAACCGTTTCCAACGTCCGGCGGTTCGGCCGGTTCAAAGGTGGGTGGGATAGCATTTCCCCCACCAATTCTGTGCTTTCCAATGGTACCGTGTGGTGGCAGCGTACCTCCTTGCTGCCCTGTTGCGTGCCGGACCAGAAGTGACCGGAAATACCCGGTGCGCACAAGCACTTCCGGGTACTTCTGGTCCGCCAAGCACCAAGTGGGCAAGGAGGTATGCTGCCAGCCCGTGGGACTGTTCGAAAGCACAGCGCCAGCGGGTGAAATGCAGCCAGGGGTAAGAGTTTCCTTCGTGATCCTTAAAGCTAGCCCGCCCCCCGCTTCAAACTGGCCGCCGCCGGTTCCGTGCACATCCCTAGCAAGTCCCTCGACAATACACCACGCAATCCCCCGTGTATCTGGAGATCTGCAATGCACCTCCAAGAGCTGTGAAGGACCACAGATTTATGGTGAATGGCATGGGTGTTTATAAGCAGTAACTCTTGAGGGAATAGCATTGTGTCGCCTCTGTGCCTGGCCCTAAGCTGGCCGGTGGATTTGTGCAGAGGGCAACTCATTCTGCGGCGAGAAGAGGCTAGCTTTCTTCCTCTTGCTTTTATCTGATTAACTGGCAGTATGTTCCTTCCCTTTGAGATAATGCCCGGGTAAAGAAATCTGGGGTTTAATTGCACATCTCATTGTGTCATCCCCGTTCAATCATGTTTGGAAAATACCTACATCTTCCAGCTTGCGACCGCCTCCCCTCTTTTCCCATTTAGGTCTTACTAAAGTCCATTCGGCCTTATCAGCACAGTAATTTCGCGAGGAGAGCTTAAGATTTCTGCCATTTAGGTCTCGGGCATTGTCCGCCCCAGCTGCAGTCAAGATAAACCCTCACCCAGAACAAAGTTGAAATGACCTTTTACAAGCTGAATCTGCCTTGTTTCCCTCCAGACTAATTTATCAGCCTTCATTTCAAGCCTAGATTCTCAGCAGAGGCCTGAAAGAACATTACAGAGAGCATGAATGAACAGGGGGATTAAGATGCTTGCCGTCTCCCTCTTCCTTTTCTTCTTCTTTCTCTCCTCACCCCCCCCCCCGCCCGCTTTCCATCAGACACCTTCTGGATTTACTGAGATGTAAGCTGTAAATGACCGTAAGTTGTGAACTGCCTTAAACTTGGGGGAGCCGAGAGCAGGCTGATGAATAAACGAGCCGAAATGTTTGGGAGGAAAGAGAGTGACAGAAGTTGCTCGACCGCCAGATCCCCCAGCCTGAAGTGTTCAGGCATCTACTGAGGCTACGTGGCGAAACTCAGGTTGCCACATGTCCAGTCTGGGGATTGGACGTCCTGTCCAGGTGGAGAGCTGGTCCTGCATTAGCCAGCAGGAATGGCCCCCTTGGCTCAGCAGGGTCTGCCCTGGTTTGCATTTGAATGGGAGACCACACATGTGTGAGCACGGTAAGATATCCCCCTTAGGGGATGGGCTGCTCTGGGAAGAGCCCCTGCCTGCTTGCATGCAGAAGATCCCAAGTTCCCTCCCTGGCATCTCCGGGACAGAGCTGGAAGAGACTCCTGCCTGCAAACTTGGAGAAGCTGCTGCCAGTCAGAGTAGACTATACTGAGTTAGATGGACCAAGAGCCTGACTCGGTATGAGGCAGCTTCTTATGTTGTAGGAAAAGGGCCATGCTGTGTCTGAAATGTCCAGGGATTGGAGCAGAAAGTTGGCTTTAATGGGTGTTATCCATCTTTCTGGTACTTCTCCCCTAGCATGGTAGCTACATTATGTCAATATTTAAAGGACCCATGTTCTTATCCTTTCTCTGGCACCTGTGACGCCAGCTGGCTATGTTGGTTTTCTGTCTACGGCTCGGGGATCACCTTCCCCTCCTTTCTGGATCACCTTTAGAGTTAGCGAGGGTGGTAGTGGGCTTCTGGGCTTAGCCCCCTTTGCAGGGCTTTTGTGGACTGTCGGACCGTACCATCAGCTGTAGATAGTTCCTCCGTCACCCTCCTGTTTCTGCTGCTTCCCTAGAACCTCCCAAAGAGGAGAACCTTTGCAACAGGTTGGGTGTGCTTAGCTTAGTCGGCCACTTGGGTCACAGAGGAAGCGGCCTTAAATACCTGGAGATGCCACCAGGGACCTAGAACCTTCTGCATGCAAAGCACATGCTCTATCACTGAGCTATGGCCTCATCCCCTAAGGGGAATATCTTACAGTGCTCACACATTTAGTCACCCATCCAAATGCAAACCAGGGTGGACCCTGCTTAGCAAAGGGGACTGCACCTGCTCACTATGACAAGACCAGCTATCCTTCCCGCATTTGTTGCCACAGATGTTGGAGAGAATTCCTGGGCCCACCTGTTAAAAGGAAGGGCACATCTCTTAAAACCAGCATTCCCTGTAACAGGGATTCCAAGATGTTGACTACAACTCCCATCATCCCTAGCTGCGATGGCTTTTAGCGGGGAGTGATGGAAATCATAGTCAATCACCGCCTAGCTCAGGATTGTCAACCCAGACTGGCAGCGGCTTCTCCCAGGTTGCAGGCAGGAATCTCTCTCAGCCCTCTCTTGGAGATGCTGCCAGGGAGGGAACTTCCTACAAGCAGGCGCTCTTCCCAGAGTTGCCCCATCCCCTAAGGGGAATATCTTATGGTGATCACAAATGTAGTCTCCCATTCAAATGCAAACCAGAGTGGGCCCTGCTTAGCAAAGGGGCCCGTTCATGCTTGCCACCACAAGACCCAGCACTCATTCCCAGCACCAATGGCTGCATTCCCAAGCAGGTAAATGGCGTTAACAGCCACTCGCTGGCAGCTTGGTGGCTAGCAGCAAGGGATCTGGGCTACTGCCCTCTCTGGCTCATGCACTGAAGGATAAGACCGCAACCTGTTCGGCTTTGACAAGAACCAAGATCATCCCCGTGCTGCCTCTGAGTCCTGCCTGAAGAAGCTGAAACGGAGTGCCATTGCGGGAAGCAGAAATGTTGTTCGGGCAAAATACAACAGAATCCCCCCCGCTAAACACAGGACAGGTTATCGTTGGCTGGTGTCCAGTTTCCTGGGAAACGAACGGAGAGCAGCTTAGCTCCTCAGTGCGCTGCAGCTGTGCTTAGATTTTAATGAGCATACAGGATTTTAACAAAACAATGTCAAGAGGTCCAGAGATTTGAGGTGCGCCACAGACCATTTGGGTTTGGGAGGGAAAGAACAAGAAGGAAAACTAGCACCAAACTTAGAGAAAAATATAACTCTCTGGCTGAAATGATCTTTCAACTTGGCTCTTGGATGTTGTTCTCAATGTTGCAATTACCGTGCTGATGCTTCAGTTGTAAACTTCACGCACACACACACACACACACACACACACACACCACTTGTCAATGCTAGGACACTATCAATAAGCGGAAGAAGAAACACCCGTGAGCTATGGAACTTTGTCTTTATTTGGCTTTCCTTGAAAATTCTCAGACGTTTCACCCAAAGAGAAATCCTGAAATTCACTCTGAATTTCACAAATTTCACTAGAAATGCTGGAAAGCCTTCTTGATAGCATCGGCCAGACTGTGAAACTCACTGTCCAGAGAACGGGGGTGGGGGGGTGTTCTTCTCCCTTCTCTCCCTTCTTTGTTTAACTTTCATCTCTTGCAGACACGTTTATTTAGGAAAGCATTTGATTTTCCTTTTGTGAATTCAAGCTCTTGCTGTGGTTTGGGGATCATGTTTTATTTTTCTGCTGGTAGATCTTTTTGTTTGGTTTCCGGTTGTGTTTCTGGTTTTACTGATTGTTTCTCCTCTCTCTTTTAATAGTTTTTATGCTGTTCTCTGGTCATTTCTAGGGTATTGTTCTGAATGTTGGCGGCTGTACTGACTTTGTATTTTGCATTGTGTGTGTGTGTGTGAATCTTTGTACATCACTTTAGCATCTCTTTGAAATGGAAAGGTGGGCAAAATAAATAATAAACAGATACATTAAAATAGACCATGAGGGCACAGACCTGATGTATCGGACAGCAGGAACCTTGGAAATGACAGTGGCCGAGTTCAGACATAAAGTGAAACCGGGGTTAAACGGGGTTGAGGTTGGAACTCTATTACTCCTGAATTCGTGCAACAGCAGTTTCGCAGCGAAACTCCAAATTTAACCTCCAATGTCAAAATCCAATTTTTCATGACAGAACTGCTCCATGAGACTGACTGCAACTTAAAATTCTGCATTCTGTGCTGTGAATTCTGCAACTTCCCCACAATATGCAAATGAAGCACATGTTCATAATCTCACTTTACTGTGGATTATTACAGTCTTTACCAGGCCTGCTCAATTTTTTGGACTACTGTAATCCCCAGCCACATAGGCTATTAGCCAAGGATTATGGGAATTGTAGGCCAACATCTGCAGGAGGGCTGAAGTTGAGCAGCCCTGGTCTTTACACTCCTGCATAATGTATCTTGGTTTTTAGTAGTAATAGGAGTAGCATCAGTAGCAATGACCCCTAAGTCCTTCCTTTAACTACTGGAAAAGTTCTCATTCAGCCACTGACTTCTGGCATTTCATGGGCATTCTCTACACCTTTTCCAATCTATCTCCTTAATCACAAGGGCTAGAAACTTTGCTTCTTTATCAAATCAAAGCTGAGGTTCCCAGGAAGCTGTATGTTGTGCCCAGTACCACATTTGTGCTAGTTTTCCTCCCCAGGGGGTCAAGGCGTGGCACCTCTACCTGGGAGATGTGGATTCAAATCTTGTCTCAATTTCTGGACCTGCTGTGTTGATTGGGACAAGTCATTCTCCATCATTTCCAGATTTTATCATCGTGTTTATCTCTGATACACAATTCACACTGCAACACTTTGCTCATTTTATAAATGCACATGTATATCTTGGAGAGAGGTTTATAAAATATATTTATTGCAAATATTTATATATCACTTTCCAACAAAAAAAGTTCTCGAAGCAGTTTGCATGGCAAAAGGAAAAAGAAAATTGTTCCTTGTCCCAAAGAGGGCTCACAGTCTACCAAGAAATACACCAGCTACTGTGGAGATGCTGGAGAGCATGCATTGTCCTCTTTGCTAAGCAGGGTCCACCCTGGTTTGCATTTGAATGGGAGGCTACATGTGTGAGCAGCACTGTAAGATATGCCCCTTAGGGGATGGGGCTATTCTGGGAAGAGCACCTACCTGCTTGCATGCAGAAAGTTCCAAGTTCCTTTCCTGGCATCTCCAAGATAGGGCTGAGAGAGAGCTAGATGGACCAATGGGTTGACTCAGTAGAAGGCAGCTTCCTATGTTCCTATATGACCTGCTGTGTTGGGTTGAATAGAGGAAGTTGCTCTCCTCTCGCTAAATATAAGAAAGCCACCATTTGAAGGCATGCCTCTTGTCCCAATCAGCACACGTATACCGTATTTACCTGAATCCAAAGCCCGATTCAGACATTATGATGTACAAGTGTACTCGTGTCTGTACACTTATTCGTGTGTTTGTGTTAATGACTTGCTCTGTGTTCATTGTAAAAGTGAATCTGGATACAGGCCCTTCAAATGCATGGTACAGATAGGAAGTGTACTTCCGTACCTGGCTTCAGCATAACATGTGAATGACTGTACCTGTGTACAGATCTTTGCCTGTGTACACTGTACACTCATTGTATGAGTGTTGCACATAACATTTGATTGGGCCTCAAGATTATGCTTTTTCCAAGTTCTTTTTTGTTAGAAATCAGGGGGTCTTCTTAAATTCACAGTCCTCTTTAGCGTAAATACAGATATAACCTATATTTGACCTCTGTTTTTAATGGGGAGGAGTCTTAAATTCAGAGTTGTCATCCACTTGGGTAAACATGGTGTATAAAATCATATTTTCAAATACACATTTCCCTAACTGCGCAATTATTTGTGGAACTGTTCTCCAACCTGGTTTATGATATCTGAAACAGAATTTACCACCCCTCACCGTTTTTGCTGCATTCCACTCAGTGGTTTGAGCAGACGAAGTTCAGCGCGCACACACACACACACACACACACACACACACACACACACACACACAACGTTGCAGGTTTTCCCTTTCATAGTGGTTTGCTTCTTGCCGCATCGGTTTATAAAAATGGACCCGCTCTTAATTTATAATCAGGAAAGCTGCAGATGGAGTTCAGGGGATAATGTGCCTTTTAGTTTATTACCTGTATTATCAGTGTTACATTTTCCACCCTGTGCCTTGATCCTTCGTGATTTGTGTTTTCTCTAGACTGGCGTTTTCCTCCTCTGATGAATTAACTGTCAATTGAAGTTAGTGAGATAAATCAAAACAAATGGATACCATGCACCATATTGACTTTCCTAGTGCCTGATTTTGAAAAACCACTTTCGGAAAACGACACCATTATTATGTTCACTTGGTCCTGAGCCAATTTGCACAAAAGGAGGAGGCCGGAGCACAGTATGTTAGATAACCCTCCGTTACCTTTCTATTATCCGACTCTACTTTGGGCTTGTTTGGGGAGTGATTTGGGGTGGAAGGCAGGGGCTAAGCAATAAGGCGTCCCCTTTTTAATGTTGCTTAAGAACATACAGTATAATTGAATGTCGCTGGTGTACTCGGGATATGCCCCAAAGCAAAGCATACAAGTGTTCAGTTCTGTCTCTTTTCTTGTTCATTTACATCCCACTCAGAATATTGTGTTTAACTGCTTGAGTTTCTGTTAGGATACCATTCAAGGCCTCTGCATGTTCTGGATTGATGGCAAGGCGGTCGTCAGCTCAAGGAACTCCTGCTCAAAGATTCTGTCCCTAGAGGGACCCGCTTCTGACACCCGGCCTTTCTCCACCCCCATAGGGAATTGGGCTCAGTCAGGATCCAAAGCCTACAATGGCGGTGAAATAAGTCTACAGAGCAGCTTAGGATACTGCCCTTAAACTGAGTCGAAACCATCACTCCATCTAGCTCAGGATTGTCTTCACAGACTGGCAGCAGCTCTCCAAGATTTCAGGCAGGCGTCTCTCCCAGCCCTACCTGGAGATGCTGCCAGGGATTGAACCGCATGCCTTCTGCATGCAAAGCAGATGCTCCAATCACTGAGCTACAGGCGATGACAAATATTTATATACCGCTCTTCAACCACAGTTCCAATAATACATAAACAAGATGGCTAGCTGTCCACAAAGAGCTCACAATCTAAAAAGAAAGACAAGGCAGATACCAGCAACAGCCACTGGAGGGATGCTGTGCTGGGGCTGGAGAGGGCCAGTTGCTCTCCCCCTGCTCAATACAAGAGAATCGCCACTCTAAAAAAAGCGTCTCTAAGTAAGCAGGGGTGTTAGACTCTCCTCTTCTACTGCCTTCTGCTGGGTCAGACTCTGGCCCATCTTGCTGAGTATTGCCTGCACTGACCAGTAGCAACTCTCCAGGGTTTCAGATATGAACCTTTCCCAGCCCTATTTGTGGAGATGCTGCCAGGGATTGAACCTGGGACCTTCTGCAACTTGCACCTGGCTTTTTATCCAAGAAGCTCAGAAAACTTTAAATGCAGACATGTCTCTGGATTGTCTCCCTTCCAGGAAGCTCACAAGCTGCTCCTGCTTTGCATCTGCAGTAGGATGGAGTTAGGTGCCGTCAGATCATGTTCTGGCTGTGATGCCGAAACGGCATTGTACCATATTTACCTGAGCGGAAGACTCTGAATTTTAAGACAATCCTCTTAAAAGATGCTGGTTATACCTGCATTGTAACTGTACCTATTTTATTTTATTTGTTAAAACTTCATCCTACCGCCTTTCATAAGACACGCCAAGGTGGCTTAGAAAAGTTACAATACAGCTTCGGTGATCTTCAAGCAAGCTGAACGTGTTCTTTCACCAATAACGGAAGAGGGTTGACCTTTGTGCCATGATTAGTTTCCTGGCATTGTTTATGTGTTGCTTGCAGACCTTTTCTTTTTCTTTTTCTTTTTTTTTTGGGGGGGGGAGGGATGATGATTTCTATGTTAGCAGGGGTGTGGAGTACTCACGATTCTGTGTGTGCAGGCGAAGAGGGAGAGCATCTTGTTGCAGAGAGAACAGGAAGGAGGTTTTTGGCACCTTAAAGATGGTCAGATGTACTGCAGCTTCTGCATTTATTTATTTATTTATTTATTTATTTGATTTCTATACCACCCTTCCAAACATGGCTCAGGGTGGTTTACAAAGAGAAATAAAAAATAATATATGATGGCTCCCTGTCCTCAAAGGGCTCACAATCTAAAAAGAAACGTAAGAGAGACACCAACAACAGTCACTGGAGGGATGCTGTGCTGGGGGCGGAGAAGGCCAGTTACTCTCCCCCTGCTCAAGAGAGAGAATCACCACGTTAAAAGGTGCCTCCTTGCCAAGTTAGCAGGGGTTTTATGGATCAAAGCCTTGAATTCGTGAAGTGTTCACCTAAATGGGTATACGTGCCATGAATGTAGAGAAGAGCATTCATGGAAGTGCCCAACTGATTTGTGGCACTGATTTAAGAACATAAGAACAGCCCGGCTGGATCAAGCCCAAGGAAGCCCATCTAGTCCAGCATCCTGTTTCACACAGAGGCCCACCAGATGCCGCTGGAAGCCTACAGGCAGCAGTTGAGGACATGCCCTCTCTCCTGCTGTTGCTCCCCTGCAACTGGTACTCAGAGGCAGTATCTAACATTGTATCCAACATTTCTGTGTTGGATCCAACACACACTGTGAGGCTAAATGATCAAGCAAGACAAGATATAGCATCAGGCCTGTGTTTGTCCTATGCAGAGCACAAGGGAATACCAGATCCATTCAGATGACTATTACACCCAGCCACATGAGTACCGGACCCAAGCCAAGTAGATATGCCCTGTTCCTATTACACAATTGTACTGAGGAATTGTGTAACAGAGGAGACAGACCCAGAGGAGACAGACCCAGCTACAGACTTGGTCTGAAGCAGACCTTAATGTGGAGTGTTTAAATGATTGCATGGGGACATTAGGAGTGTGGTTTTCCCATTCTTAAGCCACTGATGAAGACCACCACAGTTGAAACGCGTTTGATGTGGGACATTAAATCAGACAGGAACCTCCTTGAGCTCTGCCTTATCACAAGAGGACCAGCAGCATGTGCAATAGCTCACTCCACAAAACGGACACAAAAGCTTGTTAACTCCTGTGCAGCTCAGCACTCCCATTGGAATACCCTCTTTGGACTTTTTAAAATACATCCTTCAAATGTTCACAGACCTCTTTTTAAATATATACTTGCTGGTTGTTGGGTTTTTAAAAACAACTTTGGAGAGTATATTCCGTCTATTGCCCAGGTATATATTTTACCTGGATTTATATAGGTTTTATTCCTATGTTACCTTTTGACTGATTAAGTGCCATCCAGCCGGTATCAACTCTTAGTGACTACCTTCTATAAAAACAAGAATATGGGTCTTTGTTCGTTTTAATCCTAAATATAAATGTTTGAACAAACATAGATAAAGGCATAACACATCTATCTGTGTTTAGGGGGGTCTCTTTTTGCATCGGTACACAATTGTACATTTAAGCAAGCAGGTTGAACAGGCTGGAACTGACGTTGAGATCACCTAGGTGGCCAGAAGCGCACCTAACTTTGATTTCAACATGGCATGTGACTCTATCCACCCTAGAGCTGAAGACAATTTGCCCTGCAGAATTCCCCTCAAATACTAATGTTGATGGTGAGTGTGCTCGGAGTATTTTCCAGAGATCTGGCAATCCTTTGAATGCTCTATATTCACCACCAGATTTGCTAATCCTCTAATGTTGTAGTAGCAGCAGCCAGGATTTGGCAGTGTATCTAACATGTACCAGCAACCAGTATTTGAAATTTCTGATAAGTGATATGTCGTGGCATTCAATATATCCCGTACTCATGTTATTAATGTATTTAATCAATCAGCGCACTTTCCTTTGGAGAGATAATGTAGGGTGTGGAGAAAATTTCCCAAGGTGGACATTCTTTCTGAATCTCAGAGCTTTCAGGGTTCCTTCAAGGCTAAACTAACATTCTCTCAAAATCTCAGGTTATTTTTGATGACGGTGACAACAAACATTTATATATCACTTTTCAACCAAAGTTCGCAAAGCGGTTTACAAAAAATACATAAATAAAATGGTCCCCTATCCCCAAAGGGCTCACAATCTAAAAGGAAGCATAAGGCTGATATCAGTAACAGCCACTGGAGGGATGCTGTGCTGGGGCTGGATAGGGCCAGTTGCTCTCCCTCTGCTCAATAAAGAGAATTGCCACTTTAAAAAAGTTGCTTCTTTGCTCAGTTAGAAGGGGAAAGTTTTCAAGGAGAAATTTCAGAGAAGTTTCTCAGATGGTTTATCTACTTCCCAACATTAACCCAAACCCAATGGAGTTCTGAAAAGATTGAGTCTGAAACCCCAGGTTTGCGCTTTGATTTATTATAACCAGAGATGGGTAAGAGAGTTGGTCTTGTGGTAGTGAGCATGAATTGTCCCCTTTGCTAAGCAAGGTCTGCACTGGTTTGCTTTTGGATGGGTGACTACATGTGAGTGCTGTAAGATATTCACTCTACAGCAGGAATGGGCAAATTTGGACCCCCAGCTGCTGTTGAACAACAGCTGCCATCATCATTGAACTACAACTTCCATCAATACATTGTGGCTGGGATGATGGGAGCTGTAGTTCAACAACAGCAAGAGGGCCAAGTTTGCCCATTCCTGCTTTAGAAAATGGGGCTTTAGCTCAGTGGAAGAGCATCTGCTTGAAGGCAATACCAAGAAGGAGCAAAAGGTGAATGGAATAGATCCAAAAATGTTAAAAAGAAAATGCCAACTAATCCAAACCAACAATTGTCTAATGAATAATAATAAGAAGAAATGAAAATCTATGATAAATTTCAAAGGATTTCACAGAAATCATTAAAATATACAATAAATATTAAAGCATACCTAAACTCAGTTCAAAAATTGTTTCAAAAGTCATAGTTCGATTCATAGGAATTAAGTGTCCCGAATCACAAGATGGAGAAGATGAAACAAGTCCCAAATGTGCTATGGAAGTTCTTGAAGATCCAAATCAAGCAAATGCCAGTTTCTAAAAAGGAGATGATCAAGAATTCATGCGAAGTGAGATTCCTTTCCGCCCAAAGAGAGTCGTCTTCAGTGGCAGCAGTAGGGACAAAGTTTATCTCCTTGGCATAAGATTGGTCTCCTTCCCAATGCAGAGAGTGTAAGACCCACACACTTTTGTTCAGTTTTGCAAGAGGTTTGCAGGATATCAATATTGATATATCTATGTTTTAATATCGTTTGCATATTTTAATGGTTTCTGTGAATTCCTTTCAAATGCATGATACATTTCATTGTTATTAATCAGACAGCTGTTGGTTTGGATTCTCTGGTGGCTTCTCAGCTCTTCCCAAGTGGTTGTCCCCCCCCCCCATTGCCTTGCTCAGAAATGCCAATTTGAAATTATGCTGTGTCATGCGAATTGGGCCATAGCTCAGTGGTAGAGAATCTGCTTTGCATGCAGAAGGTCCCAGGTTCACTCCCTGGCAGCATCTCCAGGTAGGGTTGGGAGAAACTCCGGCCTGGAACCTTGGAGAGCGGCTGCCAGTCAGTGTAGATTGGGGCTGCTCACCTTCGGCTCACCTGCAGATGTTGGCCTACAACTCCCATAATCCCTGGCTATTGGCCACTGGAGATTATGGGAGGTGTTGTCCAAAAACAGCTGGGGGGCCAATGTAGATGATACGAAGTGTAGATGATACGGGTGTAGATGATACGGAGCTAGATGGCCAATGGTCTGACTCTGTATAAGGCAGTTTCCTATAATGTCCCAATGTACAAAGATGCATCTGATTTGGTGTACAAAAGACAAATTATCATGTCAGAACAACATAATCCCAAACTGGAAAATGTTTCCCTTGACACATTGCTTAATACTAACTGAGCAAAGAGGCCCCCTTTAAAAGTGGTGATTCTCTTTACTGAGCAGGGGGAGAACAACCGGCCCTCTCCATCCCCAGCACGTCATCCCTCCAGTGGCTGTTGCTGGGGTCTATCTTATGCTTCTTCTTTTTAAAGATTGTAAACCCTATGGGCACAGGGAGCCATTTTATTTATTTATTTATATCTATGTCAACCGCTTTGGGAACTTTCATTGAAAAGTGGTATACAAATATTCTTTATCGTATGTGTAAATACGTAATACTCTCCTGCTGGTTTCCCCTGTTCCAGAAAGAACGGTTTCATTCAGGGAACCAAAATTTCACCATCAAATTCCAAATTGCGAAATTCTGAGAGGTTAGCAAATTTCCATTTTCCTTGACATTCTGCTTTAGCTCTCGTCGATGCCATTCAGGATTTGTTGGCTGCTTGAGGGACTCATCCTGCTCATCCCATTAGCTTGTGGGGGGAATGAAGAGGATTCTGTTGGTTGCAGGCCTTTAACCTGACCCTTAACCTGTGCCATGCCAGGGAATCGACTGGCCATTGGGGGCAAAAATTGAACTGCTGCTCTTCTTCGTGGGTGCCTCTAAGGGGAAAAGGTTGAAATGGGAAGGGATCTTGTAGAGTTAAGAAGGATCGCCCCCCCCCCCCCAAAAAAAAAGTGTGTTCAGGAATGGGCAAAGGAGAGAGGTAAAGCTTTCTCAGCAGTAGGTTAATTGGAGAGTGGAATATGAGCACAGATAGGAGCATGCAGTTCCGAGGGACAATGAACTAAAGAAATGGGCGCTGGGAAGGCCCAGCCGGGATTGTTAGTGAATTAACTGAAGTCAGAAGCCCCTGAATGGAGCAAAGAAGTAAAGGGGAAATGAAGGTTAGGGTATAATTCAGTCTAAATTAGGTGAGCCATTCACAATGCATAAAGGGACGCTGAGCTTCCTTTCTTGGGAGAAAATGGGCAGAGAAGCTTACTTTGTTTGAATTGGGAGCTAGAGGCCGCTTTAAAGAATATGCTTACCTTCAGCCAGTAGTGCTGAAAGCACATTATCCCACATGGATTTGGGAGAAGCCTTGACAGCAATCTCCAGCGTGTCATGAACTTGTGCAGCAGACTGGAGAAGCCAGAATTAAATCTGCCGCGAAATGAAAACGTGTGTGTGTGTGTGTGTGTGTGTGTGTGTGTGTGTGTGTGTGTCTTTTTCTCAATACTCCATGAAATTATTTGGTGATGTACCTGTTATTTTTATTTAGTTATTTATTTGTATACCGCCCAAACCTTACATCACTGGGCGGTCTGCGATAAAACAATACAAGTGACCACGGGAAAAAGTTAAGACATTATGCAGCAATTTAAAATTTCGGAGCAATGTTTAGAAACAACCAAGACAGCATTTAATGAAAAGCCTGGGGAACAGATACATCTTTAAGGGCTTCTAAAAAGTTGTCGGAGCTGGGGAGGATCCATTGGGGAGGCTCTAACACCGTGGCTCTGTGTTAGCTTTGCTTATTGACCCTTCAGGGGCTCTTGGATGGATCGGAAAACCAGACACAATGCTTACTTGAATCCAAGACTAGTTGCCTGCCCCCTCACCCCTCCCGCCCCAAGTTCTTTGATATTAGAAATTTGGAGAGTCTTTGTTTGGTTGGTTTTATTGTTCGGTTTTTATACCGCCTTTCATAAGACATCCCGAGGCAGTTTACCAAAGTTAAAATGCAATAAAACATAAACAAAAAACAACAACAAAACCCCACCCAGCATTTAAATCCTTAAAATCAGTTAAACAGTAAAAACTAGAAAACACCCCCAAAACCAACCATTAAAAAAGATAAACGCTGAAAGACCCGGCAGCCCCAAGAGGTAAAAGTCTGTTCCTTTGGGGCAGATATATGTGTAAGCCAGAACATTATATGGTGCAATCACGATTGCATTGCATGCTTCACATTTCTGGTGGCCGTTGGAGTCATTTGTCCCTGTCGCAGACATTTTGGAGTCTTTTAGATGGTTTGTGTATGGGTGGTGGTGGTGGTGGTGAATTGTGGTGGACTTCTATGGGCATAATCTGTATTTAACCCCTATTTTTAAGGGGGTTGTCTTAAATTTCGAGTCGCCTTCTATTTGGGTAAATATGGTATTTGTGACTGTGCCCACTTTAGGTTCCGAGGAGAGCAGGGCTGGGAGCATCAGAAACAGGGGACAGGGGTCAGGTTGAAGCTGCTGGACTGGATGAGCCTGGCATGAAAATCAGGAGCTGACCTTCTGCCCTTGCCTGGCCAGGAGAGAAGACCCAGCTCCACATCCAGCAACTGATTAGGGGTGTGCACAAAACCAGTTTTGAAGGTTTGACTCCGAACCGGAATCGAACTAACCTGGCCCAGTTCGCTTTTGGTTCCGGCCAAGCCGAGCCGGTTTGACACCGAGCTAGGCTCAAATTGAGCTGGCTCACCTCCGCACATCCCGACAACTGACTGTAGGGACCCTTGAGCTGCAAATGGCAGCCCCCAAGTCAAGGATTAAACATGGCCACCCCGAGCCTGGTTCAGAGGAAAGCCGAGAAGTTTTAAAACTTTGATTTTAGAGTTTTCATTGTGATTTCAATTGTTTCAATTATGTCGATATTTTCATGGCTTTAGCTTGTGAACCGGCCAGGGACATTTTTGTATGGGGCGGTATATAAATGTACTAAATAGTAAAAGAAGCTGGTCATGAGTCCAGAAAACCAGTCTTATGGCGACTGAAGGAACTGACTGGGGGAGAGAAGGCTGAGGGGGATCTTGATAGCATTTTTCAAGCATCTGCCGCATAGAAAAGGCAAAGACAAGTTCTCTCTAGTGGAGTGGATCAAATGGGCTGAAGCTACAGGAGGATGTAGATTTTGGCTGGACTTTAGGAGCAACCTCTTAATGGTAAGAACAGCTCAACAACTGAGCCAATTAGCTGGGCGAGGGTAGGCTTTTCCTCACATAGGAACATAGGAAGTTGCCCAATTCCGAGTCAGGCCCTCGGTCCATCGAGCTCAGCATTGTCTTCACAGACTGGCAGCGGCTTCTCCCAGGTTGCAGGCAGGAATCTCTCTCAGCCCGATCTTGGAGATGCTGCCAGGGAGGGAACTTGGAACCTTCTGTATGCAAGCATGCACATGTTCTTCCCAGAGTGGCTCCATCCCCTAAGGGGAATATCTTACAGTGCTCATATGTAGTCTCCCATTTATATGCAACCAGGGCAGACCCTGCTTAGCTAGGGGGACAAGTCATGCTTGCTACCACAAGGCCAGCTCTCACTGGGGGGCTTTGAGCACCTTTGCAAGCTAAGTATATCTTTTGCCACCTGTGCTATGATGTGACCAGCCAGCCAGAGGTCACTCTAGGATTCGCTCCAGGTGGAACTGGGAAGGACTCCTGCCTGAAGCCTTGGAGAGCTGCTGCCGGTCAGTGTAGACAATACTGAGTTAGACGGATTAATGGTCTGGCTCAGTCTGAAGGAACTAGAACTGAACTGAGGGGAGAGGAACTGAGAGGAGAGCTAGTCTTGTGGTAACAAGCGTGACTTGGCCCCTAAGCTAAGCAGGGTCCACCCTGGATGCATATGAATGGGAGACTTGATGTGTGAGCACTGGAAGAGATTCCCCCCATTAGGGGGTGGAGCCACTCTGGGAAGAGCAGAAGGTTCCAAGTTCCCTCCCTGGCAGCATCTCCAAGACAGGGCTGAGAGAGACTCCTGCCCGCAACCTCGGAGAAGCCGCTGCCAGTCTGTGTAGACAGTACTGAGCTAGATGGACCTATGGTCTGACTCAGTATATGGCAGCTTCCTCTGTTCCTAACTTCCGATGGCCCTATGCTCCTAACTGGCAGGGCATCCTTTGGAGAGCATCCAAAGATGTGACCCGCAACCCCGGCAATGTATAGGGCAGGGCAGCCCAGCTTCAACCCCAGCTTCTGTTGGACTATATCTCCCATCATCTCCCATCATCCCCAACCATAGTGGCCGATAGGGATTATGGGAGTTGGAGTCCAGCCACCACTGGAGGGCCACAGTGTGCAGCTCTGGTATAGGAGAACAGCGCTTCCCACCATGCCTGGTTTCTACCACCACATTCTGCCCAAACAGGCCTAAATTAGGTCCATGGTTGGTGCCACTGGCAGCCACAGAGGACCTGATCCAGACCGCGTTCATGGCGGGGGAAAGCTGGGAAAGCCTGCTTCTCCCATGCCACGGTCACAATCCTGACCCCTCCCCACTCCCCAAGGCCAGCCTGAACTAAATAGCACAATCTCAGCGCCTGGTACTTTGCCCCTACCCAGGCACAAATCTCCATTGGTCTCTGACGTAGAAAGGTGACTTGGTTGGTCCCCCCTATCCTCGCCTCTTTCTGCATTTCAGAGGCTTATGTCGGAGCCGTTCACTGTAAATGAGGCTCAGAAAGGCAAGGCGTGGTTCGATGACATTGTTTGAGAAATCACTCAAAACAGGCTTGCAGATTGCAGAGTCTGTAAATGTAAGTTCTGCACTTATTCCCACCTAGCGAATGTGACAGGAGTAAAAGACGGGAAAGTCAAAACAGCAGGGAGGTGGGGCTTGGGGGGGGCGAGGAGAGGAGGCAGATCCTTTGATGAGATTAAAATGCCAGCAGTTTGAAGTGGTGAGCAGGTAGGGGCTTCTGGAAGCCTCCCGGGACTTGAAGGGCACTTGAAAGTTTGCAAGGGGAAATATACAGGGCAGATCAAGCAGAGTCTGAGCGCAGCCGTGGGTGTGTTACTTTTGCGCCAGTGTGTACAATCTTTGCAAGATCTCAACTGGAATGGCCGAAGAACAGTTGCTTCTGTCCTTAAGGGCACGACGAGGGCCGGTGACAATGAGGAGAGGTCATGAATGGAACGAGTCCCCCAACTCATGGATGAACAAGAAACACTTTCTCCTGGGTCAAGGACAGTGTGTGTCGGTTTGATTCATGTATTTGGGAAATACATTGTATAGCAATTGTTCTCCAAGCGGCCTATTGTTAAGGGGGGAAATAGTAGCTGTTCTTCTCCTTCTCAATATGATTCTGTTTTATTCTTACATACTGCTTTTCATCAAAAGCACAAAGCAGTTGCTGAAGACGGCTCAGAAATTGCAGTCAGTGCAAAATCTGTGTCTCATATTTATGATTTTGATTCTGATTCTGATTCTGATTCTTGATTTATTTGGTTGGTTGCATTTTCATACCGCCTTCCTGCCTTCACAAAGGCACCCAAAGTGGTTTACAATACTGAAACAAGGAAATGGCACAACTTTAATAAAACGTCATCCCAGGCTGTGGGTCTTTTCAGGAGCAGAGGACAAGAGCTTGCTCGCCTGGGTGCCTCCCTTCTTGCCTTCCTCTCAGGAGGCATGGGTCTTTCATTACTCCTGGGGAGGTGGGGAGGGGCTGCGCCAACAGTCTTCACTGGCCAGTGCTGGTCTCTGTGGGACACGTGTCTGAAAGCATCCGACACCTGTTCTAGCTCAGTTGCTCTCTGTCGGTCATCTTGTTGACTTGGTTCAAAGCACTGTAGATCTTTCAAGCTCCTAGGGACCGAGGGCCTCGATACTCTGGGGGTGCCTTCTAGGCCTAAGATCCCTAGGGGCCTGGGGCCTAGATACCTCAGGGGGCACCTCCTTATGTATGTCTCTTTAGAGCCCAGGACGACAAGTACTCAGAGTCATGCTTTCTTTACGGTGACTGTTCCATCCAATGGATTCTGTCATATGGAACAGTTTCCCAGTAAGACCAGGAATCGTCCCAGCAATCTCTGGATGTCGAATCATGTTCGTTTGATCAGCACTGTTGCTTGCGGACAGGGAGATGGTGGTTCTTGCCCTGGGAAGGGGTCATAGCTCTGTGACAGAGCATGGAAGATCCCAAGTTCCATTTCTGGCATCTCTAGTTACACAGGAAGCTGCCATATATTGAGTCAGACCATGGGGCCATCTAGCTCAGTATTGTCTACAAAGACTGGCAGTGGCTTCTCCAAGGTTGAAGGCAGGAGACTCTCTCAGCCCTATCTGGAGTTGTCAGGGAAGGAAATTGAAGCCCTCTGCATTCAGGCATTCAGGTGCTCTTCCCAGAGCGGCCCCATCCCCTAAGGGGAATCTCTTACAGCCCTTACCCATGTAGGTTTCCATCCAAGTGCAAACCAGGGCAGACCCCGCTTAGCGAAGGGGACTGTCCATGCTTGCTCCCACAAGACCAGCTCTCCAGTTCATGTGGTGTTGGGCAACGAGGTGGGCATAGGCCTCTGTGGTAGACCTTATATAGGTTACACAGCAAGTTGCCTTATACTGAGGCAGACCATTAATGGATGGGGCCATGGCATAGAGGCAGATCATCTGCTTTGCATGCAGAAGGCCCCAAGTTCAATCCCTGGCAGCATCTCCAGGTGGGGCTGGGATAGACTCCTGTCTAAAACTGTGGAGAAGCCGCTTCCAGTCAGTGTACACGATACTCAGCTAGAGGGATCAAGTGTCTGACTCAGGAAAGTAGGAAGCTGCTTTATATGATGCTCCAATGCAGCTCAGTATTGCCTCAACGTATTGGCGCTCTAGGGTTCCAGACAGGGTCGACAGCCCTACCTGGAAATTCTGCCAGAGATTAAACCTGGGACCTTCTGCATTCAGTGCAAAACCGTGGCTCCTTTTTCTGGATTCCTCAGAGCTTCATTGGAGGAGGAATCCACACCTTAAGTTCAAATCCCATGTTGGGTGAAATTTTTGTGGCCAACTCTTTCTAGAAAAGTTGTCCAGGTGTCCACTGTCACTTTCCCTATATCCAGTCCCATCACCATTATATGGTTACACGCCCGGGAATGGGGCCGTTGCTCAGTGGTAGAGCGTCTGCTTAACATGCGGAAGGTCCCCAGTTCACACCCTGGCAACAACTCCAGGGAGATTCCTATTTCTGTATGGGTCATCCAGATCTTGTAAGATCTAGTGAGGTTCCCTGTAGCCAGTCAGGAGAGAAGGAGAGCTCGTCTGGTGGTCAAGATAAAGCTGTGCCATCGAGTCGGTGTCGAATTGTGGCAACCACAGAGCCCTGTGGTTGTCTTTGTTAGAATCCAAGAGGGGTTGACCATTGCAAGCTCCCGCACAGTATGAGGTGATGCCTTTCAGCATCTTCCTATATTGCTGCTGCCTGATATAGGCGTTTCCAATCATCTGGAGAACACACCAGCAGGGATTCCAATGGGCAACCACTGGCTTGCTAGTCAAGTCATTTCTCCACGGCTCCATTAGGTGGTCTGTGGTCTGGGGGTGGCTTTTAAAATACGTTAAATAAAATAAATAAATGGTGAGAGTGAAGGGTCCCTTTTGCTAAGCAGGCTCTGCCTTGGTTTGCATTTGGATGGGTGACATATGTGAGAGGGGTCTTCTGTAATATATCCCCCTTAAGGAATGGGGCCAGAGCTCAGTGGTACAGAGCATCTGCTTGCCGGTGGAAAGTCCCAGGTTCAGTTTCTGACAACATCTTCAGGTAGGGCTGGGAGAGGCTCCTGCCTGCCACCTTAGAGAAGCCGCTGCCAGTCAGTGTAGACAGTAGTGAACCAGATGGACCAATGGCCTCCATCTCAGGCAGCTTCCTATGTAAGCGTCGCACAAGATCTTCGTCACAGTTTGACTGGACATCAAATTTAACATCTGAATAAGGCCAGAGTGGAGGAGAGAAGCCCACTTACCAGCTTAGGCGGATTTAAAAGGGGATTAGAAACAAATTATGAAGGACAAGTCTATCAGTGGCTACTAGTCTGGTGGCTATAGGCCACCTCCAGGCTTAGAGGCTGGATGTCTCCAAATCCCAGCTGCAAGGGAGCAACAGCAGTAGAGAAGGCATGCCCTCATCTCTTGCCTGTGGGCTTCCCAGAGGCATCTGTTGGGCCACTGTGGCAAACCAGATGATGGTCTAGAACAGGGTTTCTCAACGTGTGGGTCCCCAGATGTTATTGGACTTCAACTCCCATAATCCCCAGCCCCAGTGGCCTTTGGTTGGGAATTATGGGAGTTGAAGTCCAATTACATCTGGGGACCTGCACATTGAGAATCCCTGGTCTAGAATCATGCCTGCTCAGCTTCGGCCCTCCTCCAGATGTTGGCCTACGACTCTCATAATCCTTAGCTATTGGCCACTGTGGCTGGGGATTATGGGAGTTGTAGTCAAAAAAACAGCTGGGGGGGGCAAAGTTGAGCAGGCCACTCTAGACAGACCTTGGGCATGATCCAGCGGGATTCTTCTCATCTCCTTATGGATCCCATTCCTAATCCAGTCTCAGATGGGTTACAAGTAGAGGGGAACGAGTTTAACTCAATCATGAAACATCAGTGACATTCTGAATAAAACCAAAGATTGCTCTAGCCGAGAATTCTGCTCAGTGTGTATTCAGTGGTCGACTGCCTATAAACAGGGAACATTCACTTAGCAATCCCGCCTAATAGCCGTGGATGTGTATGTGCCCCACCAGAGAGTATTTCTTTCTAAAAGCCAGAACAGGGCCAGATTTTTCTTGGTGGTTCATTTTTCACAGCAGAAAGTAACATTGCACAAGGCATGAAATTTTGTTCCAAAGAGCCGTGCGCCCTGAAAGCGGAGGAAATAGCTGTTCCTGTCAAATTGCACTCAGATTGCTAAAGGACTTACGAAGCAAGGGAGGGGGTTGTGCCCCATGTGACCTTGTGTGGACTTCCCCATATTGCATCAGACAGTGGTCCACCTGGACAGTTTCGTCTATCCTGACTAGCAGCAGCTTTTCGGTTTTTCAGATAGAGGTTCGAAGGACTAGACATGGCACCTTCTGCAGGAAAAGCAGACACTTTTCCACCGAACTATGGTCCTCAGAGGTGCTCTCACCCCTGGAGATCCAGGCTGAAGTCCAGGGCCTCCACACCCCCTGGGTGTGGTCACCGTGCCATGCCTCCAGCACACACTGCGCCAGGTGGCCAAGCGTGACCTCTGCTTTAGAGACAGAGTGGAGAGTGGGGAAAGAAAAAATGTGGGACGGGGATATGTTAAGTTGGATGTTGAAATGTTTCTGCTAAGGCCTATTTGCCTAAATATACCTGTTTGATATTCTTGCGGTCTTGTGAGTTGAGTTGCTGTGTGAGCCCTCAAGAACCCAAGTGCTAAAAATACTGCGTATGTCACGGTGTGTGTGTGTGTGTGTGTGTGTGTGTGTGTGTGTGTGTGTGTGTGTGTGCATGCAGAGGGGTGATGCTTAACTTGCAGCGGATGGAGGGCAGTGTGGCCTCCAAAGGTCTTTATGTCCAGGCATCAAAATTATCAAGCGCCTCTGATGGTCCTTCTCCTTCTTGGAAGTGGCTGGTACAACCACCTTACAGGAGGTAATATGTGGGAGTCCCTTCTCTTCTTTTCTTTCTGCTGGTTGGTGCTACAGTGACCTCCTTTAAGCAACGCGAATGTTTCACCCCATTATTAGGTGCCTCCCCCAAAAGTCTGCCATAATGGGACCATGCGAACAGGGTTATGAAAGCAGGAGTGTGTTGATGCAGCCGTGCTTGAGATCCATCGGCTCATCACATGCCGTAGCAGTACTGATTCGGCAACTGAATTGTGCATTGTGTGGAGAGTGTCTTGCCCAGAACTGCACGTTGATCCATTTCATTGGGTGACCCAACATCCGAGGGTCGCTCAAGGGAACAGATGGGGATGCAGGAAGGGAAAGGTGTTCGGCCTCCGGGTTTCTCCCTCCCTGGTAGACTCAGGAGTCACCGCGGCTCCAAAGAGAAGTGCTTGCCATTCCTGTCAGGTGGGCGCGAACTGAATTGCCCTGTGGTCATTTTTCGGAGCAGAATTATAGAGCACAGATAATAATTATGCAGATGAGGAGCCCCCTCTCCTCCATTCTGTCCACAGCGGAGCCTTGCAGGCCCGGGGAGCTCGGGGCGGGCATGCACGGCTCACACAACGTCCTCATCCCCTGATCCATTCTTCGCTAAAAGCTTCCCCGCCGTGGCCGAAATGCATGGAACATTGTCGGCAGGAGAGAGGGGGGCCAAGGAGGAGGGCGAGGCGTACAATGGCATTTTTTTTTTCCACCTAGCGGAGATAAAGGAAGGAGGAAAGTCCGTTGGGTTTTTTTATTAATCCTCATTTCCCTTTTTGGACTGTCAGGTCTGGAGTGACAGTGAAAAAGCTCGTCACGACGCTGGCTAATTTGCGCTCCATTCACTTCCTCCTCAAAACCCATCAGGAGGACTGAAGGGCCGCGCCGCAGTTGACCTTATTCAATGGCAGAGTGATATACTGGGAAACAAGCCAGTTTCCACAAAGCCCAAAAGAGCAAATTGGACGGAATCTTTGTTCTGCGCCGGCCCCTCCTTCCTCCTCTCTGTGCCAGCCGGGCTGCATTAAGCCCCGGCCGTTTGTTCCGTCAAGCGGCCTGGCGCTCAGGTC
This sequence comes from Hemicordylus capensis, assembly GCF_027244095.1. NCBI lineage: Eukaryota > Metazoa > Chordata > Lepidosauria > Squamata > Cordylidae > Hemicordylus > Hemicordylus capensis. The sequence continues at coordinate 9,411,506 of NC_069672.1, read as the reverse complement.
CTCCCGGGGGTGCCATTGCAAGTGGATCGCTGGAGGCCTGGCGTTGGACACACAGGGTGGCAGGCTGGGTCGTCAGGGCCCGGCTGGAGACACGGTGCTCTGGGAAGGGCACCTGCAGACCTGCCTGCAGGAGGTCCCAAGTCCCCTCCCTGGCAGCAGCATCTCCAAGATAGGACTCAGAGAGACTCCTGCCTGCAGCCTCAGAGAAGCCGCTGCCAGTCTGGGTCGGCAATACGGAGCCAGATGGACCAATGGCCTGACTCAGTATATGGCAGCTTCCTATGTCCCTATGACAGAATGGCCCGAAATTGGTTTTGGGGGGAGTGCCTGGGGGTGGGGGTGAGGGGTGTGACCCGCTTACTAAATGCTGGTCCAGGAAACTGCGCATGAATAATGTACCGGTCCGTGGCTCCAAAAATGTTGAGAAACACTGCTCCAGAGTGTTGACACTGACTGGCAGCGGCTTCTCCAACGTTACAGGCCGGAGTCTCTCCCAGCCCTACCTGTTGTGATGCCAGAGGTGGAACCTAGGACCTTCTGCATGCAAAGAGAATGCTCTTCCACTGAGCTATGGTCCCATCCTCCAAGGGCAATATCTTACCGAGCTCACGGTAGTCTCTCCCATCCAAATGTGAACCCACCACAGACCTGGCTTAGCAAAGGGGACAATTCATGCTCAACCCACCCCCACCACAGGACCTGCTCTCCTCCCATTAGGAGAGGATGACACAGCCAGGATGAATGGCCACCAGGCTTGCCTCACACAACGATTCCAAACAGCCGATAGATGCAGGGCATCCAGCCAACTATATATACACACACACACACACACACACACACAAATTCTTACTCTTATTTCAGGGTTGCAGGCCTTCTGCAGGTGCCCGACTACAATTCCCATCATCCCTCACTCTGGGCCACTGTGGCTAGGGATGGCGGGATGGGATAACCCTGCCTCCCTTTCTGGGATTCAGTGCCATGGGATGTGGTGGTGGCCACCAGCTGGGACGGATTGTTCAGGGGCTTCATGGAGGACCGGTCTGTCGATGGCTACTAGTCTAGATGGTTCTAAGCTATCTCAAGGCTCAGAGGAAGGGTGCCTGTGAATACCGGTTGTGGGGGAGCCCCAGCAGGAGAGAGGGCACACCTTCACCTCCTGCTTCTGGGCTTCCCGGAGGCCTCTGGTGGGCCACTGTGGGAGACAGGATGCTGGACTCGATGGGCCGCCTTGGGCCTGATCCAGCAGGCCTGTCCTTACGCTCTTCTTCTGCTTCTATAGAAAAAGTTATGCAAAAGCCCTTGAGAATCCAGGGTTGCATCCAGGCTAGGTGTGTGTCCTCCATCCCTTCATTGCCGAGGGGATGAAGCAGGGCTGGAGAAGTGAAGCACACAGGAGTTCTTTCTCTGTGGACCAAGCAAAGGCAGAAGGCTCAAACTCTTTGTTTATTTATTCAACATATTTCTAAGAGTTCAAACATATACGAAGTCCAAATTATAATACCCATGGAAACTTCCAAATAGCTAAACAGCTTGGCTGGAGAGAGGTGTGTCTCTCGTGGTCTCCTAAAAGCCACCAGGGATGGAGCAGCTCCAGTCCCAGCCGGAAGTGCCTTCCACAGCTCTGGGGCAACCACAGAGGAGGCTCTCCTCTGAGTCATCGCCCGACGAGCCAGCAGCACCCTCAGATGAACCTCCCCTGAAGGTCTTAATAGGCGATGGGGCATCCCCCACCCACCCCAGCATCTCCAGATAGGGCTGAGAGAGACTCCTGCCTGCCACCTTGGAGAAGCCGCTGCCAGTCTGTGTAGACAATACTGAGCTCGGTGGACCAATGGCTTGACTCGGTAGGCAGTGTCATATGTTCAGCCAGGGCATCCATAGCTCAGTGGCAGAGCATCTGCTTTGCATGCAGAAAATCCCAGGTTCAGTCACTTGGAGGTATCTCCAGGTTGGGCTGGCAAAGACGCCTGCCTAAAACTCAAGAAAACTGCTGCTGGTCAGGGTAGACCAAATGTCTGACCAGTCAGTGTGGACAATACTGAGCCAGAGGGACCAATGGCCTGACTCTGCCAATACTGAGCCAATACTCGGCCAATACTCGGCCAATACTGAGCCAATACTCGGCCAATACTGAGCCAGAGGGACCAATGGCCTGACTCGACCAATACTGAGCCAGAGGGACCAATGGCCTGACTCTGCCAATACTGAGCCAATACTGAGCCAATACTCGGCCAATACTGAGCCAGAGGGACCAATGGCTGACCCGGCCAATACTGAGCCAATACTGAGCCAATACTCGGCCAATACTGAGCCAGAGGGACCAATGGCCTGACCCGGCCAATACTGAGCCAATACTGAGCCAATACTCGGCCAGTACTGAGCCAGAGGGACCAATGGCCTGACCCGGCCAATACTGAGCCAATACTTGGCCAATACTGAGCCAGAGGGACCAATGGCCTGACTCGGTATCAAGGCAGCTTCTTATGTTTCTATGATGTGACATCATTCTGGGGCAGCTGAAGTGGTGACCACTCACTGGGAGATGGGCCAGTTAATTTTACCCCTTCACCCTCATCATTTCCCTACCACTGAAATGCTAAAAGGGGTGGTGACTTGGCCCCACCTTCTGCTGGCCACCACCACCACCCCTGCAATAAAACTTCTCTTTGTATAGCTTCCATCCTACTCCTTGTCTGAGCAGATATTTCTGCTTTTAATGCACAGTACTGCATGTGCAGCCACCTAATGGCGCAGTGGGGAAGTAACTTGCCTAGGGAGCAAGAGGCTGCTGGTTCGAATCCCCGGTGGTGGGAAACACCTATATCAGGCAGCAGCGATACAGGAAGATGCTGAAAGGCATCATCTCATACTGCGTGGGAGATGGCAATGGTAAGCCCTTCCTGTATTCTACCAAAGACAACCGCAGGGCTCTGTGGGCGCCAGGAGTCGACACCGACTCGACGGCACAACTTTACATTGTGTGTTCAAACCCCCCCACCCCGCAAAAGGCTCTATGTGCTTCTCACATAGAGTTCGTCTGCAGTTCCTTGCCTTGCACATTTTGCCAACTTGCACACGCTCCCTCCTTCAGAAGCGCCAACCAGGCTAGGGCAAATGGAGGCAATTGCCCCAGGCCCCATAGCGCAGAGGGCCCCACACTTCTGGTCAGAATGGCGACCTGCACAGGAGCCCAACATCTTGCACGTTTAATTCTTGCACGCTTCATTTCTGCCTCTCTTCCTCCCACCTCCGCTGAGCTTCAGAAAACTTTGCAACTCTCCGACGCCTTTGGGGCACTCATCTCCCGTAGCAGATGTGCGATTCTGCCCCCCTCCCAGGTTTACTCCCAGAGCAGAAAATGCTGAGATGTGCCGCGTTCTGGAGAAGAGTTTGGTCTCCCCGGAATGGAGTTGTGGGGGCGACCCTGCTGGAAACTGGCAAAGGCAGCCCGGCGATAACCTTGTCGGGGTGGACAGGGCAGGGAGACCCTCACTTTCCCCCGTTGCGGCAGAGAAATTGGCACGGCCTTGGCCGCCCGCGGTCACCTCCTTGTCCTCGTCTTTGTGGTGCCCCCAGGTCCTCTTAATTTCTCCTTCCCTCTCTCACATTCTGCCCATGTCCGCACCCTCATTAATCAACGTCAACTAGCAGAGAGGACAACAAGGGCCGTATTCTTCAGCTGCCCCCTCCGCCTTCATACATCCCATTGTTCCGGGGGGGGGGAAACCCTGATTCAGATGGCCCAAAACAGCCGATGCAGCACATAAAAGAGATGAGACAAAAAAATCGAAAGAATCAAAGGGGGGGGGGGCGGTAATAAAAAAAATAGCGCAATTTTTTTTTTTAAGGAGGAGGCACTTCCCCACCCAAAACCGCTCGCACAAATAACTCCGGCAATGATAATTTAAATTATTCATACATTTATGAAAACATCCATTGAAAGGGGACGTCTATGATGCTCTTTGTCTCTCTCGCTTGTCTCTTGCTTGCGATTAACCTTTACAGTAACTCGGGCAGGCCGGAGCGTTTCCACAAAGGCCGGCCTTTTCCTTCCATGGGAAAATATGTTTCGTCGCATCAAAATGAAAGCTGGGAGGTGGGGGGGGGGGGGAGTGGAGGGTTTTGAATGGAGGTATTTTGTGCTGAGGCTGCCATTTTCGGAAAGATGAGTGCTGGAATGGTCCGTCGCCCATGGCCAAAATCTAGGCGCCGTAGGTCCAACCAAAGGTGTACAAAGCACGCACGCAGTCTTGTGGAAGCAAGCATGACTTGTCCCCATAGCTAAGCAGGGTCTGCCCTGGTTGCATCTGAACGGGAGACTACATGTGTGAGCACTGGAAGATCTTCCCCTTAGGGGATGAAGCCGCTCTGGGAAGAGCAGAAGGTTTCAAGTTCCCTCCCTGGCAGCATCTCCAAGATAGGGCTGAGACAGACTCCTGTCTGCAACCTGGGAGAAGCCGCTGCCAGTCTGTGAAGACAATACTAAGCTAGATAGACCAATAGTCTGACTCAGTATATGGCAGCTTCCTATGTCCCTATGTAGTTGCAAGTTCAGAAGTACAGGCGCTCTCCATGGCTGACCCCATGGCCATGCCCACCCGACAGCCAGAGATGCCAAGAAGTACCAGCACTCCGTCCCTGCATGTCCCCGCTCCACTACACCCCTTCTGCACGTTGCCCGTGTTTGGCCTGGGAAGCAATTCGGAGGCTAAGACATCCGAGGCCACTTTTCCAGCTGGGGGGGGGGGACGGGAGACTTGGGATTGGTCTTCAAATATCTGAAGGGCTTTTATACAGAAGATGGAGCGGATGTATAATATGTATTCTCTGTTGGTCCTGAGGGCAGGACTGGAACCAAATTAAACAGGAAGCAGATTTAGGTCAGACATTAATAGGATCTTCCTAAATGTCTGTGGAACAGCCTGCCTCATGAATGGGTGAGCTCTCCTTCACTGGAGGGTTTCAGGCAGAAGCTTAGACTCTTGAGACCAGGTGACCTTCCATCCCCCTGGTTGGCCCCGTCCTTGGGCTGGAGGCCATTGACACCACCCCTCCGCCTTCTCCCCTGACTTCAACCCTCTGTCCCCTCGCTTGCATTACTATTTTGAGTTGATAATTAATGTTCATGCAACAACTTAACGTGCATCAATAGTTTGAGTTGATAATTAATTTCAATGTGACAACGTGCTGAAAATAGCACACACCGCCTGCACACGGGTTGCTCCTGGGCCACATGGCATTTGTGACGTGCGCCTCTGCCTGTGAGGATGGATTGACGGAGCGGAGTCTGTTGTTTAACCTGGAGAAGGGAAGATACGGTAGCTCAAAGGCTGCCATGTCGGAGGAGGAGAGGACTTGTTCTCTGTTGAATGACCTGCCGGTTAAAACTGCAGGGAAGCGGATTCAGGCTGGATATTAGGAGGGGTTTCTGGACAGTAAAAGCTGTTTGACAGTGGAACAGCCTGGCTCATGCAGTGGTGGGCCCTCCTTCTCTAGAGGTTTTCAGACAGCCTTCTGTCTGGGATCCTGTAAGCAGGTTTTTGCACCGAGCTGTGGGCTGGCCAAGAAGACCTCCAAGGTCCCTACCCACATTATAGAATTCTGCTGGCACAGATTCAGCGCGGAGCATGTGTGCATGCATGGAGTCGAATGAATTCAGCTCTTCATCTTTTCCAGGAGGAGAGCTGGTCTTGTGGTAGCGAGCATGAATTGCTCCCCTCTGCTAAGCAGGATCTACCCTGGTTTTTATTTGGGTGGGAGACTGTGTGAGCACTGGAAGATATTCCCCTTAGGGGATGGGGCTGCTCTGGTAAGAGCATCTGCCTGCTTGCATGTAAACGGTTCCAAGTTGCCTCCCTGGCAGCCTCTCCAAGATAGGGCTGAGAGAGAGACTCCTGCCTGTAACCTCGGAGAAGCCGCTGCCAGTCTGTGTAGACAATACAGAGCAAGATGGACCAAGGGTCTGACTCGGTATATGGCAGCTTCCTCTGTTCCTACACTCAACTCCTTTCTGACTCTTCCTGCTTGATTTATGTTTACCAAAGGAAGGCTACTGTAAGACTAGCATCTAGCATTTCAGTAGATGATGGTAGAATGCCTTTGGTGCCTTTACATAGTTCTAAAAATACATCTTTCCCATCTCTTCATGCTGAGCACCCCAAATCAACATGGCGACACAGGACGGATTTCACATCTATTTCCAAGTTGTGCAAGGGGCTAAATTGCACAGTGTCAGGCTGTTGGCTTTTCCCATGGATGTGCAATAACAGTTTGAAATGTGGTGTTTTATTCCAGACGCTTGCCTGTAGCGACAAATGTGCCTCTCTTTGTCTTGGGATGCATGAGGGTGGCTGATTTTGCATCCCAACTAGGGATGTGCAAATTGATTTAAATTTGAATTGATTTGAATGATTCGAATTTGAATTGAATCGCCCCTTAAAAGGGCAATTTGATTTGAATTCGAAATGAATTTTTGAAATTTGATTCAAATTCAATTCATTTTTGGAAGGGCAGTATATAAATCAAATAAATAAATAAATAAATAAATAAATTTGAGAGCCGTTTGGCACTTTTTTTGGCATGTTCAGGCCCCCGATTTTTAAAAAAGGCACCACAGCAGGGTCAAATTGATTCAAATCCAAATTGAATTTTGGGACCAGATTTGAATTTGATTCCATTTTGAAAGGAATTTTTGGAATTCAATTAAAATTCAAAACAAATTGAAAAATTCATTCTGTGTACATCTATTATTATTATTATTATTATTATTATTATTATTATTATTATTAATTCGATTTCTATACCGCCCTTCCAAAAATGGCTCAGGGCGGTTTACAAAGAGAAATAACAAATAAGATGGCTCCCTGTCCCCAAAGGGCTCACATTCTAAAAAGAAACATAAGGCACACACCAGCAACAGTCACTGGAAGTACTGTGCTGGGGGTGGATAGGGCCAATCTCAACTCCATAGTTGCTCTAAAGTCAAAATCCACCCGCCTGGACATCCTGACGACTTTTTAGTGAAATTTTCACTTGCGCATAATGATCCTATTATTTCCTACACCGTAGCGAAATTCTGCTATAGTAGCCATCAGGGTGCATAGCTCCTTGACTGATTTAAAGGGGAGCTCAGACTGTTTGAGACTGTTGTGATGATGATATTTGGTATTGTTCCAACCGATATTGTTTTGACATCTGTTTTTCTGTTATTGCAACTTTTGGTTCTCTTGCTGGTCAATGACTGTAAATAAAATTTACTTACTTACCCTCCACTCCACCTTTAAATAAGCCACAGATCTATTCACAAATCCACAAGATCGAAATGCTAAAGGAGGGAGACAAGGACGCAAGCCACAAGACCATTCAAGCCATAATTCATTAACTAGGTTAATTAATGATGAAGCTCCCTACCACAAGGGTTGGTGATAGCTACTGGCATAGATGGCTTTGGGGGGGGGTGTGGAAATAGAGATATAATTAGACAGAAGGATTAGCTACAACATATCTATCAGTCCCCTGCAAAAGAGAAGCAAAGAGGCATCTTTTTCAAGTAGCAATTTTCATTATTTAACAGGGGGAGAGCAACTGGCCCTATCCATCCCCGGCACAGCATCCCTCCAGTGGCTGTTGCTGGTGTCTATCTTGTGTTTCTTTTTTAGATTTGTGATCCCTTTTCTGGGACAGGGAGCCATTTTATTGATTGATTGATATCTATGTCAACCATTTTTGGGGAACTCTTGTTGAAAAGCGGCATATAAATATCTGTATCTTTTAAATATTTCACACAGAACGACATTCCCCCTCCCACCCCCCAAAAAAGGTTCCTTGTTGTGGGAGTGCTTTGGTAAACATTTACAGCCCCGTCACAGAATTACGGTCCACAGGGCTCTTTGGCCAGCAACCATGGCAGTTAACCTGGTGATGGGGAAACTCCATTTCGGAATGGGCTCCCTTAACCCGAGTTTATTTGGGCCGGGCTTGGATCAGGTCCGAATTCGTTCATTCAAGGTCTGACCCACTGCAGTTATGCCGGATCACCGCTTCCAATTATTTAGGCAATTATTAATTCCTAAATAATTTAAATAAATGAATAAAATAGGTAAATTATGCCTTCATACCCTTTAGCCGGCTGACAGAATAGATTAAAAGAGCTACAGACACTGATGCTGTGTTGCTTCCCCCTGATGGTATGTATCACGGTTGATTGCATTTTAATGTAAGACATGTAAAAATAAATAAATAAATGGCCAATAAAACCATCAGCGGGGAAAGCAGGAACATCACAATGACGACGACCACCACCACCACCACTCCCAACTGGCATACCATAATAGTTCTAGAATACCTTAGAGGCTGGAGGAGAAGGATCATTTTAAATTCCCAGTAGCAGGGAGTTCTGTAGCCTGGGTGCCAGCACGGACAAGACCCTGTTCATGATGGCATCGAGAATGCAGTTTAGTCGGGAGGAGACGTTCCCTATGAGGCCACGATTCAGTATACAGCAGCAGCGCTGTGGGCACCAAGAATTCTGGGGAACACAGTTTTCCAAGAGCTAGAAAACTACATTTCCCAGGGATCTCATTGCTCACAGTGCTGTATCGCCTAACGCAGGTGGCCGTATCGGCATTTCTTGTTGTTGCCAACAATTTGTTTTCAGTAGGAAAGGGAAGAGGCTACAAAGACTGAATGAAATTACAAGCAAAGCCTCACCTTTAGAGAGGTTTGGACCTTGCTTGAAACGAGCTTGGGCATTTCAAACAGGGAAGTGCCTGTCCTAGTGCTCCAGACTCCGGAATACGGTTCTTTGGCTGCCTCACCAGGTGAAACCACTTTGAATCTGGTTAGCGTTTCTTCTGCTGCTGGTCTGAATTTGAACATAACTCAACTTATTCAAAGGCAGAATCAAGCGCCTACTCACAATTCCACACTTCCAGTAGAATCCGCAGTGCAGGCGGGCGTCTCTAGCGTGCACACACTATTTATTTAACCAAATATGTATCGAGTCAAGATGGGAAAGTGTGTGCTGAAAAGTGGAAATGGTAGTAAATATCACTAAATCAAACTTCTGGCAATACAGTCTTTTGCTGCTTGTTGGTTTTTTTAGATATATATATATATATATAATTTGGCTGTGAGCTCTTTCTCTTGCTCGCTCGCTCATTTGGAAGTTCCCCAGAAGCTCCTTTGACTCACAGTTTGGGAATAGTGGTAATCCAGACTAATTTTAAAAATAGTTTATATGACATAAAGAGCAGACTTCAAAAGGCTGTGGGGTTAATCTGAGTGTAGATGAGCATCCTAATTTTCTGTGTCTGCATGAGGCATTCACTGATCCTATGTGTATTTACTCAAAAGTCAATCTCACTCTCTAGTGTTGGTTGTAACACACGGATCCAACCTTTCCTTCAAGTGTCTCAAGATGGTGTACTCTGAGCGTTTTTATCCTCTCACCCGCATTAAGAAGTGGGTGAACGATGAATCTTTGTGGCTGGTTGAAGTGAATGTTGTGGCTGAGTGAAGATTTGAACTCAGATCCTCCTGACCCAAGTCTGATGCCCACTTCACTAGGTCATGGGTTTCCAGCCCAGATTCTCCAGATGTTGTTGGCCAATGGGGCTGGGGATGATGGGAGTTATAATCTAACAACATCTGGGAACCCAAGTCTGAGAACCCCTGACTTAGTCATCTAGTCTAATAGGCCAGTTGCAGCTGAGAAGCTCAGAAGCATCAACTGTACCCAGTTTTTATCCCCAGGACCTGATATTCCGAGGGATGCTCCTTCTAAATATGTAGGTTCCACGCAGCCATCATGACCCCATCCTCAATGAATTTGTCTAATCTCTTTTTCAATCTACCTAAGCTGGTGGCCATTGCCACATCTTGTGGCAGTGAGTTCCACAGTTTAAGGTGTGTTATGTGAAAAAGACCTTTCATTTCTCTCTCTGCTATCTACTCCCACTCAGTGGTTGTCAACTAGACTAAGCTATCATGGACACACCTGTTTTATTTCCATTACATGAGCAGCAATTTTCCGCAACCCCCCTTGCAGCCATCTGCACCTTCCAAAGCTATGTCCCTGAGGGCCACCCACACTCTTAGGGACATAGTTTCAGAAGGCAGCTGCAGAGAAAAGGGGGCGGTTTTCAAGAATGGCTCCTCCCTCTTATGCAAAAGGTTAGCCTGTATGTGGGACAATTTCATGAGAGGACCCTGAGAGGACCTTTAGTGTCATGAGAGAGGGAGAAAAAACTTCTTTCTCCAACCCCCACACCCCACATCATCATAATGTTTTAAGCCTCTATCACATGCCAGTTGCCATAATCTTTTTGCCAGTTCTGTAATATCTTTTTAAAGTCATGCAGCCGGAACTTTATACACTTCTGCAAATGTGGCCGTGCCATAGAGCTGTAGGAAGGCACTCTAGTACAGGCCTTTTATTTATTTTGCAAATCTATATCCCAGTACTTCAGCCCAAAGGACTCCCGGAACAGCTTATAAATCAGTTCTTTAAAAAGAACATTGAAAAATCCACTAGAGCAGGGTTTCTCAATGTGTGGGTCCCCAGATGTTATTGGACTTCAACTCCCATAATCCCCAGCCCCAGTGGCCTTGGGTTGGGAATTATGGGAGTTGAAGTCCAATTACATCTGGGGACCCACACGTTGAGAATCCCTGCACTAGAGTAAGGGGTGAACCAACACTGCAGAGCAGCAACAGAGCTAAAATCAGAAGCATGAAAAGATCTAAAAGGCCCAGGAAAGTGTAGAAGTCCTCACCTTGTGCTGAAAGGACGTCAGACTTGTTAGAACCAAATAACTAAATAGGAAATAAGTAAGTTGTACATAGGAATATAGGAAGCTGCTTTCTACTGAGTCAGACCATTGGTCCACCTAGCCCAGTATTGTCTACACTGACTGGCAGCAGCTTCTCCAGGTCATTGCCAGCCCTGCCTGGGGATGTCAGGGATTGAACCTGGGACAATTCTGGTCACCACATCTAAAAAAGGACTTTATAGAACTGGAAAAGGTGCAGAAGAGGGCAACCAAGATGATCAGGGGCCTAGAGCACCTTTCTTATGAAGCAAGGCTACAACATTTGGGCCTTTTTGGTTTAGAAAAAAGACAACTGCAGGGAGACATGATAGAGGTCTATAAAATCATGCATGGAGTGGAGAAAGTGGATAGAGAGAAATTCTTCTCCCTCTCACATAACGCTAGAAACAGGGGTCATCCCATGAAATTGATTGCCAAGAAATCTACGACCAGCAAACGGAAGTACTTTTTTGCACAATGCATAATCCACTTGTGGAACTCTCTGCCACAAGATGTGGTGACAGCCAACAGCCTGGATGGCTTTAAGAGGAGTTTGAATAATTTCATGGAGGACAGGTCTATCAGTGGCTACTAGTTGGAGGGCTATAGGCCACCTCCAGCCTCAAAGGCAGGATGCCTCTGAGTACCACTTGCAGGGGAGTAACAGCAGGAGAGAGGGCATGCCCTCCCCTCTTGCCTATGGGCTTCTCGGAGGCATCTGGTGGGCCAGTGTGTGAAACAGGATGCTGGACTAGATGAGCCTTGGGCCTGATCCAGCAGGGCTGTTCTTATGACTGTCAGCATGCAGGCATACAGATGCTATACTACTGAGCTGTGGCATGTAGACACCTATCCAAATGCAAACCAGAGCACACCCTGCTTTCATGCTTGCAACTGTCTGAGCAGTTCCCCACTCCACCTTCAACAAGGGAACATATATTTCATTATCCACTGGCTGAAGATACTGCAGATCCATTCCATGCAATATATTATTATCAGGTTTCTAATCAGATCAGATCTAGCTTTTAAAAATCTCAGTTACTTTTTGCCACTCACTTGAAGCCGGGGATATGAGAAAGCCTCCTGAGAAATTTTACTGGTCTTATAGAAACCTGTTTGGATGCCCTTGAGCAGATTCTTCGACTTGGGAGGAATCCGGGCAATAGCTTTGAATTTCGCTTTCCCCACATTTTGGCACTTTCCTGGAAGGATGTGCAGAATGCCCTCAACCCCCTAGAAATCTCACTTCGATTCCAGAAACCTGTTAGGAGTCCTTTGAAAATTCTCAGATATTTCATTTTGGGAGCAACTCTGACATTCGCTTCGAATGTCACTTTTTTCTGAAATTTCGGCACCATCCCTTCTTGAAGCTCTGCTCGCTCAGGCCTGACCCGCATGGGAGAGAGAGAAGAATGCAGCATCCCATATTATCGTGAAATAGCTTCATAACGCCTCACCCAGGCATGCATGAGTGTCCGTCCTTCATCCCTGGGACCAGTGGGTGTTCGTTACTCCTCAGCACGCCGTCAGATCTCCCCCCCTTCCTTCCCCGCCCCCCATTTTCTTTGCCCATACAAAGTCAATATCAATATGCTTCAGTTATGGAGTAACCGCTCTCCGCCGCTGTTCCTCCCACCAGAGCCACCAAGGCGAAGGTCTGGGATGGCAGCCAAATGCCAGAGAGGACACTGGAGTCATAAATCTTCCCCTTCCCCACATCTGCAGGCCCCCAAAGACCTACCCTTCGGTGGTGATGATCCCCCCCTTCTCCCACCCCCGCCCCGGCTTCTTGCTTTTTATCCTGTCCCCCTCAGACAAAACACCTATTGTCACAACCCGGAGTGAAGAAGAGTCCTTTCCCTTGCACAAAGCAGCCTTCTGAAGCCAAGTTGCAAGCTGCCATCAAAGATCCCTGTGTCACCGCAGGGTGCCTGTATCTCACTCCTTTCTTTCTCCCGCTCATATGTAGTTTTTCCCTCGCTCATGGGGGTCAGGCCCGCGCCTTTCATTCCGGCTTCATATGCACATAAAGACATCAAGTAAAAGGGCCCTCACCAGAAAGAATTATTAGGCATGGCTGTCAAAGGCTTTCTCGGAGGGCTTGGGGGAGGACCCCGCGCGCTCCATGCCCTGGCATTGTCTCCAGAGCCCATGGACCGCCGCCCGAGCCACTCTGCCAGCTCTCCCGGACGACTTCTGGAGAAAGGAAGCCAAAGCGACAGGAGGCGTTTCTCCTCGTCCGATAGTTCCCGCCATTCGGCCACCATTTCCTCCCGGCCAATGGCACCGAATTTCGTGTCCCAAGGACGTCATTTGGGATGCTTGTGGGAGAGGTTTTGATTGAGTGCTAATGCGAAAAGGTGTGGCTCGGTTTACGGAGCAGCTGAAGCGAAAATGTCCCCAGCGTGCTCCCACCCACCCCCCCACCCCCCGTGGAAAAGATTTTACCATCTTGCATTTCCAGCTACCAGCCTCTAGTGCAAGTTGAAGAGGATCTGAGGGTTTTCCCTTGGGTGAAACAGCTGAAATCTTTTGAGGGAAACAACATGTCCGTGGTCCCCACCACCACCACCGTGAGCAGCAAATCTGGGTTTGCAACCAAGTATACTCAAAGGGCTGGTTCAGGTGTCACACAGAACCTTGGTTAGAACCAGCCTCCATGTGCCGTCTCTGAACCATAGGAGGATGTGTACTCTTCCCAGGTCTGCAGCAGGACTCACCTCCAATCTAGGCTAAAATTAACCAGGATTGGCCGTGACGTCCGAATGGACCCATCTCTGTTTATTTCAGTTGACTAACTTCAAGTCAACCAAGTTCAGGAGAAACATAGGAAGCTGCCTTATACCAAGTCACACCCTTGCTCCATCTGGCTTAGTATTGTCTACACCAGGGGTTCCCAACCTGTGGGACTGCAGGCGTTGCTGAACTTCAGCTCCCATCTCCCCCAACGGCCATGTATTGTGGCTGGGAATGATGGGAGTTGTAGTCCAGCAACATCTGTAGTACCACAGGTTGGGAACCCCTGGTCTACACTGACTGGCAGCACCTCTCCCAGGCTTCAGGCAGGAGTCTTTCCCAGCCGTCCCTGGAGAGGCTGCCAAGGACTGAAACTGGGGCCTCCTGCATGCAAAGCAGATGCTCTTCCACCGAGCGACATTCCCACCCCCCAGTAATGTACTTCAAACTTTGGGTACAACTCTTGGTTTATTTCCAGTATAAATTCAATACGCTTCATGATGCAAAAAAAAAAAAAACACCACAGATGAGTTTGTCAGACTTCTAACGCTGTATTAGCGGCCTTTGTAATGTTTCCCAAACATTTTTGTAGTGCCCAAAGAAAATCGCTTCTCTTTGGGGAAGGGGGGTATTTCTCGGCACTCCTTGCCAAAAAGATACCCTTGTTGTTGGTGTTGTTGTTTATGTTGCTGTGTGTCGGTCATGTTTCTGATTGGCTGGCGTATCACTGCGGTATCCTAGCATTCACTAAAAAAACCCTGATTGGGTGTGATTAGTCATGTGACAAATCCAAGGAGGCGGAAGCAGCGGTTGAGTTGAAGGGGTGATGATGCAACCTCTAAGGCAGGAGTAGGCCACCTTGACTCTCCAGCTGCTGCTTGCCTACAACTCCCATCATCCCCAGCCACGACCTCGCAGCTGGGGATGATGGGAGTTGTAGTCCAGCAGCAGCTGCAGGGCCAAGGTCGCCTGCCCCTGCTCTAGGGGAACTGATGGTTCCAAACAGAATTAGCAGGCTGAATATATATATATATATATATACAATCTGCACACTTGGAGGGGAAATGGTCACCCCATTGAAATTGCTAGTTTCCCCTAAATCACAGTCTGAAAATATTTGTTGCAGCTCTCAGTTCTTCCAGGAGAAATCTTGGAACTTTTCTTTTACATATCTTCATCCGTGCCCCGTAAAGTTTAAAAAACACACAACAACAATGCAGCAATATCTGCTCACCAAACCATTCTGTGCAAAGGAAAAAAACAATCAGCCGAACTTTTAGTTTAAGGAGTCCCCAGTGGCATTTATGAACGGGAGATAAATGAGGAACTGCACATAATCTTTTGGAAGCCGTCGCCGACGCTGCAAAAGTTTTAACAGTTGAGTACCCAATTAAAAAGTGTGCTGCTGGGAAGGATGATATGCATATGAAGGAGATGTCTTGAGCATGCATAGTTTCCCCCCCTTAAAAAAATAAATCCGAAACAAAAGTGGAAAGCCGTATCCCTAATCCCGCATCCCCTCCAGATTCTCCCCTCCGCATAACGTTTTTATTTCCAATTAGCAAAAGAAAAATTGCTAATTTGCTGCACTTGGACAGGCCTGATGTCTCAATCTGCAAAGCGTCAGCGCTGTGAAAGGAAATGTTTCACACTGTGCCGGAGAGACAGAGCCGCTCTAAAGAGGGTCAGGGCACCGGGCCCAGAAACCACATTGACTGACCATAGTGCTAAATTACTCACACAAGACAGACATTGTCTGCAGTGCCAGCGGTGACGGTGGACTCACTTTCGCATTCTCCCTCTGTGCCTCCTTGGTGTACGTCGGGGGGCGGGGGGGGGAGGCACGGAGGAAGGAACAGTCCGAGCGAAAGGGGGCTGTGGGACAAAACCCCGAGGGGGCCGGAGAGCTCCTTTAGTGTGGGTGCCTCAAATATCATTTTGTTTTCAAAAGTTGGAACAGCCGGGTGGAAAGCGGTCGACGCGAAGGTTTCGGCTGGCTGAAAGATCAGCAGAATCTTTAGGAGAATGTGATGTAAAACATGCTCCCAAATCACAAGAATTTTAAGAAGTGTGTGTGTGTGTGGGAGACATGGCTCCTAGTTCTCGCATCTTTAGCATTCAAGTCACATTTCCAACTCTTCTCTGACGAGTCCACAATCTCAGGAAAAAAAGAGCCCTCTCAAACCCCTAACCGCCACCCCCTCCACTGTTAAAATCAGGGGCATCATGTCAGATTTCGGTAAGGATGGGTGTGGACAAGATGCATTACTGGAGGAAAAAGAAGTGGGGAGGGAGAGGGAAGAATGACGCAGCACTGAAAAGCCAAGGGGGAAATCGCAAAGATCGCTCGTTTATCCAGCCATAAAAACTCTTTCCCCACACACGTGCTGAGCTTAAAACAGCTCTTCTTTCGAGGCAGTTGTATAATGCTGTATCTTTCTTCTGGGGATTGTATCCCACCTCAGCGGGAATCTCTCTCTTTCCCCGCAAAGACAAGATGCCCCCAGGAAAGTTCCCAACCTTCTTAGGGATAGGTGTGTGGTTGAACTCTACAATGAGGCCACATGCTTTGGTTTGATATTAGCATCCCATAATAGTTCCAGAAGTCCTCAGAACCCAGATAAAACAATCGTGTTTTATAAAGCAGCCATAGCGACATGGTTAGCATGAGTATCTACCTTGCAGGCCCATGGGACCTTTGGGGGGAATAATGACTCAACGTGGAAGTGTTGTTTTCTAGCGAGAGAGATGCTGCTAGGGAATATTCATGTATGATCTGGAACAGGGCGGATGCAGAACAGGCTAGAGTCAACTTTGTTTGATAGGTGAGCCAGCGTGGTGTAGTGGTTAGAGTGCGGGACTAGGACTGGGGAGACCCGAGTTCAAATCCCCATTCAGCCACGATACTAGCTGGGTGACTCTGGGCCAGTCGCTTCTCTCTCAGCCTAGCCTACTTCACAGGGTTGTTGTGAAAGAGAAACTCAAGTATGTAGTATACCGCTCTGGGCTCCTTGGAGGAAGAGTGGGATATAAATGTAAAAATAAATAAAATAATAATAATAATAATTCAATTTCCAGTTTCCGTTTCAAAGAAACAAATGGGCAATCGGAGGTTTCATCGTAGCCCACCAAAGTTTTTATCACCTCCTTGCCACGCCATTTTATGTCCGTATGAAGTGATGTGGAGACATTTCTCCAAAGTGTAAATGCTCTCTGAATTTCAGAGTGACTCTCAAGGAGAAATTTCAGAGATTTTTCCTTGGGAACTCTCTGCCACCCATTGTATTTCAGCAGGCCTTTCCCCCACACCCCCTGAATTTTTGTTGCTGCTTTTTAGTGGTTTCTTGCTTCTGTGCGTTTTGTGCTGTTTTTATGATGATCGTATCTTAATCATTTTCTTATAAGTTCTCTGACCCACTTTGGTTCTGTGGAGAAACACACACACACACACACACACACACACACATGGATTAAAGAAATGAGCAGAAGGGAAGCTCTGTCAGTGGCTATGAGTTATGATGGCTATGCAGAGCCTCCATGTTCAGAGGCAGTATACCACTGCGTAACATTTGCTGGGGGAGCACAAGCGAGGGAAGGGTATTTCCTTCATGCACTATTTAGGGGGCTTCCCAAAGCGATTGATTTGGCGATCGCTGAAAACTGGACCCCGAACTAGTCAGATCCTGCAGCTGCCGTCTCAGTTTCTTATAGGGAAATAGTGCATGCATTACAGCAGGAGAAGGCCATGCAGCTGCTGCTTTACGGCAATTCCCATCATCCCCCAGCTGGAGATGATGGGAGTTGTAGTTCACCAAGAGCTGGAGAGCCAAGGTGGCCTTCGCCTGCATTAGAGCTTGCAAAGAACATCTGTGGCCTTTTGTGAAAGCATCCCAAACTTGCGGGGGGGGGGAGGTTTTGTTTCAGTCCCCCCTCCCCAAACCATGTACTGGACTTCAGGCCAGTCTTGGCTTGCGTTTTCTCTCTCGAGAGAGAGATGGATTGCCAAGGTGTAAGCCGTTTTTAACATCACGGATGCATTGTCAAGATCGGCTAAAGAGGGCTCCATCCCGCCGGGCGGCAAGGACCGAGATCTGCTGTGCTTCAAGGACAGGGAGGCGCAAGCCATCTGTACGGAGCTGAGCAGAGGACAGGCAGGTGGAAGGCGAGCCCTTAATGTGTTTGGATTGTGCGGCAGGAATTCAGGTTTATCAGGAAATGGAGGTCCTGGTGGGACTATCAGGGGGAAGAAAGCCAGAAGGCTGGCCACGTCAGGAAACGGCCGCCGGGCTGGCTTGCCTCTCTCTTTGGCCACTGCCTCTTTTGATCGCACAGTAGTGTTCAAAGGGGGGCTTCAGGGAAAGGAAACGTCTGGGGTCAATGCTAAATAGGCTCCCCCCACTCCATTTTTTGCTGCCCCCCCCCCCCCGCAAATGGCATGGTGAAATTAGGTGAGATCCAAACTAGCTCGATCCGATATAAGCCTGAGCCAGTTGGACTACGAACGGGGAGTCCAAAGTTCCAATCCCCATTCAGCCATGAGATTCCCTGGGTGGCTTTGGGCCAGTTGCTTCGCTCTCATCCTAGCCTACCTCACAACACCATCGGGGCCACAGAAATCACCATCTGCCAATTACAAAAAGCAGCTTTACTGGGAACTGCCTATATTCTGCGACGAGATCTATAACAACTGACAATAAAATCCAGCCATCCCAGGTCCTTGGGAAGGACTCGATGTCTGGATAAAACAAACCAGCCAATAACACCTGCCTGACTGTGTAAACAAGAAATAATAATAATAAGTCAATTTCTATACCACCCTTCCAACAATGGCTCAGGGCGGTTTACGCAGAGAAATAATAAATAAGATAAAATGGATCCCTGTCCCCAAAGGGCTCACAATCTAAAAAAGATCCTCTCGATATGCTGTTGGATATGTACTGTTTATGTACGCAGATGTGATAGTTTTCAATGGACAGGGTTTTGTACGGAGAAAGATTCATTCCAGCTTTAGTGATGCAGCCCAGCAAGACTTTGGATTTCCCAACTGGGGAAGGCGTTCAAAACATTGCTGCTCCTGAAGCTTGATAGGAACAGTGTTCAAATGCAATTATTCCATCGCCTTCAAACAATGTCCCCCAAGTTCTGGAATCCTTACCAAGTGCCATGATTCTTCCGTCGGATCAGCAGTAGCACGTCCAGGAAGGATTTAGTGTTTCTACCCTACAGTGATGGTTCGCTGCAAATATCCACATTTCCCCATGGTTGCAGATGTTGCAAATACCCATGATGGAGAGGGGCCATAGCTCAGTGGCAGAGCATGACTTTTACAGATGGGAACTCCCTAGCAGCATCTCCAGGTAGGCCTGGGGAATGACCCCTGCCTGAAACCTTGAAGAGATGCTGCAGAAACTACTGAGCTAGATGGACTTCTAAAGGTTCTGACTTTGGGTAAGGCAGCTTCACTAGAAGGAGGAGGTCTCGTCTTCTGGTAGCAAGCATGACTTGTCCCCTTAGCTAAGCAGGGTCTGCCCTGGTTGCATTTGAATGGAATACCACATGTAAGCACTGTAAGTTATTCCCCTTATGGGATGGAGCTGCTCTGGGAAGAGCAAGAAGGTTCAAATTTCTGCCCCTGGCATCTCCAAGATAGGGCTGAGAGAGACTCCTGCCTGCAACCTTGGAGAAGACGCTGCCAGTCTGTGCAGACAATCCTGAGCTAGATAGACCAATGGTCTGACTCAGTATATGGCAGCTCCCTATGTTCCTAATCCGTAGCTCAGTGGTTGAGCATCTGCCTTCCATGTATAAGGTCCCAGGTTCAGTCCCTGGCATCTCCAGGTTCAGTCCCTGCCACCTCCAGGGAGGTCTGGGAAAGCGCCATACCTGAAACCTTGGAGAGGCTGCTGCCAGTCAGTGCAGACAATACTGAGCTAGATGGACCAAGGGCCTGACTCAGTATACAGCAGCTTCCTATGTTCCTTTAGAGGTTGCAATTCTAGACATGCATACTGGGGAATATGGCCAACAGAATTAACAATGAACATTTGTATAGCATTTTTGAGTGTTCAGAGTGTGTATTATCTTGTTGTAACTCTGTGGGACTTACTCCTAAGTAAAATCACATTGGCTCATGCTGTAAAGAGGAGATGCTTCTTACATCAGACCTTTAGTGGCATTGTAAAGTTGTGGCATTGTAAAGGTTGTGCAGTCGAGTCGATGCCGACTCCTGGCGGCCTTTCTGGGCATTTGGTTGTCTTTGGTAGAATACAGGAGGGGTTGACCATTGCCTCCTCCCGCGCAGTATGAGATGATGCCTTTCAGCATCTTTTTATATCGCTGCTGCCCGATATAGGTGTTAGTCTGGGAAACATCCCAGCAGGGATTCGAACCGGCAACCTCTTGCTCCCTAGGCAAGTTACTTCCCCACTGTGCCATTAGGTGGCTTTATGGGCATTGTACACAAGGCCATTTTAACTGTCAAGAATGCATGCCCTCCTTTTATAAGAATGCAAGCTGATGCACACAAATGCCCAGAAAGGCACACTTTGCTTATTTCTTAAGATATGGTTCCTATGTTACCTTATCTACCAGGATGCCTGAAACCACCTTTGTGAAATGAAATGAAATATCTGAATTAATAGAAAAATCCAATCAAAGTCTTTCTCTTTCCAAGGAGCTGGTGTGAACTCAAAGAGACGGCCGTATATCACCGGCCGATGTCTCTCAAATAGATAATCAATTTCCATGAAAGCATCAATAATCACAGCTTGACGTTTATTACCCTCTGGATGGTTTATCTTTGGGCTAAGGGGGACAGCAGGAGCCGTGATGGATGCTGGGCCTGTCACCAAAGACAATTAAATGGCATAAGGGTAAAGGATTTAATATTACTGAAATATATATATGAAGCAATCCAATCCATTCATAATTGAACAAGATTGTCTAAAGTATATAGGGGTATAAATATGACACGGAGCTGCTTGAATAAATGTGCGAGCAGTGATGCCAGGGGAGAAGCAGAGCAGCTCTCAAAGTCTGCCGTGCATCTGTCCTGAAGACAGAGGAGAGCTGGTCTTGTGGTAGCAAGCATGACCTGTCCCCTTAGCTAAGCAGAGTCTGCCTTGGTTGCATATGAATGGGAGACTAGAAGTGTGAGCACTGCAAGATATTCCCCGCAGCGGATGGAGCCGCTCTGGGAAGAGCAGAAGGTTCCAAGTTCCCTCCCTGGCAGCATCTCCAAGATAGGGCAGAGAGAGACTTCTGCCTGCAACCTTGGAGAAGCCACTGCCAGTCTGTGTAGACAATGCTGAGCTAGATGGACCAGTGGTCTGACTCAGTGTATGGCAGCTTCCTATGTTCCTATGTTCCTAAGACTGGGGTGGAACATCGGGACACGGGAAACTGCCTTATACTGAGTCAGATTGGTCCATCTTGCTCAGTATTTCTCAGTATCATTATAAACACAACCATGATCCTAGCCAATCAGGAAACACTCTAAGACCCAAACAGTTTATCAGCCCTTTTGCCGTATGGTCTGGTGAGAGCTTTTGTAGTTTGGTCTGTGAGAGCTGGTCTGAGGGAGGAAAGCTGGGCTTGTGGTGGCGAGCATGAATTGCCCCCTTTGCTAAGCAGGGCCTGCCCTGGTTTGCATTCGGATGGGAGGCTACATGTGAGTGCTGTAAGATGATGAGGCTGTTCTGGGAAGATCATCTGCCTGCTTGCATGCAGAAGGCCCAAGGTTACCTCCCTGGCAGCATCTCCAGATGGGGCTGAGACGGAACCTGCCTGTAACCTTAGAGAAGCCGCTGCCAGTCTGTGTTGACCAGGGATTCTCAACGTTGGGTCCCCAGATGTTATTGGACTTCAACTCCCATAATCCCCAACCCCAGTCGCCTTTGGTTGGGAATTATGGGAGCTGAAGTCCAATAACTTCTGAGGACCCAACGTTGAGAATCCCTGCTTGTAGACAATCTTGAGCTAGATGGACCAAGGGTCTGACTCCGTAGAAGGCAGCTTCCTATGTTCCTATTCTCTGAAAAATTGTCTTCAGCTTCTGATTATTTTCATGAACTTGCCCCCCCCCCCATTTTGGTTCAGCACTATTGAAGGGGCTTAGAGAAAACATTGCCTTTATATGGGTTTGCTTTCCATTGCTGCTGTCGGCAAAGATTTGGGCTATGGAGCTGGAGTGCCGCCAAATTCACAAGTACTCTATTTTGCTGTGAGTTTTATATTAGCAAGAGTTTCCTTGGTGGAGTATCCAGATTTTCTGGCCATTCAGAGAATTTGGCTGCATTCAGATAAATGATTATTTACTTTGGATGCCTTGATCCAAAAATGTACTTTAATAAGCCCTCTTCAACAGCATAAAGAAATTTCCTTTCCAGCATCTGGCGGTGTTATGAACATTTGTGGTGTCCGTGAAATATTGGTCATAGTTTTAAGACATAAACAGAAGTGCCTTTTGGCAATTCAAAGCAGAGGGAGGCATCTCTTACCATCAATGTTCCTTTTGGCATAATAAAAGGAAGCAAAGTCAGAAAGGCCTTGCAATAAATACTCAGTGTTGGACTTTCTGCAAAAGTTGCATTCAGAGAGCTTAGTAGAACCACAGACATTTTGTTGCTTTTCCAATATTGTGAGTGTCCAGACAGGGGATATTTCAGATTGGTTTATTTTGAATGAATGTGCTAGCAAGCTGAGACAACTGGACTTCAGTTAAGATTTTCAAACATTGCTTGTTTGTTAGATCAGGATGCAAATCCCTGATTGTTTTGTTTTCCCCAATGTCTGGTATTTGGATTAGAGATGTGAATGAAAATAAGATTTCAATTCATTTTGAATTTGAAACACATTTTGAAAATTCATTTCTAATTTTAATCAAATTTGAATCTGGTTCAAAAATTTGAATCAAATTCAAATAGAATTCAAATACATTTGACTCTATTTTTGTGCCTTTTTTAACCAATCAGGGGGCCTGGATAGCTTTTTAAAGGTGCCAAAGAATTAAATTTGAATCAAATTTCAAAAATTCAACTTGAATTTGAATCAAATTCCCCTTTTAACAGGTGATTAGATTCAATTCGAATCACTCCAATTCAAATCTAATCAATTCAAATTTGAATCAATGTGCAAACCCCTAATTTGGATGTTGTACTACCCCTGGAAATGGAGGTTCAATTTATAACCATCATGTGTTTCATGCAAAGAAGTACTTAATCAATTTCATAAAGGAATTAATTTCCGCTATTCAGTTAATAAATGTAGAAACCCTGCTATGTTCTCTAGCTTGGCTATCATCTTTCAAGGTTGTTGTTTTTTTTTTAAAGTCCTAAACCCATAAGGAAGCTATTTCACTCTTCTGTATTCTATTGTCACAATTTATTCTAGTATAACCTCAGTTTTTTGTTGCTGCTGTTCGAATTAGTGGTGGTTTTAATGGCTGTAGTCCACATGGAGTGTAACTTAATAAAAAAGGTGGGGCTTGAATACAAATTACATACATACATAGATACATCAGAGCCAGGGGTGTAACTATAATAGGGCAAGGGGAGACAGTTGTCTGGGGGCCCACTGCCTTGGGGGGACCCCAGAGGCAAGTCACATGACTTGCACCTGCCCGGGCTTCCTTCAGTTGTATTCATCCTCCGAAATTGATGTGAGTGTTAAGACCTGGAGCTACCAGAACAGCATGTCTTTCTCTAGTACCATTAAATGACTTGCATCGTCCACAATTGACAAAACCTTAAAAAATAATAATTTAGGATGATGTTCTGTTGTGGCACATAGGATAGATAGATAGATAGATAGATAGATAGATAGATAGATAGATAGATAGATAGATAGATTTTCCTATGCTTTTTGTTACCACTATTCAGCCTCATTTAAGATTTCTTTACTTCATGAGCTGAGCTTTGGGGGGGGGAGGCATTTTAAAATCTTGTCTCTGGGCCCACTCCAACCTTGCTACGCCCCTGATCAGAGCGGCACTTGGAATCAAGACAGGGGAAGTAAACTTTCCAGGTGGTAAAACAGATCTCAGGGTATTTTCAAAGGAGAGAGAGAAGAAAACTTTCAAGGATATTGATTTTAAGCAAAGTTACAGACAGGTGGAGGAATTATTAGCCCATTTCACACCGGCCAGTAGGATCTTGTACACGGCTCAGCCTCATTCTCTTGGGCTGGATTTGGGTCACTTGGTTGTGATTATGCCTCGCTGAGCTCAGCAGGGAAAGCGGGTCAAAGAATGTGGCACCTGTGTGGTATATTTGGTGGATCCATTCCTCGATCCAGGCCAGCTTTTGAATGGTGCTTCAGTTACTTTTAGTCCCATCCTGGAGTAGAGGTGGGGCTAACAACACAGCCAGCAGCAAGAGTACAGACAGCAGTCTGCATTTGCCTCCCCGTAAACAATACCTACTTTCATTAAACCATTAATATTCCTGATTCTACTCCACTGCCTTGTTCTTGCATGCCCCAACCCGTTCATCTGGATCCTACAGCACGGTGTCCTGAAATTCACTCTTCAAGCAGAGGCTCCCTTCAAGGAAAAGAAGACAGGCTGAAGTGTGAAGCAGGTTGCAGTCTATATAATTTGCTCTTGCTTCTGGTTCTCCTGATTCTGAAAATGTCTCTTCTGCGATGGATTGATAAACTGGTTATATTAGCAGTCCTTCCTTCTGCTCCAGGGAAGCTGGAGCCAGTGTGGTATCGTGGTTAGAGTGCTGGACTATAGGGATGTGCGAACTGGTTCGAATCTGAACCAGGGTGGTTTGGAGGTTCGAATTCGAACCGAACCAGCCATCAGGTTCGGGCTACAGGTTCTAATCCAAACCGAACCAGGGGGTGGTTCAAACAAAACCAAAACTGAACCACCCCCTCTCTCTAAATAATTTCTGTCTCTCTGAACTGTTACTATTCCTGATTCAACTTCACTGTTTTGTCCTTGCCGACCACAACTCTTGCCTCTGGATTCTACCGTGTGAACCAGTGTGATTCTGCATCATGTGGTTATAAACAGCATCTTGATTATACTATGGTAGCAGACATAAATTATCCCCTTTGCAAAGTAGGGTCCACTCTGGTTTGCATTTGAATGGGAGACTCCATGTGCGAGCACCATCAGACTTTCCCCTTAGGGGATGGATCCGCTTCGGGAAGAACACCTGCATGTTTCCATGTGGGAGGCTCCAAGTTCCCTCCCTGGCAGCATCTGAGAGAGACTCCTGCCTGCAACCTTGGAGGAGGCATGCCAGTCTTTGTGTAGACAATTCTGAGCTAGATGGACCAAGGGTCCGACTCGGTAGAAGGCAGCATCCTATGTTTCTATGGTATCTTAAAGATCAGGACTAACTGCAATGTGTGTGTGTGTGTGTGTGTGTGTGTGTGTGTGTGTGCGTGTGTGTGTGTGTGTGTGTGTTTTAAACAACTCCAAGCGGATCCCTACCCATGGAAGGCCTTGCCATCCCATGGAAGGCAAATGGAACCCGAGTACAGCCTGGTCTCTTGGAATTCCTATCTTGGTTTGGGGGGAAGCCACAGAACTGCCACCCACTCTCCATCGTCTGGCAGATGAAATGAAATATTGGGGCTTTCCAAACATAATATTATCATTCCAAGCATAATATTATCAAATTGTGCTCGAGATTGTTTCAGCAGCTTAGAAAAGTGAACTCACCTGGCACCCCCGATCTGTTCCAATAAAACAACATTCTGCACTTTTTAAAATAGGAAAGTGATTAAACGCTTATGACGAATGTTAATCCACAGCATTGTTGTGTTAACCTTTCTCCGGTGTGAATATCAATGGCCCGCTATTGCTTCAGAAGAAAGGAAGAAATGGGGGTTGGTTTAATTCCCCCCATTGTTTCCCCCGTACGAAACCATTACCCACAGGAACCATCTCTCCTGCTTTTTTCCCCTTCCTTTTTTTGGGCATCCTGTTTTTGAGTTGCAAACCCTTTTTAACCATGTGGTGGCGAAACAATGCCGCCATTTGCCTCTAGAACAAATTGCACCCAAAATTAGACAGATTGTGGTAGGTGGGGGTGTGTGTAATGTAAATAACTTCACCTAAGCCTTTAATAATTTTGATTTTTCAAATGGGATTACGGCTGCAATTCTAAGCCTGATTCCACGCAGCCTTACCAGGAAGTAAGCCGTCCTGCGTTCGCTCGGGCTTATCCCCACTCGAGTCGGAATTGAGTATAGAGCCAGAACTGCACTGTAAGAGACACAAAGAGGCATTTTAGTCATAATAAGTATCAAGTACGGATCTTCTCTTTTTCCCCCTTCACCTTGCTGGGATGTCTCAACATGACAGACGCTGAGAACCTCTCAGGATGCAACTCTGCTTCCTTCTCTAACATTAATGGGGGTCATTTTTCTCAGTCTCTCACACGGGCGGACTTAGACCTTGTCATGTTAAAGTGACAGTTGGCTCAGGGGCTGGTGGGTATCAAACTGACATATCCCATCCTTTCTGTCAGGGTACCAGGCAGGGTTATGTTCCCAGACAGTGAAGGAAAAATAACCCACCTCCCTCTGGACACCAACAGCATTTAAAAGGCTGCTGTTCTGTGTGTGTGGGTTTCCGTCTCTTTGCCAGTTAGGCAGCTGACTTCTGAGGCAGGATCAGAGAGCCCCTTCTCCATAACACTGGGAAACAGTGGCGCAGGGACAGAGACTTATGCCAAATCAGACCCTTGGCCCATCTAACTCAATATTGCCTGCACAGATTGGCAGCAGCTTCTCCAAAGTTGCAGGCAGGAGTCTCTCTCAACCCTATCTTGGAGATGCTGCCAGGGAGGGAACTTGGAGCATTATATCCTGAAACCGTCCAGAGTAAGGGAAGCTAGAAAACAGCCTTTGCACCTAAGGGCTGTGGAAATACTTCAGATATCTTTGTAGGGATGGGAGGTTCCCAGTTCCCTCCCTGGCAGCATCTCCAAGATAGGGCTGAGAGAGACTCCTGCCTGCAACCTTGGAGAAGCCACTGCCAGTCAGGGTAGACAATGCTGAACTAGATGGACCAAGGGTCTGACTCAGTATATGGCAGCTTCCTATGTTCCGAATGGCCCAAATTCAAGTTGAACGAGAGTGTGAGGAGGCCCATGGAGAAATTTCCCTCGTCACTACGCTAGTATTTTGAGGGCTCACCAGTGTTTTTCCGAAGGAGGAAACTGTGCATTTATGACTTCCTCCAAAAGAGAGTCTGAGATTCAAAGAGAATGTTGCATTGCTCCCAAGGAGAAAGAGAGGGTTTTCTCAGATGGTTTATTCACATGGGGAAGAGGTCTTGTGGTAGGAAGCATGAGTTGTCCCCCTTGCTAAGCAAGGTCTGCCTTGGTTTGCATTGGGATGGGAGATTGCATGTAAATGCTGTAAGATATTCCCCTTAGGGGATAGGGCCATAGCTCAGTGATAGAGCAACTGCTTATCATGCTGAAGGTCCTAAGTTCAGTTCCTTCAGTCCAGGTAGGGCTGGGAAAGACTCTGGCCTGCATCCTTGGAGAGATGCTGCCAGCCAGAGTAGACCAGGGCTGCTTAGCTTCGGCCCTCCTGCAGATGTTGGTCTACAACTCCCATAATCCCTGGCTATTGGCCACTGTGGCTGGGGATGATGGGAGTTGCAGTCCAAAAACAGCTGGGCGGCCTAAGTTGAGCAGGCCTGGTGCAGACAGTACTGAGCTAGACAGACCAAGGGTGTGACTCAGTTTGGGAGTTTCAGATCTTCTCCAGGAGCATCTGCAGCTCAGTGGAAGAGCATCTGCTTTGCATGCAGAAGGTCCCCGGTTCAATCCCTGGCAGCATCTCCAGGTAGGGCTGGGAAAGGTTCCTGCCTGCAATCTTGGTCTGGTCTGTATCATTTGAGGGGGCCCATGGAAGGCAGTTTTCCAAGGGCCCCAGAACCCAGAGCCAGATCTGACTCCAAGTGCCATACAGTGATTAGTCAACAGCCCTGCTGGATCGGGCCCAAGGAGGCCCATCTAGTCCAGCATCCTGTTTCACACAGTGGCCCACCAGATGCCTCCAAGAAGACCACAGGCAGGAGTTGAAAGGGGCATGCCCTCCCTCCTGCTGTTGCTCCCCTGCAACTGGTACTCAGAGGCATCCTGCCTTGGAGGCTGGAGGTGGCCCTCCAACTAGTAGCGGTTGATAGCCCTTTCCTCCATGAAATGGGAGCCTGTATGTCAGCATTGTCACTGCAGAAGATATTTCAGCAGTTCTCATTTACTTATGATTATGAAGGATCATCTCATCAATATCCAAACCAGAGGAGGTGGCCATTCCTTTTTGTCACTTTGTCAATACAGAGGTCAGTTGGAGAGCTAAAGAGGCTTTCATGAAACAAGCAGATGGATCATATATATACACAAGTAAAATCGGCCCACCTAATTTATGGCTTGCTTTGCTTTATTACATTGTGCTTCTGATTCCAAACGTTAAGAAGCAGCTTCCTCTCCCCCAACTCTCCCAAAAATATAATTTTCATTTTGCCTGAGGATGGCGATGATGATGATTAATATTTATTTATTTATTTGAAAATGCAAAAGTGTAAATAATAATAATAATAATAATAATAATAATAATAATGATGATGATGATAAATAAATAAACAATATTCTGCAACGATATCTATAATAATAACAGCAACAATACTGATAATAAAATTCAGCCATCCCAGGTCCTTGGGAAGGACTCGATGTCTGGATAAAACAAACCAGTAAATGACACCTGTCTGACTGTGTAAACAACAACAACAACAATAATAAATATTTAGAGTTACATCTCACCATATCCCGGTAGTAATTGGCCCCCTAGGTGCAATTCCAAAACAACCTGAAGAGCACCTCAACACCATCGGGGCCACAGAAATCACCATCAGTCAATTACAAAAAGCAGCTTTACTGGGAACAGCCTATATTTTGCAACAATAGCGATAATAACAACAACATTGATAACAAAATCCAGCCATCCCAGGTCCTTGGGAAGGACTCAATGTCTGGATAAAACAAACCAGTCAATAACACCTGTCTGGCTGTGTAAACAAGAAATAGTTAATATTTATTATTTATTTGAAAATACAAAAGTGTATTATTTTGTGCAAGGCTACAGCTGAGCACAGATTCGGCTGAACACAAATACAGCAGCACACTTCCTATTTGTATCCTGGATTTGGGAGCTGTTGTATCCTATCCAGTACTCTTTTGTATTTAGTTTCGACATTTGTCGCAGTGGGGATCCTGTAGCGGGGGGCAAGGGGTCAGAAAGAAAAAGCGAGGGGAAGTAGAAGTAGAAAATGGAGTTGATGTTGAATAAACCTTCAGTTAAATCTACCTAAGATTCCTTTGTGTGTACGAGGGAAGCAGCTAGTAAGCGCCTCCTGTACCTGGATTCTCTTTTTCTTCCTAAAAAGAATGCTGTAATCCCAAAGCCTGTTTCACACATTATGTCCAGCGCTGTTTATAACAAGCATATAGTGTGTGCACTTGGGAGGAGAGCTGGTCTTGTGGTAGCAAGCATGAATTGTCCCCCTTTGCTAAGCAGGGTCTACCCTGGTTTGCATTTGAATGGGAGACAAACTGTGAGCACTGGAAGATATTCCCCTTAGGGGGTGTGGCTGTTCTGGGAAGAGCACCTGCCTGCTTGCATGCAGAAGGCTCCAAGTTCCTCTCCCTGGCAGCATCTCCAAGTTAGGGCTGAGAGAGAGATTCCTGCCTGCAACCTGGGAGAAGCCGCTGCCAGTCTGTGTAGACAATCCTGGGCTGTTTGGACTAATGGCCTGACGCTATAGAAGAAGGCAGCTTCTTATGTTGCTAGGTACAGTTATTCATGCATTGTGCTGAATGCAAGCACAACAGTACATTTGCACCATGCATTTGTGGGGTTGACTTTTAAGACAAACACAGGGGCATCCATTCACACAAAAACATGTACAGACTTCTGTATACTAGTACTACATAATGTCTGAATGGGTCTCTCTCTCTCTCTCTCTCTCTCTCTCTCACACACACACACACACACACACACACACACACACACACTTACACTTGAATGCCTTCCCTTTTTAAATGATCGTTTAAACATACTGTTTTGGGAGGGTTTTTTAATATAAAGTATAAACTTAAGTGAATGAATCTGAATTCCCAGCTGGAGGACAAATTTCTAAATGAATTAAATATTATAATAATTGTGTATGTATAAATATATATAACTGTGTCTGTGTGTGCGCGCACTCCTACCCAATTCTAGTAATTCTGGTACCCAATTCTAGTAATTCATTGCACTATAAAAGGTGACTCAATCTGTATTTGCAAACATGGGAATGTATGCCCATGAGCTCGCAAACTATCGTTCCCCTCTTGGCTTTCCCCACTAACTTTTCGGCGCACTTCGTCAGCTTTCAACCACGGGACTTTCTGAGGCCGATAAGAATTGCCATCTCAAATCAAACAGGCCCTGAAGACTGGGAGATTGTGTTCAACATCCTCCTATCACCAGCCTCTGATTACCTGGCAAGGGAAACGTGCCATTCAGTGGTAATCTGTACCTTGTCTTCTGTTTGTCTTGGCCAAGAGTCTTAAGTCCTCTGCATATTGAACTTCTTACCAATGATCCCATTTAGACGATGTGTTTAACTTCCAGATATTTGTCCCAAGATGGGATCACAGAAGTCAAGGGAGAGGTTATTTACTTCTTTTTAAAGAGCCTGGCGGTTTGATATCCCACGTTGCAGGTTCATAATAGGCATGTCCTCTCTTGCAACAGTGTTCTTCCTCATTCTTACAATTTGGCATTAATTGCTTTTTCGACAACACGACTTTGACTGATGGCTGTAAGACTGTGCTAAGGCCAGGGATTCTCAAACCAACGGTGGCTGGGGCCAAGGGATCTGTAGTCCATCCACGTTTGGTGACCCAGGTTTGAGTCCCCTTGGACTACAGGGTTGTCTGAGGGGAAGAGGACCTCCCCGCTTTAGCGCCTTTCCATTCCAGATGAAGGCTTGCCCATCGTGCACTACCCTATCAATCAATCAATCAATCAATCAATCAATCAATCAATCAATTAATTTATTACATCCATAGGCCATACAGAGAACATACAAAGATTACAACAAGATTAAAAACACAATATGCCAACAGTAATATAATACATAATAATGCACTACTCTTTATGGGCTGGGCATTAATGCAAGCCCTAGATTTCTGGGTTCTCACCATACAATCCAGGAGCACAGGTGCTGCTTCGATCTAAGATTCACACTTTCCCGCCTGGCCAGATCATTGTGAGAACATCCCCATAGGATGCTGCCTTATACTGAGTCAGACCCTTGGTCCATCTAGCTTGGTGTTGTCTACACCAGGGTTTCTTAACCTTGGGCGCCCAGATGTCAATGGACTACAACTCCCATCATCCCCAGCCACAATGGACATGGCTGGGGATGATGGGAGTTATAGTCCATCGACATCTGGGGGCTCGAGGTTAAGAAACCCTGCTCTACACTGACTGGCAGTGCCTCCCTTGGCAGGAGTCTTTCCCAGCGCTACGTGGATGGAGATGCTGCCCGGGATTGAACATCTGGCCTCCTGCATGCAAAGCAGATGATCTGCCTTTGAGCAATGGCCATCCCCGATGCTGGTAGTTGATCACAGGAAGTGATGTGCAATGGTCGGAGACACACTCAGAGTTCTGTCCTGACTCCCTCCACCCATGTATCCGGATTCCCTTCTCGTCACAGCTGAGCTTTCTCCCACCGGGAAGATTTCACAGCACAGCTGATGGTTGTGTCCCCTGCGATATCTGGAGGGTGCCAAGAGCCCATTGAGACAAAACTGGCAATTAATTGCAGCTGTGTTTGAGGATTGTCAGGGGGTGAAGAGGTGAAGAGGGTGGCTCTGTACTCTGGGGAGAAAAGAGACACTGGGCAGGAATTCGGGTGTTTGAACAGAAGGAATAGCAGCCTGGCTTAAACATTAAGCCTGTCCATCCTCACCTGTCCAAATGTCAACCACATCAAGGGTTGGCTCACCTGGATCAAACACCTCCTTCCCATCCCATCAGAGATTCCCACCATTGGGGTGTCCTTGATAATGTCAGAGACCTGGATTCCCGTCCCATTTCTACCAGGAAGCTCACTGGGTAATCTTGGGTTGGCGTCTATCTCCCAGGCCAACCTGACTCCTAGAGGTTTCTGTGAGAATAAAATGCAGGAAGGGGCTGCTTAAACCACCCTGAGCTGAGCTCCTGGGAGGGTAAACATGCAATACGTGCCATCACGATGAAGAAAAGAATGTCCTCTTCACCATGCACGCCCCAACGCCCACTGAGATCATCAGGAGAGGTTTGTCTGCAGTTGCCACCAGCTTGTCTGGTGGCTACTCAGAGATGGGCCTTCTCTGTTGCTGCCCCTTTACTTTGGAGTGCACCCCCTGTTGAAATAAGAGCCTCCCCATCTCTGGCAACTTTGAAAAAGGCAGTCAAGACACATTTGTTCACCCAGGCTTTTAATTAGACACTGAGGTCATTCACACAATCGAAAACTGTGTTCGACCTGGGTTTGGGAGCTGTGTGTACTCCCAATTTTTGATTGTGTGGAAGCAAGGTTAGAGGAAAACCTGGGTAGAAGTGATTGTGTGAAAGCAAGGTTAGAGGGAAACCTGGGTAGCCTTTTCTCCTACCTTGCTTCCACACAATCACTTCTACCCAGGTTTTCCTCTATCTAACCTTGCTTCCACACAATCAAAAATTGGGAGTACACACAGGTCCAAAACCCAGGTAGAACACAGTTTTTGATTGTGTGAATGACCTTACTGTTTTAATAGTTTTTAACATTGTTTTGCCGCACTGAGAAAAGTGCAGTCGTGTGTGCAATATTCTCTGTAACAGGGATCCCCAGATGTTGTTGACTACAGCTCCCAGAATTCCTGACCAAAGGCGATTGCAGCTGGGGATTCTGGGAGCTGTAGTCAACAACATCTGGGGATCCCTATTAGAGGGAAGGCTGCTCCTGTGAGGAGGTCAGCACAGTGGAGAAGTGGTACCCCAACTGAGGGGTGTTTTTTTGGTTTTGTTCTGTTTTTGCCCAAGTGGCCCCTGCTTAAAAAATAGTGGCCCTCACTGCTTGAACTGGAGATGTAATGTACCTCCTCAAAGATGACCCTCTGCACATGTTCCGAGCTGCTGTTGCTCTGCATGCTTCCCAGGCTTCCCAGTCCACAAACGGGGAGAAAGCGAAACCAAACCGGAAAAAACCTCCAGAGCTGAGCTGCACCAGCTGATGTGTAGCCTTGAGCATAGCAGTGCAGCTGTCTGGCCCAATATATACAACTGTTCTTTTTCTAAAGGGTTTTGATGCCTTCAAAGGTGCAAGCCCTTGTTTTAATTTCATTAAAAGGATGGAAATTATTGTTTTAATCATAAATTAAATATTATTTGATTTGATTCCATATAGATAAATTGTCATTTCTTTTTGATCTATCTGAGCACGGGGGCAGGGGTGATGGTGGATAATATTACTATTTACATAAGCGTATTGTGATCGGTCCGGGGAATGTAATCAAATTAGGGCTCAACGCAGATGGAGCACACCAGCTTGTAAACTGTGTTTCAAAAAGATTCACATGGCATCTCTTGACATGTTTAGTTATAGGAAGTGGGGAAGTGTCATGCACATCCCCAAAGCACCAGGAATGAAACCTTTCCAATTTCCCAGCTCCAGGAAGCAGGATCCTGGAACACCATTTCAGCCCCAAAGCATCTGGCCATGCAGAGACGCCCCTAAATGCTGCGCTTGGTATCTGCTGGCATCTTGCTCGGCTTTTGGACACAAACATAGCAGAAGCGTAATGGGTGGGTGGATGGAAATCACAGTGGTATCTCAACTAGCTTGGGGGGGTATCTCAAATAGCACTGGATAAATTTATTTTTATTATTTATTTATTTGATTTGATTTCTATCCTACCCTTCCAGAAATGGCTCAGGGCGGTTTACACAGGGAAATAACAAACAAATAAGATGGCTCCCTGTCCCCAAAGGGCTCACAATTGAAAAAGAAACATAAGACACACACCAGCAACAGTCACTGGGGTTCCTGTGCTGGGGGTGGAGAGGGCCAGTTACTCTCCCCCTACTCAATAAAGAGAATCACCACATTAAAAGGTGCCTCTTTGCCAGGTTAGCAGGGATTAGCATCAGTGTCTGCTCCCATTCTCCCAGAAGAGCAAGGGTTTTGAAACAGGAATTTTCGACGCCATGATGACATTGTTCAAATTCTATATTGTGACACATCTCCAAACCCAAGAAAATGCCAGGAAATTTAGGGCCAACAAAAAGGAAGTACTTTTTCAGACAGTGGATAGTTAATCTGTGGAATTCTCTGCCACAGGCTGCAGTGATGGTCACCAGCTACTATTTTGTGTATCAATGCTGTTAGAGGAATGGCATTGAAAATGGACAGGAAAGATTACTCCATGGAGAGAGTATAATTTGTTCATTGTTACTGACCATCTCCTCTGTGCAAAAATGACTGCAATTTTACTCTAATGTTTTTTTCTTGGGGTGGGGGTTGTTTAGGGATAACTGCTAACTGAGTAAAGCGGCTCAGTTTGAAAGTGGTGGTTCTCTTTATTTAACAGGGGGAGAGCAACTGGCCCTCTCCATCCCCAGCACAGTATCCCTCCAGTGGCTGTTGCTGGTGTCTGTCTTATGTTCCCTTTTTAGATCGTGAGCCCTTTGGGGACAGGGAGCCATTTGATTTGATTTTGATTGATGGATGGATTGATAGATATCTATGCAAACCTCTTTGGGAACTTTTGTTGAAAAGCGGGATATAAATATTCATTGTATTTGTATCAAGAAGGGGTGATAACCCAGAGAATGCTGTCAGTACAACAACGTTATCACCTCTTTCCCATCTCTAGGGTGGTAGACATTGCCAGAAAACACTAGGAACATTCATGTACCTATGGCCCAAACATGTGGGCCTGGCTCAAGGACTGAGAAGAGAGGGCCACTGAAGGGGAATTTTAAAAACCCACCAGTGTTTGCGTCCTAATGCACAACGCATGCATTAGGGTGCACAAGCATTACCCCTGCCGCGTCTCTTTGCTCGGTTAAGTGACGCCTTTTAAAGTGGTGATTCTCTTCTATTTAGCAGGGGGAGAGCAACTGGCCCTATCCAGCCCCAGCACAGCATCCCTCCAGTGGCTATCGCTGGTGTCTCTCTTGTGTGTCTTTTTTTAGACTGTAAGCCCTTTGGGGACAGGGAGCCATTTTATCCCTCTGTCTAGCTATGTAAACTGCTTGGGGAACTTTTCTTGAAAAGCGGAATAGAAATATTAATAGTAGTGTATATCCCAACCTTCCTCGAAGGAGCTCAAGGACTGGCACATACAGTCTCCCACTCAACACCATTTTATTCTCACTCCAAAGTGAGTCCCATAATCACCCTAGCCTTCATTACCACTCCTGCTAATTGAGCAAAGAGATGCCTTTTAAAGTGGTGATTCTCTTCTGTTTAGCAGGGGGAGAGCAACTGGCCCTCTCCACCCCCAGCACAGGACCTCCAGTGACGGTTGCTGGTGTCTTATCTTATGTTTCTTTCTAGATTGGGAGCCCTTTGGGGACAGGGAGCCACCTTATTTATTTATTATTTCTCTGCGTAAACCGCCCTGAGCCGTTTGTGGAAGGGAGGTCTAGAAATGTCTGTCTTATGTTTGTTCTTAGACTGCGAGCCCTTTGGGGACAGGGGGCCACCTTATTGATGCAATATTTATCTTTCTGGGGAAACCCATTTAGCAGACTGTAACTATTCCTAGTAACGGCATGCAAAGGGGGCATTTTCCCTGCAAGCCTGACTCTGCGATTTCACACTCTTCCGAAATGCGTGCATGTCCCGATTGGGCCGGCCAGCCAAGTCTGCCACAACAGGGCGGCCCTTCCCCTGGACCCCCCAGCTTAGTTCTGCTCCACCACCCCAGCCCCATCTGCTTGCAGTGGGGCATGCGAAACTATTTAGCATGCGGCCCCGGAGTGCTGACTTCTCCCGACACACTTTGCTTTGTTCCTCCGGCGCTCACCTCTCGCTCCTGTTTGCTTTCCACGGCTTTCCAAAACCACAATTTTCGGTGTATATTAAAAGGCGCATAAAGCATCGGAGAGGTCAGAAATCCTTCATATTTAAAATCTGACACTTTGTTGCCACAGCTGAGCTGGGAGCGGGGCCTGCCAACATATTTGAACTTAGGAAATTGGGCAGCCCTTCCCCAAGCTGGGTCATGCAAACACGCCAGACTCCTCCGCGGGCGCATTGATTGGGCAGAACGTGTCGGGCTTCTGTTGCGTGCAGAGCCCCATGTTGGAAACCAAAAAAAAAAAAGGGGGGGGGAGAAAATCGCCCGAGTCAACAGCGAGTTCCAAATTAGTTACTACGACTCCAGCAAGACATCTTGGAACCATTGCGGAGAGTTCCCAGAAAACAGCTGTGCAAATGTGTTGGAAAGGAAACAGAATATTGAGGGTGATTAAGGAAAGGCAGGGAACTGAAGACAGGGCATATATTTAGGTCTGGTTGCAGGATGGTCATAATAATGAGTGCAATTAAGATGACGACGAAATGAGTGGAATGCCCTTGTGTGTAGGGAAGTACCTGTGTCTGACAGGGACCCCTGGGCGGAGTGCCAGACTTGTGGCAGCAAGCGTGAGTTGGCTCATTTACTAAGCAGGATTTGCTTGGGTTTGCATTTGGATGGGTGACTATATTTGCTAAGCAGGGTCCACCCAGGTTTACCTTTGAATGGGAGACTATATGTGAGCACTGTAAGAGATTCCCCTTAGGGGGTGGAGCCTCTCTGGGAAAAGCACCTGCCTGCTTGCGTGCAGAAAGTTCCTAGTTCCGTCTCTGGCAACATCATCATCATCATCATCATCATCATCATCATCATCAATTCAATTTCTATACCACCCTTCCAAAAATGGCTCAGGGCGGTTTACACAGAGAAATAATAAATAAATAAGATAGATCCCTGTCCCCAAAGGGCTCACAATCTAAAAAGAAACATAAGACAGACACCAGCAACAGTCACTGGAGGAATGTTGTGCTGGGGGTGGATAAGGGCAGTTACTCTCCCCCTGCTCAATAAAGAGAATCACCACATTAAAAGGTGCCTCTTTGCCAAGTTAGCCGGGGTCACATCTCCAAGACAGGGCTGAGAGAGATTCCTGCCTGCAACCTTGGAGAAGCCGCTGCCAGTCTGTGTAGACAATACTGAGCTAGATGGACCGATGGTCTGACTCAGTCTATGGCAGCTTCCTATGTTCCTAAACAGATTCAGGTTAGACATCAGGAGGCACTTTCTGACTGCAAGAGCTGTTGAAGAGATAGTCTCACACGGCGGTGGGCTCTCTTTTGCTGCAGATTTCCAAACAGGGTCTGGGTGATTTTCTGTCAGGCAAACTGTTGCGGATTTCTGCACTGAGCTGGGGGCTGGACGAGATGACCTCGAAGATCCCTTCCAATTCCATGTTTCTAGTGTTCCATTTTAAGAACATAAGAACAGCCTGCCTTTCTAGTCCAGCATCCTGTTTCACGTAGTGGCCCACCAGATGTCTCTGGGAAGCCCACGGGCAAGAGGTGAAGGCATGCCCTCTCTCCTATTGCTACTCCCTGCAAGTAGTATTCAGCCTCTGAGCCTAGAGGTAGCCTATAGCCATCAAGCCAAGCAGCCACTGAGAGACGCTCCACCCCCCGGGAATTGGTCTGCCCTGCTTAAAGCCGTCCATTTCCTGCCATAACGCGTACAAATCAAAATCTGAACTCTTGACCATTGTTGAATCTGAACATGATTTACAACATCCTATTGCTGACCAGAGCCTCAAGTTGACTTATTCTTTCTCTCTCTTTCTTCTAGCAAATGCTAACAGATCCGGATCCTGCCCTGCAAGATGGCTGCATTAAAAAGGTAGGGGCCGCGGGGGCAGCGGGGAGGCTTGGTAGCGTTCAGGTTGTCTTCTGTGTTTGTCTGCGGCAAGCACCCGGGCCTTTTCCACTGGTGAGAAACCAGAAATGGCTTGACTGCCTGTCAAATGTGCTCCTCAACACTGACCGTGCGGTTGAGTATGAATGAGCATGTCCATTCCATTGCGTCATGAATTGTGTCCGGATCCTGTGTGAACTTCAAGTTCATCATACGGAGAATAGGAAGATTTGGACGTAGCATGGAGGTCGGTTTTTAGATCGTTGGCCGTTCCAGGTCCAAACACTTTGCGATCCCATCTTTGGCAATGGGGGTGGGGGGAGTTGTTTATGGAATGGGCTCCATTTCACCATGGTCCTCTGTGGGAGGTGAGTGGATTGAAATCCAGAACTGTGGATGCTTCATTCTGATTGTGGCCTAAAATGTATAAAGGGTTTTAAAGGTGGTTTCTTTGCACCAGTCTGGTGTGGCTTTCCAGAAGGTGGGTTGCTGCATGCAAATATCCCCAAGAAGCGTCTATGTCAACCATCAGCTCATTCAGTGACTCTTGTTAGAAACTATAGAGTTGCTTCTGAAGTTCCGCTTATCTGAATTCTCCCTGGATTGTGGCATTCTGAATTACTTTGTGGGGTTTCTGGAGAGTTGCCAATGCAATGAGCCCCTGGTGGCGCAGTGGTAAAACTGCCACCCTGTAACCAGAAGGTTGCAAGTTCGATCCTGACCAGGGGCTCAAGGTTGACTCAGCCTTCCATCCGAGGTCGGTAAAATGAGTACCCAGAATGTTGGGGGGCAATATGCTAAATCATTGTAAACCACTTAGAGAGCTCCGGCTATAGAGCGGTATATAAATGTAAGTGCTATTGCTATTGCTATTGCTAATCAGAATTTTCCATGTTTTGTTTTGGATTTTGGACAGAGCAATGAGTGTGTAAACATTGCCACAAAGTTCAGTTCCCTCGACTGATTTGTGTCTCTTCTCCAGACTCTCACACACATGGTGTGTGTGTGTGTGTGTGTGCGTGCGCGCGCGCAGTGATGTACTGGTCCACACTTTTGTGGATTAGTAAAACACAACAAAGAATACTTGAAGTGATAATACACATGCTTGTGTCACAGTGTGTTTTGTGAGCATGTTGGAAGGGCACAGGGACATCAGTAAAACACCATACAAAAATAATCCTGTCACAATCATGAATATGAATAGCATCAAGATTGCTTTTGTGCAGTGTTTTGTCAGTTTTCAGCTATACGCTGTCAGTGTCGAGGGGAAACGGGAAGGCAAACTGCACTATACTCCTGCTGCAAATGATTTTAGCAGTTCTCCCTGTTCAGCTGGAATCTCAGGGCAGAGCAAGCCCACAGAATAATAAAGGAATGGGGCAAGGGAAATCGGGCCAGGTGTCTGCAGATTTGAATGGGTTGTCGGTGGAGCTTTGCAGATTCTGAGGAGTCATGGAGTCAGGAGCTTGACAGACTGTGATGAGCCAAGGGCAGAACCTGTGATGAGTCATGGGTGGAGCTTTGCAGGTCCTGTTAGGTTCTGGGTGGAGCTTTGCAAATTGTGATGAGTCATGGGCAGCACCTGGCAGATTCTGGTGAGTCATGGGTGGGGCTTTGCAGAATCTGGTTGGCTTGTGCACCCTCAGCACTGGTTACTGGCTGTCACTGGTCAGATGGCCAAAATGCTGCCTGATTTGCACATTCATTCTAGCAGGTCTCTCGGAGCCTTGCACACTGTTATCCTGGTCACTGATTCATTAATTCTGATTCATTCATTTTAGTTGGAATTTTTCCACCTAACCCACCCTGGCCCTTCTAACCATAAAATTCTCTCAGTTGACATTTTTGAGGGCCTAAAGAGAGAAAAGGAAGCACAATGAAGTGTTCTATCATCTCTCTAGGCCACTGAAACATGCGCCTGCCTATTGCTGTTTGGGGGGGTATTTCATGGTAAATATTAATTTTAATATTAATCACATTTCCCCCCCCCCCAACCATACTGTGAGAGAGTTTGTGTTAAAAGCATTGCCATTTAAGAAGGAAAATGGTGACGCGTGTCCTTTTTTCAAGGGACTGCCTTGTAACACTCTCTGAGCTCTGCGAGTTAAAAAGGAAATACCCGGATGGCTTTTGCCAAACATTGTGAAATCCTAGATGTGACCGGCTCCAGAGGCAGTTTGAGAAGAGATACGTAGACATATCTATACCTGAGACAGTCCATTCCACTCTCCCCAGGATGAGGCAAATAATCCATTCATTTAGAAGGTAGATTTGGGGGGTATCGTGGGGGTGGTGTTCCCACATGAAATGCCCACTCCTGACCATCTCATGACCTTGAAATGCTACTGAACTTTTTACCTTGTTCATCTGCATAACTCATCAGCCGTTTGTCTGGACCTCGGTGGGATCCTATTATCTCGAGCGATCTGGTGACAAGGTGGCTGTTCTTATTACCATAACTCCATTCACCACAAAGATGAAAGTCTGTGCTTGTTGACTCAGGAACTGCTTTAGCATTTCCCCCCCGTTTTCTCTAATACAATCTTGCAAAGACAACCCATCCCATATGCACAGTTCTCCAAAGAAATAATGCATTTAATGTATCTTAATGGTTTTGCATCTGCCTTAAACTCTCTATCTATCTATCTATCTATCTATCTATCTATCTATCTATCTATCTATCTATCTATCTATCATATTTGTATACCGCCCAGCGCCCACTACCAGTCTCTAACCTTAACCCTAACCCTAACCCTAACCCTAACCCTAACCCTAACCGACGTGGTGATTCTCTTTATTTAGCAGGGAGAGAGTAACTGGCCCTATCCACCCCCAGCACAGTACCTCCAGTGACTCTTGCTGGTGTCTATCTTATGTTTCTTTTTAGATTGTGAGCCCTTTGGGGACAGGGAGCCATCTTATTTTTGTTTGCTGTTTCTCTGTGTAAACTGCTTTGGAAACATTTGTTGAAAAGTGGTATATA
This sequence comes from Hemicordylus capensis, assembly GCF_027244095.1. Taxonomy (NCBI): domain Eukaryota; kingdom Metazoa; phylum Chordata; class Lepidosauria; order Squamata; family Cordylidae; genus Hemicordylus; species Hemicordylus capensis. The sequence goes on along the minus strand of NC_069672.1, from coordinate 9,371,001 downwards.
AATATTTGTTGTTCTTGTTATTGCTGCCTTCTTGGAACTTCTTTTTAGATTGTGAGCCCTCTGGGGACAGGGATCCATCTTATTTATTTATTATTTCTCTGTGTAAACCGCCCGGAGCCATTTTTGGAAGGGCGGTATAGAAATCGAATGAATAAATAATTAATAAATAAATCCCTGATATCTCCAGGTAGGGCTGGGAGAGATGCCTTCCTGGAACTTTGGAGAGCAGCTGCCAATCAGTGTTGACAATACTGAGCTGGATGGACCAAGGGTCTGACTCAGTCGAAACAGCAAGTCAGACCTTTCCTATGTTCTTAAGATGTACACATTAAGAACTCACTACAGCTATGAGCATTCGTCCCCTGAGATGGTACGACTGACCAAAATGTGTGGGCCTGGCTCATGGATTAAAACGGACTCGTATGTGCTATGTAGAGAAGTGCACAAAACAAATTTTTTTATTCATTTCTAATTCAAATCCAATTCCGAAAATTTGTTTCAAATTTGAATCCGTTTTGAAAATTCAGTTCAAATTCAGATCCAATTCGGATCGATTTGACCGTGTTTGGGCACCTTTTAAGTCCAATCAGGGGGCCTGAATGGTTTGAAAAGGTGCCAAATGACTCTTGAATTCGAATCCAATTTCAAAAATCCAAATTGAATTTGAATTGAATTGCTCTTTAAAGGGGTGATTCAATTCAAATTTGAATCCCTTGAATCACCCAGATTTGAGTTGAATTGAATAAAATGTAAACCGATTTGCAGATCTCTAGTGGTATGTAATATGTGCATTCTTGCCTTGCCATGACTGTCTCTAAAAGGCAGCCATATATCTTCATTTCAACTCTGACCTCTGGAATCAGGATGGAAGAACTCAATGCCCTCTTTTGCACAGAAACGATGACCGGCTTCCATGGCATGACCAGCTCCCACATCAGAGGTTCACCAATGCATGCATTCCGTTTTCCTTTAGAAGTCATTTTGGACAGGCGCATGAGAACCATGCAGAAAGCACACAACCCAGCCAGTCTAGGATGGCCTGTTTAATTCCCTCCCCCCCCCCCGCCCCCAGCAGGGTGACAAGAGATCTCGCTAGACGTCTTTCTCCAGTTTGCTCTCCCCCTTCAGCCTCTGTTTACTTAGAGGGAATCGCCGAAGGGGCTACTGGAGAGAAAACAGCTGTGTGAGATAATCTATAGAGTTATCTATCTATCACTCTTTGTCGACCCCGTCCCCCCAGAGAGCAAACGGAGAGACTCATAATAAAAAGGCATTGCTTGAAGAGGCTTTAGGGACAAATAACGAGACACGTTAAGGGCCGGCTGAAATGGAGAGGCAACATTATTAAAGCTCAATAGCCGTCTTATCAAAATCCAATAGGGTAGACGTTTGGGCAAAAGGCTTTGAATGGATGCGGTGACTTTCTGGAGGGTCTGAATTTATCCATTAACGAGAACAGACTCGGGTGGGGGGGGGAGAGTGGGAGATACCGTGGTCACAGAAGGAGAGAGATACTGTCGTGAAGATGATGAAGCTTTCTCTTTTGTGTCTGCCCCCTTTGCTTGAGTTTGGGCTGGGAAGATGAAAGCCATTCGGAGGCGACTCAAACTGCAAAGAAAGCAGGAGAGAAGGCCCTTCTTTGAGAGAATCCTCCTCATGACTTTCCCCCGATTTATGTATGTATGTATGTATGTATGTATGTATGTATATTCTGCCTGACTCCCAAGGCTCGAGGTGGTTCACAAAAGTAAATACAATAAGAGCAGAATTCGACAACCATTAAAACAACAACTTAAAACATTCACAGATTACTAAAAGGCCAGGCTAAAAAGATGCATCTCAAGGGCTCTTTTAAAGGGGGGGGGGAGAAAAGATGTTGAATCAGGGACAGGTGTAGGGAGAGCATTCCAGAGCCCAGGAGCCGCTACGGAGAAGGCCCTGCTCCCGAGTCGTGGCCAGACGAGCTGGCGGAATCCGGGGACAGACCTCTCCCGATGACCTCAGTGTGCTGTAGGGATCATGCAGAATCTCTCCTAGGTAACCCGGTCCTATGCTGTTTGGGGCTTTAACATTTGTAAAATGTTATATAAACAAAATAGCTCTGTAGCCGCGTGGTAGAGCATCTGCTTTGCACGCAGAAGGCCCGGGGTGTAGTCCACGGCTGGGCAAGACCCAGTCTGAAACCCTCCAGAGCCTCAAAAGATGTTTCTTTGCTCAGTTAGCGAGGTCCGATTGGTCAGAAATGTTAGCGTACCGACATTTGTACACACATTCCTTCCCCTCTCCGGCACACTGTGGAGCAGGGGTGCATAACTTTGGCCCTCCAGGTGTTGGCGGACCACAACTCCCATCATCCCAAGCCACAGGGGTCAATAGTGAGGCATGATGGGAGCTGTAGTCCGTCAACAGCTGGAGGGCCGAAGTTGGGCACCCCACTGTGGAAGTGCGAGATGCGTGTGCTCACAGCGAAATCATGTCTTAATCACAAGGGGCATGCCAGTCAGACAAAACATCATCCAAAAGAATTAGTATTATGGTGGCTTTTCCCCTCCTTGATTAACACGATAAAATCTCACTTGCAATTCCACCACCACCCCGCACCTTCCGCCATATTCCGAGCATGGCTCATTCGGACATTCACAAGTGACAACAGCAGTGTGGTCAATAAATCTCTCCCTGTTTACACTCATGTGCACACACCCCGCCCCCACACCCCGCGCCCCCCACACCCCGCAGGTCACTCAAGCCATCTGATACTCAGGGAAAGGCTCGTGACTGCACGAGGAAGATGATTGATTGATAATTATGATAATTTGCGAGATTGTTATTGGGATATTATAAACAGAGCTCGCCCTGCCAGGAGGGAGCGGAGACGGGTTCCCGGGGTCCGAGCCGTCAGAAATGGCCCCCGGTTACGAGGGAGGGGGGAAAGGTCTCCCCCGGTGGGATCTGCAAGGCTGATGAATGAGGACCCAGAGGAGTGGCCGGGCAGACTTCAATAAGCAGCCAGGAAGGTAGTTAGGGAGGAGCAGGAGAACTGTTAACTGTCTTTGCTGGAGCAATTACGACCTGGGCCCTGTTGCCCGAGGCCATTGGAGGGTTTATAATAACAATACTAAACACACACACAAACACACCACATTCTCTCTCTCTCTCTCTCTCTCTCTCTCTCTCTCTCTCTCTCTCTCTCTCTCTCACACACACACACACACACACACACACACACACACACTGCATTGAAGTTCACAAAGGTTCTGCCTTTCCAATGCAGCACAAACCCCATTTATTCTGTAAACTGAAACTAGTCTCATTTTTCCATCTCTTTATCCTTTAAAGGAAAAACAGCAGCCATGGAGCAAGGGGAGGTATCCAGATCAAGACCACGGGGACAAAGGGGGTCAATTCTCATATTGCAATCCTGACTCAAAACAACCCTACCCATTTTTTTTTTAAAAAACAGCCCTTGCAGAAGGGGAAGCTGCTAAGGCAGCCAGTAACACATATTGGGGGTGACTTTCATCAGCATTTCCTCAAGGAGGTAAAGGTTAAACTTCCACACCACAGTCTCAATATGGACTGCGATCCTCTGAGCTGGTTTTTTTTTTTAAAGATAGAAAGATAACATATTCTAATTTGTAAACCATCCTGAGCCATTTTAGAGGGGCAGTATATAACTCAAATCAATAAATAATGTTGCATTGAGTTTGCCCTGGTTTCTACAGTTGCTACTCCACAAAGTGTTCCTAGTGTTTGTTCTCACACGTACATCCTGCTCTTCCTCCAAGGAGCTCAGAGCAGTGCACATTGCTATTAATAAACAGTGACCGCATTCTCACGTAACGTGAAACGGGAGCTGAAGGGGCCAGAGGTTGCCAAACTCGAATGTCTAAATGTATGAAACTCCGGCTCTGCACAGAGAGCAGCCCAGGATTTTGCTCTCCAAACTCCCATTTGAACCCTCGGGTTGTGGTGAGTTTTGCTGCTCCCACCTGAGGTTAACAGCCAGCTTCTAGGACCTCCAAATGTAGAACTGCAGGCTGGGCTGTCTGAAACCAGAGTTCAGGGAGGAAGCTCCTCCCTCTCTCCAGCTGGGATTGGCTGTGCGGGCTGTCCTTCATGCAATAAGGACACCCACACAGCCAGTTCCCCCTCCCTTCTTCAGTCTCTCTGACTGCAGAGAAACTGCTCTCCATTACATCCAGATGCAGGCAGGAGAGTGGGGAAGGGCGGGGAGTGGAACCGTGGGTCCGTTGGACCCACAGTTCCATGTTGCGTGAAGATGGGGCCAGTTACTCTCATAAGCTGCGCTCCCTCTCTTGAAGACGCATTGCCTGTTTCAGCATTCATTCCCAAAAAGAATGGTCTCAGGCTGGATTTCCAAATCCACAGCCGCATCTTTTAATTTCTGAAGGGATAGAGTTTTGCCCGCATACAAGGCTGGGATCTCTCTCCTACTGGATCCCCACAGCAGGTTGGCCATTCAACCTCGCAAATAAGAAGCACGGCTGCAGTTGAAGCCCTCACACTTCTCAGCTGGCAGGGGCGCCAATCCCAAACTTTGACACGGGTACCAAAAACCCTAGGGTGACCCCCACAAGAAACATGGCAGGTTTGGGAGGGACATGGTGGATGCCAGCTGGGAGGAATGTTGCCAGCCCATAACAGGTAGGAATGCAGCCAAGGGCAAGCCAGGGCTCTGATTCCTGCAAAGCTGAGTCAAGAACGTCTTTACTGAGATCTTCGGACTGGATTGCACCCCATAGCCAGGACCTGAGAACATTCACAGCCCAATTGGCATGCACAGTCCATCCTCTAGTACCTGCTCTGGGACTGTTGTCCACGCGGTACTATTAGCTGTTTTTTTAAAAATTTGGAGGAGACGGTCAGAAGTAGCCTGGAGTGTCACATACTGGAGTGCTCTTCCAAGATGCCTGCCAGGAAAAACAAATTGTGCATATACAATTGTATCCCCCAGCTGACTGAGCAAAGAGGCACCTTCTTAAAGTGGTGATTCTCTTTATCGAGCAATGGGAGAGCAACTGGCCCTGTCCACCCCCAGCACAGCATCCTCCAGTGGCTATTGCTGATGTCTATCTTGTGTTTCTTTTTTAGACTGTGAGCCCTTTGGGGACAGACTCTCTCTCTCTCTCTCTCTCTCTCTCTCTCTCTCTCTCTCTCTCTCTCTCTCTCTCTCTCTCTCTCTCCGTCCATCCATCTATCTATCTATGTCAGTCACTTTGGGAACTTTGGTTGAAAAGCAATATATAAATATTTGTCGTATCCACTGTATTCGTATACTACTACAAATATGTATTTATTTACCTATCATATTTATATACCTGCCTGATATGTGTATCTCTAGGTGGTTAACACAATTTAAAACACATCAAATATGAATCAGAGTAAAAACAATTAAAACTGTTTCACTGAATACAACGATGAACAATGTCCATGGGGATAAAAGCAATGACCCAATTTAAAATTAACTTCAGTTAAAAGCCTGAGAAAGCAGGAGAGTCTTCCTAAAAGCCTCCAGGGATGGAGATGCTCTTATTTTGACAGGGAGCATATTCCAGAGCCCCGGGGCAGCCACGGAGAAGGCCTGGTCCCGATTCCGATTCGCCAACCAACGACCGTATCCGGGCCTACCCAGATGGTTTTAATAGGCAACAGGGTTCATGACGAAGCGACCTATATACCGCTTTCCAACAACAATTCTCAAAGTGGTTTACATAGAGAAATAAAAACAAATAACAATGGCTCCCTGTCCCCAAAGGGCTCACAATCTAAAAAGAAGGATAAACATAGGAACATAGGAAACCGCCATACACTGAGTCAGACCATTGGTCTATCTAGCTCAGTATTGTCTTCACAGACTGGCAGCGACTTCTCCCAGGTTGCAGGCAGGAAGCTCTCTCAGCCCTATCTTGGAGATGCTGCCAGGGAGGGAACTTGAAACCTTCTGATGCTCTTCCCAGAGTGGCTCCATCCTTTAAGGGGAATCTCTTCCAGTGCTCACACATCAAGTCTCCCATTCAGATGCAACCAGGGCAGACCCTGCTTAGCTATGGGGACAAGTCATGCTGGCTACCACAAGACCAGCTCTCCTCTCATGACCAGCAGCCACTGGAGGGATGCTGTGCTGGTGCTGGACTCCTAGCATGTGTACATGAACTAGCTGGATCGTAACCCACGTTGATATGTCCTGTTATTTCCCCCAGGCACGTTAAATATCTTGTGTTTTGTTAGCCGCAGCGGCCTCACCCGCTGCCAAAAAGATCTGCTGCTTCTGGTTGTGGTTTAAGAAGTACCGAAACAGTCCTGGATCAAAACTGCCTCCGTGTGAAACGCAATATCTAGCCGTTATATTGAAAATCCGGCTTCCGCCCGGGCTTGGCCATTGGCTCCCGCTTCCCTAAGCACTTCAGTTTTCTTGTTTTATAGCGCCTGTCCCTATGAAATGAAAGTATGTTTAGCTGCCCCAAACAGAGGCAGCTTTGAGTTGATTTTTATAATCTTTTCCTCAATAGGCTCACTTCATTCCAATGCGCCCTTCAACAAAAGGGTGGACAGTTGTCTCAGAGACTTTCTCTGTTTTGTATGGGTTCTCCCCCCCGCTTCTAACAGCGTTTCTCTCCCCTCTTTCTTCTCCTTTTTTTTTTCATTGTTAGGCCACCGTTAATAAAAGAACCAAGAGTCCATTAATTCAGTGAATGAACATATAGTAAAGTCAGTTCCCCTCTTGAGAACAATAATGTTGAGGTCAGCTTAGGTTGCCATGGGAACTAAGTACCTCTGAGAAGTTTGTAGCCTTGGTTTTGCTGAAATGAAGCATGCAACGCCAAGGCAGGGGTGCAAAGCCGCCTCTGCCGCTGGAGGAACCTCGGAACAAAGTTGAATGGGCACACCGTGCTCCCCGGATTGATGCCCGCCCGTCGGCAGAGTAGCCAAGCAAATGTCCTCGTTTGGTGCCCGGTGGTTCATTGGAATGCCCTGCAAAATTGCTAGCCGGATCAGGATTGCATCGCGAGCTATCTTCCGCTGAGTCAGGGCTTTGCCCCAGCTAGCTCAGTATGGTCTGTACTGACTAGCCACAGTTATCTAGGGATTTAGACAGGGCTCTGCCTGGAGAGGAATCCACTCAGCTATGGATGCACCGGATGGATACGAATACGATGAAGATTTATAGACCGCTTTTCAACAAAAGTTCCCCAAGTGGTTTACATACAGATAGATGAACAAACATATCAGCTGCCTACTGAGTCAGCCCCTTGGCCCATCTCGTTCAGAGTTATCTACTCTGACTGGCAGCAGCTCTCCAAGGTTTCAGGCAGGAATCTTTCCCAGCCCTACCTGGATTTCCTGCCAAAGATTCTTGTCCCACCTAGTACAGTACCATCTACGCCCGTGGACAGCGGAGGTCTTTCTGACACCTCTGATGCTGGGATTTGAACCGAAGACCTTCTGAATGCAATGCATGCGCTGAAGTATCTCTCCTGTCCCATCCTGTGGGCAAAAGCCCGCCAGGTCTAGAAGGCGGTGCAGCGTGGCAAGGCAAGGCGGTTTATAGCACCACGGACAGCTCCATGGGAGAAGTTGCTCCAACAGCAGTCAGAGGTAGACTAAGCCCTTAAATACCTCTGAGCTCAGCCCACCCACCCCCATTCTTGGCTCTGCCTTCCTGCCTGGAGAGCAAAAGTCTTAAAGCGGGGAGCTTTCTGGAGTCTGGCACTTCACTCTGATCTCTCTGAGCTTGTGGATGGGCTTGGTGTGCAGATAGCCGGGAGAGCACCAGTGTGAGAGAGGCCAGCTCTTCAGGGGGCTCAGGTTCCAAGAGATCCATTTCAAGGGGCTCAGACTCTGGGCGGTTTCCAGTTCTGCTGCTCTTTCCGGAAGGACCTTTGAACTCCGATGCTCCTTCCCAGAGCGGCTCCATCCCCTAAGGGGAATCTCTTCCAGTGCTCACATTTCTAGTCTCCCTTTCATATGCAACCAGGGCAGACCCTGCTTAGCTAAAGGGACCAGTCATGCTTGGTACCTCCAGACCAACTTTCTTCCTAGCCCAATCTAGTGCTAGTCCTGCCTCCATAGGGTCAGCCTCCAGCAGGCATCCTGACAGCACGGCAGTCTACTGAGCTATGGTGGTTCTCCTACCTGAATGTACAAAGCTGCCCTCTGCTGAGTCAGACCATTCTCCACCCAGCCCAGCAGTCTCTGCTCCAACTGGCAGCCGCTCTCCTATCCCCAGCTGGCAATCTGTGATCTCTTTGACTGGTGAGGCTGTCAAATGCTGCTAATACTTGCCTTCCTTCTAAGTCCTTTGATTCTCTTGCTTTGTCCTATATCAATGCTATCCTCATTCAGCACACTCCCATCTGCTCCACATTACGAGTGTTTTTTCGAAACAAGGGTGAAAAGCCTCCGCAGCGTAATTGGAGAGCCTCTTGGCTCAACTTTGCCAAGGTCCGTGAACTTTGCTTGACCAGCGTCGGTGCTCCCATTTGGAATGATGAATCCTAATACCCAGTGATTCATAATCAATAGCCTCTTAGTGCATATGGCCATAAATCAGGGCGAGTTAAGGAGATTAACACTTCCATATAATCATCTTGTTTCATCTTTACCTCCCAGAAACTACTGAACCCGGCAGCACAAGTTTGTGGCTTGGCTCCTTTCGAATCCTGGGTTTTCAATATTGTCAATACGGCAATGACGTGGGTGATGAATGGCCAATTGGCACGGCCTTAACCTCACCGTCGATGCAAACAAATAGTAAAGGGCAGGGCACCCCTTGTATCTTTATAAATGTGGCCATTTTGGAAATAAAGTTGATCTTGCTACCTCGATCTTTTCCACACCTCCCCAGACGCCCTCCCCGAGCCTCCATTAAATAATCAGAATTGGCAAGGAGCTGCAGAGAGCAATGCGGCTAATTAATTCTCTTCACCTTAATTTAGAACCCACTCCATGTTTTCTATTTCATTGGAACTGTAGACTGCTGCGGGAACAAGTGGCGAAGGTTTAAGCCAATGCTAGTGAGACACTGAAATCCACAGTTTGGAGTGACACAGGTGCATTTCCGTGTTTTAAAAAAATTATACACAGGTGGGCCTGGTTATCCACAGGGGTTCCGTTTGCAGGCACAACCGAGGACAATGAAACCGCGGATAACGAGGCATTGAGGCTATGGGAACGGGGGTTGTGTGTGATGGTACCTGGAGGCTGAAAAAGGGGTGGAAAGGCAGAAGTATTAGAAACAAAGTGCCACATTTTGCTTTGTGGGTCTCCAGCTGCCCAGCAATGCCCCCTGAAAGCCTAATTTAAGTGTTTTACCATGGGGTGGAAAGGTATTTTGGAAGAAAGAGCCAGCAAATGGCTTCTTTCAGCAAAATGGTGGTCAGGAATGACTTCAGGGGTCATTTCTGGCCCCCTAGGAGCTGCAGATATGCAGCTCTTAACCCTTCTTTTGTTCATGTATACCGAGATCGGGGCTCCATTGACTGACCATGGATATACGAAATCACAGGTGTCAGGACCACATGTACATAGGGACATAGGAAGCTGCCATATACTGAGTCAGACCAACATTGGTCTATCTAGCTCAGTGTTGTCTTCACAGACTGGCAGCGGCTTCTCCAAGGTTGCAGGCAGGAATCTCTCTCAGCCCTATCTTGGAGATGCTGCCAGGGAAGGAACTTTCAACCTTCTGCTCTTCCCAGAGCAGCTCCATCCTCTGAGGGGAATATCTTACAGTGCTCACACTTCTAGTCTCCCATTCATATGCAACCAGGGCAGACCCTGCTTAGCTAAGGGGACAAGCCATGCTTGCTACCACAAGATCAGCATTCCTCTCCCCAATGAGGCCCACTTATATAAAAGCGGATTCAGTTCCAAAATAGATTACCATTTCATGCATGCAGCAAGCAATGAGCTATCCAGTGCTTGGTTCCTGCTTAAAAGGTGGTTTTCTCTGTATTTCTGCACAAGCATAGTCCCCACAATTATGATTGTTTGTAATGTGTGATTGCTGATTGTTTGGAATGCATGGCTGTTGATTGTTTGGGATGTCTGATTATTTGGAATGTGTGGTTGTTGATTGTTTGGGATGGGTTGCACAACTTCAGCCCTCCTGCAGTTGTTGAATGACAACTCCCATCATCCCTGACTATTGCCCTTTGTGGGTGCCAATGGCAGTAGTTGCAGTCCAACAACAGCTGAGGGGCCAAAGTTGTTCAGCCCTGGTGTGAAGGCAAGTCCCCCCACTTTTATCTCCCACTGCCTCCTTTTCTTTCCCGCAAATAACTGTAGCTAAAGCAAGGATAAACCAAGGAGACCAGTAGGAATATCTGTGTTATCCCTCTCCACGCCCAGTACAGTATCTCCAGTGACTGTTGCTGGTGTCTATCTGATGTTTCTTTTTAGATTGTGAGCCCTTTGGGGACAGGGATCCATCTTATTTGTTTGTTATTTCTCTGTGTGAACCGCCCTGAGCCATTTTTGGAAGGGAGGTATAGGAATTGAATGAATGAATGAATGAATGAATGAATGAATGAATGTTAGTCTCATCACCACCCGGAAGCTGCTTCAAATAGTTGCCTTCATCCCACTGCAGTTCTGTAGGCCAGCCCTGATTTGGGTTGACTTGTGATCACTATAAGTGATCACTTACTGTCCATGCCCAGGTGTAGCAAGGCTACAGATGGAGGTCAGAGCTCAAAGAAAGAGCTTCTGAACCGGCAAAGGCTGGCTGCAAAGGGAGGGGCTATGTGGAAGACAGGAACTTACTATATATCCCACTGGCAAGATGACATCTCCCACTATAAGGCCATCTTTTTACAACACCCTTAAATATTATAGATACTGTATCAAACTTGCAAAACATTTCATACAAGACTCAAGATGCACTTGTTTTCTCAGGATTTTAACTGAAATTAATTTTAAACGGTTTAATTGATTTTATCCTATGGAATTGTTTTAACTTTTTATTCTGTGAAATTATTTTAATTGTTTTTACCCTGTTTTATATTTGTTTTTTAAATGGTGTACACTGTCTAGAGATACAGGGATCAGGCGGTAGGCATATAAATATGATAGATAAATAAATAAAAGACACCAGTAACAGAATTAAAAAAATTTGGAGATCATTTCTGTTACTGGCGTCTTTTGCACATTTTAGGTCCTATAAAGGTTTTGTAAAAACAGGGCCTTATAGTTGATGTTCTCTTACCAATGGGGATATAGAATATCAACTTGAAAAATTGCTTATGGCTACAGTCATTGGGGGGGGGCTGATTCCATTACCCTTGGAATTGGCCCATATGGCAATTCTGTTACCCTTGGAATTGCCCCAGCTACTTACAAAGAACCATGTGCATCATCCGTGTATAAGAACATCCTCTTTCCACCCCTTGATCTAGACATGGGTGACCCTTCTATCAGGCAAGGTGAAGCAGTTGCCTCAAACAACAGATTATTGGGGTTCTGGCAGGGCAGGAAAATTCTCCCTTGGGTTAGGCTGAGAAAAAGATGTGAGTGACCAAGAGACACCCAGGGAGTTTCATGGCCAAACTGGGATTTGAACACGGATTTTACCGGTCCCAGTACAACACTCTAACCACTTCACCAATCGACTCACACTGACACTGAGACTTTCGTTCCCACGTTTTTGCACAACGTGAAATTCAAAGTGGCCTTCAAGTTCCCTACCAAGGCGAAACATCTCAGAATGCCCAGGGGAGTCCAAAGGGGGTTAGAGAAAACAACAGAAATTCCTCAGGGGTTTCCTACCCATCCCTAATATGACCAAAATTCTATTGGCACCCACAGTGGCCAATAGACAAGGATGATGGGAGTTGTTATTCAGTTGCTGCAGTAGGTCTGAAGTTGTGCAGCCCATTCCACACCATCAACAATCACACATTCCAAACAATCAAAAGAGCCAGTGTGGTGTTGTGGTCAGAGTGGTGGACTAGGACCAGGGAGACCCGAGTTTGAATCTCCATTCAGCCATGATACTCGCTGGGTGACTCTGGGCCAGTCACTTCTCCCTCAGCCTAACCGACTTCACAGGGTTGTTGTGATGAGAAACTTAACTATGTACTCCATGGAGGAAGAGCAGAATATAAATGAAAAAATAAATAAATAAAATAAAACAATCACACATTCCAAACAATCAACAATCACACATTCCAAACAATCAACAATCACACATTCCAAACAATCAACAATCACACATTCCAAACAATCAACAATCACACATTCCAAACTATCAAATCTCTCTCTCGCTCTTGTGCTCTCTCTCTCTCTCTTTCTCTCTTTCTCTGTGTCTCGCTCACTCGCGTTCTCTCTCACCCCAACTCAAAATAGACAGTGTTTTTCCAAATCTCAGCCAAACGCAGCATTGGTTCATTTCAACCAAGATGAGCCCTTGTTTTATTTGCATGAGACCGGCAAGGAAATGAACTGCAAAACGGCTGGCATTTATACGGCCGTATCTCCCTTATCCCACCTTCAGGATGATTACTTGTGAAATAATATTCTGGATGACTCAGAGGCATTGAACACTCCCCCCCCCCCCGCTGCAACTGGTTCATTTAAGAATGCCAGAATACCCCAGAGAGCTGCCGGAGTCTGCTGCCAGCCGGCCCCCGTCAAAGCTGAAGGCAGCGCTGTCTGGGGCCTGAAATCAGCTTCAGGAAGGTCATGTGAAAGAAAATCCTCCGTCATCAGGAAGCCCTCGGCCTCCTGGCCCCTTTGACATTCCCTGACAAACCTTAAATCACCAGTCCCGGCGAGCAGACAAAACACCACAAATTTTGGAACGATGGCCCCCCGGGATTTCAGAACGGGATTGCTAACTTGGGTGATCCAGGGAAATTGCAAGCTAAATGGCCCACTTAGCAGGTCCTTCTGCATTGCATCAATTTGGCTAATGTTTTAAAATGTTGTTTCATTTTGAAATGCGCGTCCCCTTTTTCTCCTCAGCCTCACAACGGCTTACAACGTATTAAAATGACTTTAAAACACCACAGCGCCAACCAAACAGCAAATGGGTGAGATCAGAGGTAATAAAAATCCCAATAAAACCACTCAGAAGACCAAGTAGTGTCACTTGAGATCATGAACAGGGCTGCACACCTGAAGCCATCCTGCAAATGGCTGGATTAAAATTCCCATCATCCCTCAGTCTTGGCCCCTGTGACTGGGGATGCATGCATATAACTGCCCAGCATGGTGCAGTGGTTAGAATGTTGGACTTAGGTCCGAGGAGGCCTGAGTTCAAATCCCCCTTCAGGCATGAAACTCACTGGGTGTCCCTGGGACAGTCAGCCTTGCCTACGCCAAAGGCTTGTTGTGGGGATAAATGTACACCCCTCTGGGCTCCTTGGAGGAAGAGCAGAATAGAAATGCAGTAACATAAAATATATCCCTGGTGTGCATGTGTTACTTGAACTTGTGCCTCACCATGGCAAAAATTTTAGGCACCTTTCTACCTCAGAAACAGAAGAGGCTGTGACTGTCTTGAGACAGTATTCTTCAAGCCAAGAAATACCCCACTCTTTTTGTTCAAGCCCTCCATTAAATTCCATTAGCTCCACCCACCTGGTTGTCTGTTAACTGCCCTCGGAGTCTACAGACATTCCATTCCACTGAGTTACATTGGAGCAGTTTGCTTTTTAAAAAATCTCTTAAGTCCCCCCCCCACCATTTTGTAAATCTACAACTTACCCCAAGTCTGCTAGTACTCCCCTCTTCCATGGATGCTCCATTAATGTATCGGTATGGGGATAATGACATTTCCAGTTCTTTCAGATATAAGTATGTAGATCCTTGGTAGGCTATATTACATGGAAGCATGTCTGTATTTTCATTGGTGGAATGTTGGAGTGCATGTGACCCCAAGGTGGCTCTAGCTTCCTTAATAATACTGTATGTATGTGTTTGTTTATCATATTTATATTAGGAAGCAGAAATTTGGGTGATCTGATTCAAATTCGGATGAATCACACCTTAAAAGGGCAATTCGATTTGAATTTGAATTGAATTTTTGAAATTTGATTTGAGAGCCATTTGGCACCTTTTAAAAACCATTCAAATGCCCTAACTGGTTTTAAAAAAAGTGCCAAAACAGGATCGAATCAATTTGAATTTGATTCAAATTTGAATTGAATTTTTAGACCAGAATCAAATCTGATTCAAAATTGAATTAAAAATTCAAATTTAATTTTCAGAATTCAATTTGAATTCAAAACAAACCGAAAAGTTCATTTCGTGCACATTTCTTTTATGTACTGCCCAAATCCTGTGTCTATAATGGGGCAGATAATGTAAATAATAGGGGCAAAGAAGCTGAAGAAACAAAATGCCCCACATTATATGCGGACTTCTCCCTGTGATTGGGGCAGGGTTCATGTTTGCCCTCAGGCTTTCAAGGGGATGATTGGAGACTGCACTCGGGTGACCTGTCTGACTTCTCTGGGCTGGCTAATTAGAAAACTTTGCTCAGGCCATGTTTTTATCTATAGAGTGGGGTCACCGTCATAACCCAGCTTCTGGTCTTCCTTCCACTGAATGCTTTTGAATAAATAAAGATTTAAGTTGAAGGATACACTTAGCCTGCAGACATTTTCTGGAACTCTCTGTCTCTTGTAAAATGTGAAGCTTATTTAGATGCACTGAGATTAGACTGCAGAACAAGTAATCATTTTTTTCATCAGAAGAACTTTTGGAGGTGGTGAGATTTTTAGTGTATGTTTCAAATGTGCATTTTCCAAGCCGGAAAAGAGGCTGTTCACACCTCTGAGAACTGGGTGTGTCCATGTGTCCAGGTTTGGGAGTTGTGAGGGCTCCCGATTTTTGGATGTGTGGGAGCAAGGAGAAGTGATTGTGTGGGAGGCAGGAGCTGGGTTGTCCTACCCAGCTGTCCTACCCAGCATTGAACCAAGGTAGGAGGAAAAGCTGTCCTACCCAGCTCCAGTCAACCACATGATCACTCCTCCCTTCTTCTACCTAGTTGTTTGCTCCCACGCCACCAAAAATCGGGAGCCCACAAAGCTCCAAACCTGGGTAGAACAAGTGTCCTTTTGAGGTTGTTCACACAAGAAGTATTCTACCCAGTTTTTGATTGTGTGAACAGATTCAATATCATTTATCAGGTGTGCATGATATGGAGTTAACTGGAACATAGGAAGCTGCCATATACTGCGTCCAGGGGCGTATCTAGGGTAAGGCAGGCAGGGCACGTGCCCCGGGCGCCACTTGAAGGGGGCGCCATTTTTTAATTTTTTTTTAAAAAAAATTAATGGCCACCGGAAACAAAATGGCCACTGTGCATGCTCAAATGGCCTCTGTGAGGCCCTAGGCCATGCCAGGCCTCGCAGAGGCCATTTGAGCATGTGCTGTGGCCATTTTGTTTTCAGCTGCCTTTTAAAAAAAATATTTTTAAAAATGGCCACTGCACATGCTCAAGTGGTTCCTGTGGGGCCCTAGAGGCCACTGGGGGTAGGGGGAACCTTTGCAGACCCCCTAATTGGCCTTTAGGAAGCCCCCCTGAAGGGGCTACAGTTAAAAAATTAAATTTAATATAATATAAGTCACTGTACCCATATTCAGTTTGGCACTATGTACAGAGAATCAGGGTTTGTGAATACTGAGCTGAAGCTTATGAGCTAGGATTGTATTCATTTGTTCTTACTTTGCTTCTTGTGATAAGTGAGTTAAATGTGATGTCTTAATAATATGACTATTAATGGTGAGTTTGTCTTTGAATCAGTGTGAAACCCTTAGTATTAAGGCCCACTGGGAGTTTCTTGCTCTCTTTCTCTCATTTTAACTGATTTTCTGAAAGACTAGAATATATTCCAAGCCGTGACACAGTTTACTCTGCATATCCTTTAATTATCTTCAGAGTATCTGGGAAAAGTCAAATTATCCATTTATTTTTAAAACTTATGTAATAGTGATGCTACAATGCAGAGTAGGGAATTAGACAGGCACTTCAGTTTAGTTTTCCAAGTATACCTCCACATAGTATTTGGGTATTTCATGAGCCCCAGCATACAGAAATGTGTAGTTTCCCAGCATTTTTTGGTCTCGCTACATCCACTGCTAAATAGTTTTTGAAATATTAAAAGATTAACAAGCTTGACTTGTATTTTTCAGCTGATATTATGTTAAAGTTATCTGAAAGATGGGTGTCAGGTGCTTGGACAGGGGGCGCAATTTCAGTGCTTGCCCTAGGCGCTATTTTCCCTAGATATGCCTCTGACTGAGTCAGACCACATGTCCATCTAGCTCAGTATCGTTTACCCCAGGGCTGATCAATTTCAGCCTTCCTGCAGATGTTGGCCTACAATTCCCAAAATCCCGGGCTATTGGCCACTGTAGCTACAGATTATGGGAGTTGTAGTTCAAAAACAGCTGGAGGACCTAAGTTGAGCAGGCCTGGTCTACCCCGACTGGCAGTGGCTTCTCCAAGGTTGCAGGCAGGAATCTCTCTCAGCCCTATCCTGGAGATGCTGCCAGGGAGGGAATTTGGAACCTAGATGCTCTTCCCAGAGTGGCTCCATCCTTTAAGGGGAATATCTTACAATGCCCACACATGGAGTCTCCCATTCAGATGCAACCAGGGCAAACCCTGCTTAGCTAAAGGGACAAGTCATGCTTGCTACCAGAAGACCAGCTCTCCTTCTAACTGAATTGTGAAGTGCTGTTAGGAAGAAAATATAGAACATCAGAGAGCCCAGTGAGATCTCTTAATCCAAAGAGTATTACGGTGAGGGGAAAGGGAGTGGGGAGAAGTTAGGGGGTCTCCTTCCTTCTCTAGGAAAAGGAATTCAAAAGTAGGAGTTTTGAGCATAGTTGCTTTCTCCAGGAATACATCTGCCGCTGTGTTAGGATCTAAGGAGATGTCCTTGTATTGAAGTGAAGGCGAGAGAACATGTCATGGTGATCAAAAAGGGATTGCTTCTGAAAAATGAGCATGGAATAGGGATGTTACTTCATTCCTTTCTTCTCGAAATTCTTAGTGGGACACCTGGCTCTGGACCCTGCCGATGAGATCTGTGGGTTTGGTGCCTTCTGTACTTTTTTTTTTTTTTTTTTGTAAAAGCGTGCATGTAACTGCATGTATCACACCAACTATTTGGATAGGAAATATGTGAGAACCCTTGTACAATCGGCATTTGAACCTATTTGTTTAGAGACCGAAAACCTGAGGGGGTGTTAGTGGAAGAGAGCAGGACGGAAATGAAAGGAAACCCTGTGATGTGGCAGCAGAACCAGAATAGAGAGACTCGTCCATCCTGAATGTGGAGAGTGATACCTGGGAATGGCATGAGATGGACGGAGGTTGCTGCTGACTCTGACCTGGCTTGACTTTAGTTAGAATGTTGTGAAGCCCGTTGTGACGGGTTCCAGAGTGGCCCCATCTCCTAAGGGGAATCTCTGACTGTGCTCACACATGGAGTCTCCCATTCAGATGCAAACCAGGGTGGACCCTGCTTAGCCAAGGGGAGAAGCCATGCTTGCTACCACAAGACCCACTCTCCTCCCTCATGGACTGAGGAGCAGTGTTCCCAGGTGGGAAGAGGGATTGTTCTGTTCCCTCATGTACTGGGAACAGGGATTCCCAGGTGTGGTTGACTACAGCTCCCCAAATCCCCAGTCCAAGGCCATGGCAGCTGAGGATTTGGGGAGCCAGGTCAACCACACCTGGAAATCCCTGAATGACACTGCTCCCCGGTACATGAGGGAAGAGAGCTGGTCTTGTGGTAGCAAGCATGAATTTGTCCCCTTGGCTAAGCAGGGTCTGCCCTGGTTTGCATTTGAATGGGAGACTACATGTGCTTGGGAGAGCACCTGCACATTTGCATACAGAAGGTTGCAAGTTCCCTCCCTGGCAGCATCTCCAAGACAGTACTGGGAGAGACTCTTGCCTGCAGCCCTGGAGACTCCGCTGCCGGTCTGTGCAGACCGTCCTGAGCTTTTTCTGCCACGCGTTCCTCCAACGTCCACCTTTCGGCGCCACGTTTGCCAGCTGGCGACACAACCGTTTCAGGAGGCGCGTTGCTATGGCTGTGTCGTTCTTCCAGGTTCGACCTCCTCCTCCCAAACCTCCAGAAGTTGAGCTTTCTGAGTGTGGGGGCAGATCCCTTTTGTTGGCAACCCGCTACACCACACAGCCTGTCATTTCTTGCCTTGTGGCTGCAGAGGTACATTTTGAACCGCCGGAGAACTCCTTGGAGGACAATGAGATATTTCTGGCACATCTTTAACCACAGAACAAGCACCCCATCGGCTTCTAAATTGGGGGGGGGGAGGCAGGGTATTGTGGAGCGAATGAATGTTGCATAAAGCCAAGGGAGGGGCGGAGTAGAGCCTTCGGCAGCTGCTGGGAAGACACTAAGGGGAGTTGTCTTGGTATACGAACTGAAATGCTACAAGGCGTGTCCCGGTTTCCGTTCTTTCTGCGGAATACTGCAGGGCATGGGAGAGGACGTGAGCCACACGAAAGTAGGAAGCTGCCTCCTACCGAGCCAGACCCCTGGGTCCATCCCGCTCAGGATTGTCAACACTGACTGGCAGCGGCTCTCCAAAGTCGCAGGCAGGACTCGTTCCCCGCCCTTCCTGGAGATGCTGCCAGGGGGCTGGACTTGGGACAGTTGCTCGTCCGCTGAACTCTGCCCCTATCCCCTAGGTGGAATATCTCACCGGTCAGCGCCCACACGTAGTTGCCCATCCAAACGCAAACCAGGGCAGACCCTGCTTAGCAGAGGGGGGCCATTCATGCTTGCTCCGACAACCCATGGGCTTGATCAAGTCCAGCTCCAGGTTTCAGGGGGGGTCCTTGCCCAAATTGCCCCTTGTGGACTGATAGTCTAGGGGCATAATTCTCACTCGGGTGTGTGAAAGGTGCTGGGTTCAACCTGTCAGGGGCAGGCGAAAGGTTCTCCATGCAAGACTGTACGGAAAGAGCTGCCTCTCAGCGGTGGAGAATCTGCCTTGCATCCAGAAGATCGCAGGTTCATTCTCCGGCAGCATCTGCGGCCATGGCTGAGAAAAGGCCCCGGCCTGAAATCTCAGAGAGCTGCTGCCGGTCCGTGTAGACAAGACTGAGCCTGAGGGACCCTGGGTCTGTCTCTGTTTAAGGCAGCTCGCTATTTAACCTACCTACGTACCGGTTGGGACTCCAGGCTGTGGGCACAGAAGGGGTCTCAGGGATCTGCCGTGGGCCCTCCTGAGGAACTGGGCTGCTTACCCACTGCCCAGAGATGCTGACCCCTGATACCAGCCCTGGACTAGAGCTCAGGAGGTGAGGTGAGGACAGAGAGGTCTTGCAGTCACAAGCATGAGTCGTCCCCTTTGCTAAGCAGGGTCCACCCTGGTTTGCATTTGGATGGGAGAATACATGGGTGAGCACTGCAAGATATTCCCCTTAGGAGATGGGGCTGCTCTGGGGGAAGCATCTGAGGTCCCAAGTTCCCTCCCTGGCAGCATCTCCAAGATAGGGCTGAGAGAGACTCCTGCCTGCAACCTTGGAGAAGCCGCTGCCAGCCTGTGCAGGCAGTACTGAGCTGGATGGACCAGTGGTTTGACTCAGTATAAAGCAGCTCCCTATGTTCCTAAGAGAAAACAGAAATAGCAACAAATGCAGATTTGTGAAGCCCTGGGAAATCCTGCTAGTTTTATCAAAACTCTTTGGGCTCCCTTGGCTTTTTTCTCTCCTTTTCAGTGTATTTATTTTACCTTTGGCCTGCTTGAGAAAGGGCCTGTCTTGCCTCCCCCACCCCCCCGATAATAATTTTTATTTAGGTCACATTTCAGCTGTTTCTGTCTAAAAGATCACAGAAAAATGAGTCACATAATTTTAGAATTGGAAGGGACCCTAGGAGGTCCTCTAGTCCACCCCCTCCCCAGGGCAGGAATCTGCTACAGCATCCCTGACAGATGGCCGTCCAGCCTCTGTTTGTAAGCCTCTAGCAAAAGACAGCCCACCACTTCATGAGGCAGGCTGTTCCACTGGCCAACAGCTCTTACGGTCAGGAAATGCCTCCTAATGCCTAGCCTAAATCTACTTCCATGCCATTTCAACCCACTGGTTCCAGTCCTGCCCTCAGGAGCAGCAGAGTAGACGCCTGCTCCTCCTTCTCTGGGGCGGCCCTCCAGATATCATATTCCCACCCACCCCAGCGGCAGCAAGGCATAGCCAGAGACCCGTTGCTCAATCAAAAGCTAAAACAATGACCCAGGGGACTTGAGAGCTGACTTCAGGTCAACGAGGGTAAATAGCAGAGAGCGGGAGAACTGATGCCATTTTTCTGTGTGAGTTTTCTGTGGACATTGAAATCTGAAGGAGTGTGAGTTTGCTTCACAGCTGCTCAGCCCCTTTGAGCTCAGGCTGGTGATGCGACCAGAGATCGCGATTAGGTGGCTGGGAATGGAAACCTAAATATATATCCCCCGTCTGGTTAGCAAGAGATGCTTTTCCCCGCCCAGGACGCGCCGCCGATGAATTGGGTCACAAGAGCAAGCCTTATTATTCAGCGTTGGAAGGATGCCTGACCCATTCCTGAGCGGTAGCCAAGGCCACAAGCATCTCTTGCATCAACAGTTGTGTTCCTTCCAGTGTGAAAACCATGCCACCAAAAATGAAAGGATGGCTAATCTGAATACAGAGGCAATGCCTTGTGGGAAGGTTGTGGGGGGCACTATTTATCTATCTATTTATTTATTTATTTATCTATCTAGTTATTTGTTTGATTCATATACCACCCTTCCTAAAGTGGCTGAGGGCGGTTTGCGCTCGAATCAGAAATACATAACAAAATCAAAAACCAATTAAAAGCAGATTGAAATTACAATTAAAACTAGATAACCCGACAACTAGGCAAAGTGAGCCGTCAAGTCGATTTCGAAGCTCCTTCTGCTCAAATATTTATGCCATGAAGGAAGGCAAGGAGAGGAAACAAAGCAGAATAAAAAGAAGAGAGATGAAGAAAATAAATTATTCTGACATCCGTGTGCTTAGGTAGATCAGCAATAAGGAATCAGAAAGCATATGGTTGTTTTTCAATGTGTGTAGAGTTCTAGAAAGTGGTGCCAAATCCTTAACCACTTTTCTGATTTATCATCCCTGGTGAGGGCTCATTTTTCGTGCAAACTACGTGGTATCGTAGGGTAGAGCAGGCATCGCATTGTTGAGGAAGCAAAATTCAAAGTGGATTCCCGTGTTCTTCCCAAGGAGAAGGATTTGAGAAATGTCAGAGGAAGCTGAATGAGCTTCTGTTGGACACGCGTAAGTTCTCAGAAGGTTTCTGCGCACCCCTAGACTTCCGCTTTTTGAACTTTGTTTTTGAACTTTGTTTTATGCCTTCAGAGATGTGCACTTCCCTTCTCTTACCAGGAATAGTCATGATAACACAGGAAGCTGCCTTATACCATATCAGACCACTCATCCATCTAGCTCAGAATGGTCTACACTGGCTGGCAGCAGCTTCTCCAATGTTTCAGGCAGGAGTCTCTCCCAGCCCTACCTGAAGAACCTCAGACTGTCTGCCTACACAACAGATGTTCTCTTGATTATGGCATTTTGTACACCTGACAAGATGGAATTTTGATTATAGAATATTGGTGGATATGTGGTTTTGTGTTTACAACACATACACTATTTATTTATTTATTTATTTATTTATTTATGGCAGAACTAGTGATTTTTTACATTTTCATGGTCTTCTCCATTGATTAATCTTGTTCTGAACCGTTTGATTAAGTCCAGGGGGAGTGTTCTGTGAGAGGTTGAAATCCCCCCACCCCCCGACGATTAGATAGAGATATTTTTTTAGATCTACTCTCTTCTTCTTACAGATTACCTTTACTCATTTGAGTATACTTAAATATTATCACTATGTCTTTTTTTCAAGCTGTGGATAAGCTATTGCTCTTGTTCATGTTTGACTATGTCAATCTCAGAGATGTAACCTGTTCTATTTCTATTACTAATAAAAGCAAAAATTCTTATTTATATATTTAAAAAGCAGATGCTCCATTGAGTTATGGCCCAATCCCTGAGGGGAATTTCTTACCGCAGACAGCACTCACAAGTAGTCACCCATCCAAATGCAAACAGAGTTGACCCTGCTTAGCAAAGGGGACACTTCAGGCTCTCTGCCACAAGACCGGCTCTCCTTCTGTGTTCATCATGTTTTAGCCCTTGAGGCATCTGTTGATATAGGACGACGACTCCCTCAATTCCCAACTCTTTCCCACCTTGGCTGTGGATAATGGGGGTTGTAATACAAAAACAACTGGAGGACCAAAAGTTGTGCAGACCTGCTGTAGACAAGAGTAGAGCTATATGAGGGCAGAAGGCAATTTCATATGTTCCATCAGATCCTTGCTAGGTTTGGGTTACATCTACAACTCCCAAAGTAGATTTAAAGCACAGCTGCTCAACTTTGGCCCTCCTGCAGATGTTGCCCTACAACTCCCATGGAGTTGGAGAGGAGAGCTGGTCTTGTGGTAGCAAGCATGACTTGTCCCCTTAGCTATGCAGGGTCCGCCCTGGTTGCATATGAATGGGAGACTTGATGTGTGAGCACTGCAAGATATTCCCCTCAGGGGATGAAGCCGCTCTGGGAAAAGCAGAAGGTTACAAGTTCCCTCCCTGGCAGCATCTCCAAGACAGGGCTGAGAGAGATTCCTGCCTGCAACCTTGGAGAAGCCGCTGCCAGTCTGTGAAGACAATACTGAGCTAGATAGACCAATGGTCTGACTCAGTATATGGCAGCTTCCTGTGTTCCCATAATCCCTGGCTCTTGGCCACTGTGAGTGGGGACTATGAGAGCTGTAGTCCAAAAACAGCTGGGGGGGGGCAAAGTTGAGCAGGCCTGATTGAAGGCCTCCAGTTGGACCTGCTGTTCAACAATCTTCCTTTTATAACTTTTCATTTATTTTTTTTTTTAAAGTTGCAACATTGTCAACAGGATAAGAGGAACAAAAATTGAAACTAGAAGGAAGCTCCACTGGGAAATTGATTATGACTTGCGGGGGGGCGACCCTGATCAAAGAACTGCGGTGGGGGGGGGGATAATCTTTCTTCATCCGAAGCACTGAAGTCATTTGACCTTGCCACTGACATTACTCAGTTTCTAGGTAGCGACGCGATGGGTGGAAACATCCTTTAACTGCCAGACGCCACTTTCTGATAAGCCGGCCAATTAATAATCCTGATTTGAAAAGCCCAAGAATAGGTGAGAAAGCAAAGTCCTCCGGCAAGTCATATTTGCACAGCGTTCAAGAGTGCCTTTCCCCCCTCATCTGGTAAACAGAGTCTTTCTGGAACTTTGCGCTATTGAAAAGTTGCAGGGACTCTGGTGATATGTCGGCCTGATAATTGCCACTCCCAGCCATTCCGTTCCACTTATCGGGCCTTTTGTGCACACATATCTCTGGAAGAGACAGCTCAGCTCGCACACTGCGTCTCTCCTCCTTGGGAGTGCTGGGCGTCTGGGCTCAGCAGTTCTGCCGGCCGGCTCAGTCAAGGCGGTGAGTGTGGAAGAAGGCTCGGCATTGCCCTTCCGCGGCATAAGGACAGGAGGACGCTGGATCAGGCCCAAGGTGGCCCATCTAGTCCAGCATCCTGTCTCCCATGGTGGCCCACCAGATGCCTCTGAGAAGCCCACAGGCAAGAGGTGAGGGCATGCCCTCTCTCCTGCTGTTGCTCCCCTGCAACTGGGATTCAGAAGCATCTTGCCTCTGCGGCTGGAGGTGGCCTATAATAAACAAACAAACAAACAGTTATTTCCTGCTTTTGGAGAAAAGTCCCCAGATATTAAATGTTATCATATATTATTAAATAATACAGCCATCAATATAGCCATCGATACTAGGAGCCACTGATAGACCTGTCCTCCATGGATTTGTCTGAGCCCCACTTAAAGCCATCCAAGCTAGTGGCCATCACCACCTCCCGTGGAAGAGCATTCCACAGATGAATTATGTGCTGTGTGTGCTGTATAGGGGGAAATTAAATCCTTCCTTTTGTCCGTCCTAAATTTCCTGGCCATAGCTTCATGAGATGACCTCAGGAACATAGGAAGCTGCCATATACTGAGTCAGACCATTGGTCCATCTAGCTCAGTATTGTCTTCACAGACTGGCAGCTGCTTCTCCGAGGTTGCAGGCAGGAATCTCTCTCAGCCCGATCTTGGAGATGCTGCCAGGGAGGGAACTTAAAACCTTCTGCTCTTCCCAGAGCGGCCCCATCCCCTAAGGAGGGGAATATCTTCCAGTGCTCACACTTCTAGTCTCCCATTCATCTGCAACCAGGGCGGACCCTGCTTAGCTAAGGGGACAAGTCATGCTTGCTACCACAAGGCCAGCTCTCCTCTCATCCTACCAATTGGTTGTGAAGAGGGTGTTGTGTGAACTTCTGAATACTACAAAACATGGAATTAGCCCTGCATGTTTCTATCTGAGCCTCTCTTTACGCACTTAGTTTTATCTTTGTGTCGTTTTAGATTTAATGAAAAACATCTTAGCACTTAGAACATTTGTATAAATACTAGTTTGGAAGTGGCGTCCCTGCTTGCACCACCTGACTGACTCTGTATCAGGCAGCTTCCTATGACGCAGGGGGGTTGTAAGAATTTCCTCCAGGCAGGGGTCAGCCAGCTGTGGTCCTCCAGATGTTGCTGGACGACAACTCCCATCAGCCCCGGCCACAATAAATTGTAGCCGGGGGTGATGGGAGTTGCAGTTCAGCAACATCTGGAGGATCACAGCTGGCGGACCCCTGCCTTAAGATAGTACATGTGTGGATTGCTCTGTATATTATTTATTTTATTTTATTTATTTATTTAACACACTTCTGTACCGCCCAAAACTCACGTCTCTGGGCGGCTTACAACAAGCAAACAAACAGTTAAAACATTAGTTAAAATAAATGACCAAAAAAACCCACCAACCCTTAAAACGGTAGTTAAAACAAAATGCATGACACAGAAAAAGTTAAAACATTACAACAATGTAAATTTTTAAAACAACATTTTAAAACGATGGTAAAACTGCTGAAACAATGTTTAATTAAAAGCCTGAGTGAATAGGTGCGTCTTTAAAGACTTTAGGTATGTCTTTAAATATTCAGAACACCCTATGCTAATACTGGTATTATTATTGTTGTTGTTGTCATTTATTAATTAATAAACATAAGCACAGCCCAGCTGGATCAGGCCCAAGGAGGCCCATCTAGTCCAGCATCCTGTTGTCCACAGTGGCCCACCAGATGCCTCTGAGAACCCCACAGGCAAGAGATGAAGGCATGCCCTCTCTCCTGCTGTTGCTCCCCTGCAACTGGGATTGAGAGGCATCGTGCCTCTGAGGCTGGAGGTGGCCTATAGCCACCAGACTAGTAGCCATTGATAGTCCTGTCCTCCATGAATTGGTCTGTAACATTGTGGTGGTGGTGGTGGTGGTGGTGGTGATGATGATGATGATGATGATGATGATGACTGTCACTATGCACTTCCATTTGGATTTTTTAACCTGGCTGGTGGAAACCAGTTCAGCCGTCCTGAAAGCCCATCTCCAGGAGTCCAGAAGAAAGGCACTTTGCAGGAGCTTGGCCATCGGCCCTGCACAAGAACTTATCTCACCCCTTTCTGATTCATAAGGAAGCAGGGATAAAAGACCCGATAACGTATCAATAGGAGCAGGAGTCTTGGGACCAGCCCTGCCGAGAGCCGGGGGTGGTGGGGGTGGTGCTGAGGACGTACTTCCTGGAATCACCTTTCCCCGATTGCAGCAGCACCACGGGCAGGATTGCACTGTGTGTGTGTGTGGTGATGAAGAGGGAAGAGGGATACAACTGGGTGCACAGCTACTGGTTCCTGAGAATCTCCATTTTCTTTTTGTCAGGCTGAAAAAAAGGGGCTTGAGCATGTGGAGTGAGTCAATGAAGCTGTCCTCACGATCGGTGAGCAGAGCTTCTTCCGGGCTTAGCCGCGCTCCCCGCAGACGAACGGCCACTCGTCGCCGGGCAGCCGGATTCCCCCCCCCCCACGACTGCCGGCTCCGTTACAGAGCCGACGGGAGCCGCGGGGATCAGGGGCCGCACGGCGACCGGCAGTTCCAGGCGGCCCCACTTGAGTCCGCAGGGCATCCTGGGGAGACCCCCGAGCCCCGGAGGCTGCTTGTCTGTCGCTGAACGCTGCGGCGACACACAAGCCACCAAAGGAGGTTAGCGGAGCGATCGGAGATAATAATGATGATGATGATGATGATGTCTGGATAAAACAAACCAGACAATAACACCTGTCTGACGGTGCAAACAAGAAATAATAATTTGATTTCTATCCTGCCCTTCCCAAAATGGCTCAGGGTGGTTTACATAGAGAAATAAGAAATAAATAAGATGGCTCCCTATCCCCAAAGGGCTCACATTCTAAAAAGAAACTTAAGACACACACCAGCAACAGTCACTGGAGGTCCTGTGCTGGGGGCGGAGAGGGCCAGTTACTCTCCCCCTGCTAAATAAAGAGAATCACCATGGTAAAAAGTGCATGTTTGCCCAGTTAGTCTCTTTGCCCATGCAAATGCTCTTTACAGAATTACTCTGGTTACTTGGCACAGGTTGTTTGTGGTGCAGAATCGCGGGGATTACTGATTCCGAGGAAGGGGCGCTGTCCAGGGGTCGTTGAAATCCCGTGGAGCTGGACAGTGCCCCCTCCCCGAACCTGCAGCCCTCCGAACTGACCCTACTGAAATCACCCAGCGGTACCTCCGGATAAAACCGTCCGTTGCTCCCCGTCCTCAAATATGCAAATCCCTTAGTTACCTGCTCTCTTTTGGAGAATATTCCAGTAGCCGGACTGAGGCGGGAGCGGGGAGAAGCCCTTCATATTTCAAGCTGATAATGTGAAGTTAATCAACTTGGGATTTTGTGCAGTGCGGGACCTCCTGACATCTTAATCTTTATTAAAGAGTCTTTAACTACCAAGGAGCTGTTGGTGCGGCCTGGCACGGCCAGATCCGACAAACCGGTGGATAAAACTGGTCAAATGAACTGTTAAACCATCCTCTGTAATCCATCAGGGGGAACAATGAGGGTAGGGAAACCTCTATTTTTCCATACATCAATCATGCTTTCCTAAGTGGTTTCTAATTAATTTATATTGCTTGAATATTAGACAGCTCCCAAGAAGGCGAGTTTGAATGGAGGCTTTGCTGTATTAAAATGAAGAAAGGGAAAAGAAAGTCACCCAAGGAATCTCCTTTTGTCTCGGCATGTCAAATATTGTCCTATTCAGAGCAGGAGGGTGGAAACACCAACTCCCTACATTTTCTCTGAACAGTTTTTCTGTTTTCCCTGACTATTAAAATTATACTTGGCTTCCTCTCCTTTTCTCTTCTCCCCATCCCCTGAAAGAACTTTATGTACTGTGGGCTAAATTATTTGATTTCTTTTTTTAAATAATCCTGAATTTCTTTTCTCACTTGCTTTTCGGGGCCAAGAAAGGATGCAAGAATTCCTTAAGCCAAAGCTCAGCATTTTTGCAGCAGAGCAAAATATTACTGCCTTTGTTTCATGAGAATCAAATACAGCAAATAATCATTTTCCATTTGTGGGAAAATATAATCCAAGTGTTATCCTTAAATAATTAGCTATTGATATGTGGGCCCAGCTCTTAAAGTTTTCTGGTTCCTCTCCCCATAAACTTTAGGATGTGATGAGTTTTATTCAGTGTCTGAATTTTGTTTTCATTCATGAAATTCACATTCGTGTGTGTGTGTGTGTGTGTGTGTGTGTGTGTGTGTGTATGCAGTTTGGCAGATCGCAACGATGCCTTTTCCACGAATCTCTTAACTATAAGACATAGCAAGGATGGATGTCCCTATACAATTAACAAACTCATTTAAAAAAAAAAAAAAATGTGGTTTGCTAATCCAGAGAGGGGAAAGGGGAGGGAGTGAGGACAGGGTCTTTGTCAGTATCTAAGCAATTAAGATAATTAAAAAAGAAAGCTTATTGGGTAAACATGCTCTTAGATTGTGACCTCTTAATTAATGGACTACAGGGAGAAATTACAGCAGTAGCAAGATAATTAACACGTGCATTTAAAACGAACTCTAAAACAAGGGCATTGCAGGATAGTCAAGGCAGGGCTTCAATCACTGGAGGGTTAGGGAGGTGAACAAACAGAAGGGTACGATTCGCACATGCGTATCTCCGAACACTTGAAGAATCCGATTCGGTTAACTTTGTCACTATCTGAAAGCAGCACTCGCTTGCTCTCCTTGCAAAATCCATTTTAAAAAGTATTTTCCCCATGGGTTTAGTTTGTTTCATATTTCATTCTTTGATCCTTTGCACCTGCCGATTTCTTCAGTAGCATCAATTCAACACGTCTTAGCCAGCATCTGTCCTCAAAATAAATAGTCCGTTTAGTACCACTTAAATTAGGAGGGAAGCATCCTGAAGCTTAAAATTGCTTGCCCAGAAATTCAGGGTTTCCCCCCTCATTTCCAGTACCAGGTGCTGTTCGATTCAGTTATTTGGGAGGAAGGCAGTGCTAAGTACTGGGTTTTGCAAACAAATACATTCTAGTTTGGAATGTACCGACTTGAGTTTGTGGTTCTTTAAGATTATCCTTGTGAAGCAGATTTTTTTTTTTTTTTAAAGAAAAAGGTATGGATTTCAGAAATTGCTTGCTATTTTTTGCTGCTGTTTGCATCATTGGCTATTTATTTAATAAATATATATTTGATTTATATACATGGATATGAGTGTGGTCTGGGCAGTTCTCAGTGTTTACATTAAAACCACACATCCATGGGTGTCTGGGAGGGGAGGGGAGGGGGCAATCCCTCCACACTTGAACTAGACCCATTGAATTTAATGGGGTTTATATAGGAGTGCAGCCACTACCCCCGCCCCCCCAGAAGGGTCCTCCAGATGCCCATGAGCACATCCTAAAGTTGACAGGGAAACCAAGCAAGGAAAAACAGCAACTAAAAATATAGTAAAGGGTGGAGGGTCATCCTTAGCCATGTAAAAGGTCAACATGGTCAAAAATAAAAAGATCTCTGTCTGGCACTGAAATGAGTAAGCAGCAGTCAACCCTCTCCTAATCTAAGCGGGCACAAGCAAAGTGAACTCCATAACATTTCTCCATTGCTGGGGTGCCACAGCCTCAGACGCCCTCTCTCCCCATTGGCCGGCCATCTCGCCTTAGAAGGCAGGGCAGCCAGAGAAGAGCCAATGACATGTGGGAGGGTGGGCCACCCACCGCGGGGTCCCCAGGTCCTAAGCCGGGTTCCCCCTAACCGGGATTCCCAGATGTTGTCGACTACAACTCCCAGCATCCTCAGCTGCAATGGCCTTCGGCTGGGGGTTAGGGGAGTTGCAGTCAGCAACTTCTGGGAATCTCTGTTAGAGGGAGCACTGGTCCTAAGCCACACAGGGCTTCAAAAGGAAGCACCAGTACTTTGCATTAAGAACATAAGAACAGCCCTGCTGGATCAGGCCCAAGGAAGCCCATCTTGTCCAGCATCCTGTTCCACACAGTGGCCCACCAGATGACGCTGGAAGCCACAGGCAGGAGTTGAGGGCATGCCCTCTCTCCTGCTGCTGTGACTCCCCTGCAACTAGTATTCAGAGGCATCCTGCCTCTGAGGCTGGAGGTGGCCTATAGCCCTCTGCATTAAAATGTACTTGCAACTGAAATGTACATGCAGTGTTCACAGATTCTTCCCCAACTTATCCTTGCTTCCGTTTCGCTTCCTCGGTTTCTTCTCTCTCTTTGTCGTCTCCCGTGCAGGAGCTGTTGATAGGTACTTGAAAGATCGGGGCCCTGGCCCGAGGCCTCAGTCCCCCTTTTGATCATTAAGTTCAACTTTACAACACACACACACACACACACTGGGATATGCATGTATCCTGCGCGCCCCTCCAGATGTTGTTGAACTACAATTCCCACCATCCCAGCTGCAATAAGTTGGAGCTGGGGTTGATCGGAATTGAAGTTCAGCAACATCTGGAGGTCTTCAGGTTGGGGAAGCCTGCTTTAGACAGCACAAAATTTATGAAATCTACTGTCGGAGGGCTAAAGGCTACCTCCAGCCTCAGACGCAGGATGTCTCTGAGTCCCAGTTGCAGGGGATCAGGAGCTGGAGAGATAGCATGCCCTCACCTCTTGCCTGTGGGCTACCAAGTGGCATCTGGTGGGCCACTGCGTGAAATAAGATGCTGGACTAGATGGGCTTCCTTGGGCCTGATCCAGCAAAGCTGTTCTTATGTTCTTATGCCATGAGATGAAATGATGGCTGGTCCCTTTGTAATATATAGGTTTTATTTCCATTCATCATCAGACTACAGCACAACAGTACAAAACGATAAAATACAGTAAAAATATATAAGTAAAATAATGGCACACAGAATAAAAATTAAGAGAATACAACTTAAGATTTCAGAATCCCTCTCCAACAAGCATTTTTCTTCAGAAAATGTCCTCTGACATTGATCACTGGAGACTGAAAAGAGACTCTCTTTGCCATCACATGTATGCCTTGTCCACACAGCTAATAAATCACTGCATGGTAGGCTAGCATCCTCACATCTTCAAGACATACCCTAGATGTCATTCCCTCTCTCTTGTGTGTGGCAGAAACTGTATAATGATTATTATTAGGTCTTCTATAGACTTTAGATTAAGGATGTACAAATCGATTCAAATTTGAATCGATTCAGCTCTAATCTGGGTGAGTCGAATGATTCAAATATAAATTGAATCACCCTTAAAAGGGCAATTCGATTCTAATTCAAACTGAATTTTCAAAATTGGATTCAAATTTGATTCAAAAGCTGCTGGGCACCTTTTAAAAAACCATTCGGTCTCCCTGATTGAATTTGAATTGAATTTTTGAACCAGATTCGAATTTGATTCGTACTTGAAACAATCTTTTGGAATTCGGTTCAAATTCAAAACGAAGTGAAAAATTCATTTCGTGCACATCTCTGCTTTAGACCAAAGGGGCAGATACATTCATGGTAAGGCTTATTCCTATATCATCCCTCTAAAATAGCTGATGGCTGTTCCCGTTAAAAGGGAATTAGACACATTCATAGATGAGAGGTCAGCCAATGGCCATGAGAACACTCAAAATGCAGCCTCTGTGTTCAGAAGCAATATATCACAACACCTGTTGCTAAGGGGAGCAGTTGCCTTCCTAACTGTTGTGGGCCTAGAAGCTTCTTTTTGGCCACGCTTGGAAACAGGAGGCTGGGTTTGAAGGGCCCTTGATCTTGGGGGAATCAGACTGTAGCTCAGTATTGGAGCATCTGATCTTCATGCAGAAGTTCCCGGTTTAATCCAGAAGGCCCCCAGGATCAGTCCACACAGTGCTTTAGCAACATGCAGGACTCATCCGTGCATTGAGACAAAGGATCACACAAAAAGGATCTTGATGCAGTCACGCATACTGTCGCATTGTCATAACCCCAGCTCTGAGCAGTAGCACGGAGTGAGTCTGACCCTAAGGAATGAGGAGCAGTTAGACCAGAGGAGCCAGTTCCCAGCCCAGACCCCAAGTTGGAGTCTGTGCCTGCCAGCTGGTAAACCCTGGAAGTGGATGCCCCAGAAACAGCTCTCACTGAGTACAAGTTTCACAATGAATCCGTCTCTGTGGTACCACATCCCTCCATTCTCCAATCTGGGGAAAATGGGGGGGGGGGCAGGGTTCTTCCTTTTTTTTCCCCTGGAAGAAATTAGGGTCCCCTCTCACAATTTTTCCCCAGGCCTTCAAAGCTTGAATCCTACCCAGTATTGACAACAACAGGCCAGGAGAGGCTTGATGCAGCAGAGGCGTGCTAGATTCCAGACCAGAGGACTGCCCCCTTTATATCTCACTGTTCTTTACAGACAGGAAGGTGTATACTAGTGTGAGCCTCTTGGTACTGAAGAGCTCATTCTGTCGCTTGCCTCAATCAGGGCAACGTGCTCAACAGGAGTTCTCCAGGGTGCTGAAACCCTCACTGCCTTTGCCTTGTGGGTTTCTGATTCCAGGAAACACACATAAAGACTGGCAGTTTTTGGTCCCCCCACTCCACCCACTTCAGTCCTTTATCAATGTACACATTTCATCACAAACTTCTATTGGAGGATACACCAGAGATATGCAATTGAACTGAAGGCACCAGGACCTGCATGATTAATTCTAGAATTAATTGTGTAAATGCTCCAATAGACAAATTCATGGAGAACAGGTCTATCAATGGCTACTAGTCTGGTGGCCATAGGCCACCTCCAGCCTCAGAGGCAGGATGCCTCTCAATACCAGTTGCAGGGAAGCATCAGCAAGAGAGAGGGCATACCCTCAGCTCTTGCCTGTGGGCTTCCCTGAGGCATCTGGCGGGACACTGTGTGAAACAGGATGCTGGACTAGAAAAGCCTTGGGCCTGATCCAGCAGTGCTGTTCTTGTGTTCTTACCAGAATTCAGGAGGACAGGGATGAGGGGCAGAGCAAACTTGCAGAACACGAGGAATCCTCTTACTCTTTCATGGTGGCAAGTTACCATTTCAAATCTCAGCCTCCTCACCACCTTCCTCTGTCCACCGCAGGTTCTCCAAGCAAAACATATCCATTTTACAAATGCTCAAATGCTGGATTTGGGGGTGGGGGATGTTTTATGGGACCCAAGGAAATCTTAATGCATAAAAATCAGGAGCCTAAATACTGAATGGTAATTTTTGGCACCAGATTTTGGACCATACAGAATGACAATGTGTGGGGGGAGGATCCTTTTCTGCCACCAAGCTGAGCTTTTGCAGTGAACTCTTGTGGAAGAACATGTAGAAAATGATCCATCAGAACTGAAGATATGCATGAAGTCCCTTTTCACCCCAGGAAAGAACCATAATCTGATTTCTTGGCTTCCTGGAAGGTCAATGTGGATTCCAAATTTGGACGCAGTATTTCCCACACTTATTCCTACCCCGCACCCTGCACAAGGATTATTTCCAAAAATGCATTCTCATTGGAGAACCGTGCAGCATTGGAAACTCTCTGTAGAGAAGGTAGTGAACTTGAATTTGCTAACTTAATCGTGTGCTACAATATGACAGGATACTAATAGCCTTGGAAAATGAGGGATCAGTCCCAGTCCCATCTTTGATGAGTAGTAGTGGCCCAAAGTATTTTGGCCCCAGAAGTGAAGCACCAACAACCTCTCCCTATTCCCCACCACACACACATCCTTGCCCCTTACCATGCTCTTCACTGCTAAACTGGTGTAAGTGAGAGCACTGCTGAGGCAGCCTGGAGAAAGGAGATATTTCTATCCATAGAGCTGGACTAGAAGGTTGATGGCATCCATAGTGTGTTTCTGGCTAGAGTGATGCTTGCTGGCTGCACCAGAGGTGAACAAGTGGGAGGTATGGCTCCAAATCTGCCACCCCACCTGAATGCACCGCCTGAGGCAACATGCTTCCACATGCTACATACTAGAGCCGGCCCTGGAGATGAGAGGTAGAAGGTTCTTGTTGCACTTTGTGAGGCAGTGTAGGCAGACTTGAGTTTTCCAAGTCTTGGGGTCTGACCTGAAGCTTCTTTTCAGAGTCTCCTTGGGAAGATGGAAACTCTCAGTAAAATCTCAGAGTGAGAATCTGCTTGGCTTGACAATGTGGGCAGTTCACTTTACATCATCCCGCCCCCATTCTGTCTGTCTTGAACTATAACACACGGCCAGGTCCTTTCCCTGATTGGTCACCCAGTGTTCCCATCAGGCACCATTAACATTTGCTGCTGTCTCACCAGATCTACTTTCTGATCCACTGTCCAACTCTTGCTCAGGTTCTGGGCCTCATACTCACAAATCGTCTATTAATGTTAGTAGTTCATCTAAGAAAACTATGTTCTTCCTCTTTTCTCTGTGAGAAAACTTAATGAGTTTTAACTTAATGAGCTCCAGATTCCATCTTGGCTGATGCGTGGTGGAGCAAAGTTCAACACTAGCTCTTCCTCTCCTGGTTCTGCCAGGTCTTCATTTGCAGGATCCGAGCTTGTCAACTCAGAAGTTCACATCTCTAAGGACACTGTGTAGTCTACAGCACCTTAAGGGATAGGATATATTTTCCCCCAAAACTATTTGCATGTGTTGCCCAAATCCCACACCTTGCTTCATTGGTGGACTACAGCTCCCATACTCCCCATCCACAGTGGTCAATAGTCAGCGATTATGGGAGTTGTAGTCCAACAACAGCTGGAGGGTAGGGATGTGCATGAATAAATTTTTGTGATTTGGTCAGAGTTCAAATGGAATCAGCCTGATTTGATTCAAGCTCAAATCTGCTGCCCTTGAATTGTCTATCTAATTCTAATTTGATTTGATTCCATTCAAATCGATTTGGCCTGAGTTGTAAGGACTAGGGGGGCACCAAAGCTGGTTGGGTGCCAGGGCCCCATGGGTGCCATCTGCCACCCAGCCCCCCAATGAATTGGACAAAGGGGCAAATCTTTAGGAATTTTTTTGTGCTGTGGATTCTTAGTTGTGAAATAACATGTTCATAGGGATTCCTATGAAGAAGTCACTTCACAAACAAGAATCCACACACATACAAATCCAAAAAATGCACCCTGGCAGAAGCTCGGAGGGGACAAAATGGAGGTCACTGAGGACAAAATGGAGGCTTGAATCGCTGAATTGATTCGAGCTCGAATCGAGGGTGATTCAATTCGACCTTGAATCCAGTGAGCATCTTCAAGAGTGAAGGGTGATTTGATTTGAGGTTGAATCACTCAAATCACCCAGATCTGAGTCAAATCAATTCAGCCATGAATCGACTCACACATCCCTACTGGAGGGCCAAAGCCGTGCAGCTCTGTAAGTGAAGTGTCTTTTGCCACAGCTCTCCATTGTAATCCCCTCTCCATGTTGTATTTCATATTGAAATTAGATCCATTTTGCCAGGTGAAGGAGGAGGGATAGATGTGAATGTACATAACATCTATGAATGATGAACATCCATCAGCGGCCCCCTTTTTAAAAAAAAACCCCTAATTGAGTACATTAAATAATATGTCCGCTAGAAGACTGCCTGATGCAAGATACTTTCCAAAGCTTCTTTAATAATAATTAAAAAGAAAAAAAATCTATTTGGGATTTCAACCATAATGGCTATCCTTACTTGCCAAAACATGACTTCTTAGCAGGTGACTTTCATGAAGCACATCGGAAATAGTACCTAAATGAATTAGCAATAAAATGGACTTAGGCTCAGCAGTGGGGGCCTCCATTAATCCTGGTTTAATCACTAAAGAGATGCCATTCACTTTTCTTAAGAAGTCACATTTTTCTCCCCTTGCTGGCGAACAGATTTCATAAAGTAACATATTTCTAATGAAATGGCTCTGCTTGAATTAAAAAACCCCAAAGGTTTATGCAGATTTCAGTTTTGATTGCTGCTGGCATGGGCTCTTAGCTGACTCCGGAAGGTAGGTCCGCCGTGAAAGGGCCCCAGCATGGCGTTCGTCATATTCTTTGAAATAAAATACTGCGCTTGTACTTAGTGGCTTTAATCAGCTCTGACTTTTGATAACCCAACAATAGCTAATTAGAATAACACCTGCCTTCTAAGTCGTGTCATGTAGGTTACTGCCAACAAGAAACCTAGTATCTTAGCTGCGTGATTATTATAGAGTCGAAAATCTATCTGTAGAAAACACTAGAACTGACACTCTGCAAGTCTGGTAGCCATTAGGCAGACCTTATTTTTCTGATACATTTTGAGTCCTTCCCCCCCCCCCCGCCCCGCGCGCGCGCACACACACACACACACACACACACACACACACACACACACTCCCTGCCGCCCAGTCCCTCACTGACATATCTGAAGAGAACATGTTTTGCAACTGAACCCAAGGGGGAAAAAACCGGTGCTTTTAGTTTAAAAATCTTAATTATGTTGCCATTTGCAGCCTATTACTTATTCCCAACCCAAGTTGAAACAGATCTGCAGTTCATTAGGGATATTGATAGGCTTCTCGATACATACTGATTTTTCTTGTTTTACACTGTTATGTAACCACACAGTTCAGTTCTGGGTGCTTCCGACATAATGGAGCCATTCTAACGATGACGTTTTATTTCAAATAAGAATATGCCCCAAATCCTGGTGTTATACATATTTAAAAGAGGGGGGAAACTCTCAGGAGGAAAAAAGTTCCTTCTCTCCTTCTTTCAGTTGAAATGTATTATCCAATGAGTTCCACCATCAAAGCTGGCACTCCTAGAAGTCATAAATTATTGTCTCGTTGAAGACTTTCTTTTGCTCATTAATTTTGCTCCCAAACAAGTTTCAGCCCCCACCCCCCGCGCCACAAAGCCATTCAAGCAAAAAGGCATCAGTCGTTAGCTATGGGCACAAAAAAGACCCCTCTAACAAGTGCCAGAGAGTTAACAACCGAGATACATCCAATGATAAAGTGATGGATGTGTCCTCCCTCCAGGCATAAAGAAGATAACGGACAGCATTTTTTTTTTTTTTTGGTCTCTGTGTTAAACAGGAGATTATGCTTCTGGTGAAGTCCAAATGGGGAGCTTGACTCTCCCAGCAATCGCCTGCTGTCCCTTCTCAGCCATGTGATTTTTGCAATTCCGTGAAACGGATCCTGCCATTAAAAGCACAACAAAAAACAATGCCCCGCGGCAGAGTCTGCTGGCATTGTTGCGCCACGGTATCTGTACTTTCCGTGCCATTGAGAGTGAGAATTTGGACCCATTATACCTGCTTGCCTGCCGCTTGACAATTTAGATCTCTTAACTTTTGAATACATATACGTGTGTGTGTGTACTTAGATGTACTTAGTAAATACACTGAGTGGAGTACATCGCAGCTGAGCTCCTCTTAAATACCTTGCCGCTTCATAACAAGATATGCTACTGCTTATTAATCACAAGGAGATGTGAACTCCAGCAAAGCTTGCAGAACAATTGGCCAGACGTATCGGAAGTGAGATCCAGTGTTGCCCTGAACATAGGCAGGGAACTAGGGACGTAAGAAGAAGCCCTGCTGGATCAGGCCCAAGGCCCATCCAGTCCAATATCCTGCTTCACGCAGTGGCCAGCAAGATGCATCTGGAATTCCCACAAGTGGGGGAAAGAGGGCAATTGCTCTTTCCTGTTGGTGTTTCCTAGCGTCTGGTGTTCAGGGGCATACCTAATCTACCTCGCAAGGTTGTTGTGAGGATAAACTTAACTGTGTACATTGCTTTGGGCCACTTGGGGAAAACCAAGCAGAATATAAAGGTAAATTAAATAAAGTAAATGCCCCATCTGATGGAAATCTGCAGCTATCAAGGCTAGCAGCCGCTGAGCTGTGAGACTGAATCCCATGAAACCTTAGATTAGGGATGTGCACAAAACTGGAAGATCCAGTTCAGCTTGAATCGAACTGTACTCGAGCCGAACCAGGTCCACTCTGGTTTTGTGCACACTCACATCGGGCCTGGTTCAGTTTGAACTGAGCCCGATTCACATAGGCTCGAAGTCCAAGTGGTAAAGGGGAATCCAGTATGGATTAGCTTAGCTGAAACGAGCTTTGATACAAACTTAGCTTCGTATCGGCGGGGGTGGCGGTGGGCGGCAGTTTACATAGCAAAGTAAACAAGGTACTCCGCAAAGGGTTCACAATCTAAAAAGAAACACAAGGTGGACCACCACCACCAATGAAGATCCCAAATATGAAACCCAACATTATTATTCATAGTTTATAAACCTGACTTTAACAGAGTCTCTTCATGACTCGAACATGCGGCCATGCCCTCTAGTTAGCTTGTGGATCCTTTATTTTTGGGGGATATGCCAGAAAACCGATTTTCGCCAAATGCGTTTCTACTCCCAAGTCTCCACTGGCAGCTTCCTTTTAGCAGCTTTATTGTTAATATGAAAAATTAAAATGTGCTGTAAACAAGATCCATTTGCTCTCCTCCTGCTAAACAATCTGGGTGTAAACAAAGACCCCTTTCCCCCTCCTGCGAACGAATGGATGCTCTTGTTGTCTGGGAGCTTTTTGCTCCTCAAGATGGTGGCTACTCTTCTGCGGTCCAGGTGCCAGGTCAAATCATTTTATCCACTCCTGTCTTTTTAGAGAGGCTTAAATGGAAAGAACAGTGAACGGAAGGAGTGCATGGATTTGGGGGATTCTGTGATCCCTTATGCAAGCACGAGGAGAAGGTTCTTTGAAGTGCTGTGCCAGAATTCATTGGGGAGAGGAGAGGAGTTGGGCCAGCTTAGCCTAGCAGTCCCTTTGGGTTGCGATTTTAGGGAGGAGAGCTGGCCTGGTGGTAGCAAGCATGCATTGTTTCCTTTGCTAAGCAGGGCCTGCCCTGGTTTGCATTTGGGTGGGAGACTATATGTGAGTGCTGTAAGATATGGGATGGGGCCGCTCTAGGAAAAGCGCCTGCCTGCTAACATGCAGAAGGTTCCAAATTCCCTCCCTGGCAGCATCTCCAGGATAGGCCTGGGAGAGATTCCTTCCTGCAACCTTGGAGAAGCCGCTGCCAGTCTGTGTAGACAATACTGAGCTAGATGGACCAAAGGTGTGGCTCAGTATATGGCAGCTTTCTATGTTCCTATGGTTTGCCTTGGGGCAGCCTGGGATTTGCAGTGGTGAGATGCCAAGGGCAGCCTTATTCTGTGGCAAGGGGCTAGTTGCCCTGCAGAACTGGCTCTTATAACCTTTGAAAGGGGGTGCAGGGAGGAGCAGGGCCAGTTGTCAGCCGGATCCTCTTGTCTCCTTGTGCTTCTTGTGAATTTTGCAAGGAGTATGAGGAGAGGCATTCCTGGCAGAGCTTGGAAGGGTCAGATCAGCATATTGCCACCCTGCTATATAATCTGCCACCTGAGGCCACAGCCTCCTCTTGTCCCATGGCAGGGCCGCCCCCGGTTGCATTCCAGCACGATACATATGTCAAATGAGGATGACACAGGGTTGCATCCAAACTTTGAGTCAAAAGCACTTGAAAGAGCTAATGCAAACAGGAGAATCTCTCTGGACCAGAAGAGGAGAGGTCTTCTTGTGGTAGCAAGCATGACTTGTCCCCTTAGCTAAGCAGGGTCTGCCCTGGTTGTATATGAATGGGAGATTAGAAGTGTGAGCACTGGAAGATATTCCCCTCAGGGGATGGACTCGCTCTGGGAAGAGCATCTAGGTTCCCAGTTCCCTCCCTGGCAGTATCTCCAAGACAGGGCTGAGAGAGACTCCTGCCTGCAACCTTGGAGAAGCCGCTGCCAGTGTAGACAATACTGAGCTAGATGGACCTATGGTCTGACTCAGTATATGGCAGCTTCCTATGTTCCTTTGCTCCCACTTTTCTCATGTAATGCTCGTCCTTTAGTTCATTAACAGCCCCTCTGTGAGTGGAAGAGGCTTTTTTCTAGCAGTAAGACACCTTTGGGTCCAAGCCATGTGCTGCTTTGTTTCTGTGGATGGCTTTGCTTTGATGTCTGCTCTCTGCGGCTTTATACTTTTTATGTTCTACTTTCTTTCTTTTTTGCATTCCTTTGCCTGATGGTCTTGCCTATATGATTATTTTGCATGCCACTTTCGAAATATCTCATGGAGAGGTGACAATGGACTCCAGCAAGAGCCATTGGAGGGATGCGGTGCTGGGGCTAGATAGGGCCAATTGCTCTCCCCCTGCAAAATACAAGATCACCACCACTTGAAAAGGGGCCTCTTCGTCCCGCCAGCAAAGGATTTCCCCAGGAAATGTGCACCACGTTCTTCATAGTCAGAGCTTTGGTGATAGAGAGCAAAGCGGAATTGCCTTGGAGATGTGCGTACGGTGAACCTGCCATGCCTCGGCTGCACTCCGGTTCACCACCAAGCGGGCTCTTGGGTTTCCACGTCCCCCCGGCCCATCCGTTACTCCAGCTCCCTGCTATCATTTGTCACACCCGCCTCCAGCCAGGCGGCTGGACATCTCCTTTGTATCAGTGGCGAGCTTTGCCATATCCAATGAGTGTGATTGATCATGGCCTTCGCCACAGGTTGGTAATAAGCCGTTTTGAGAGACTCTCACATTTCCCCCAGGACGGGGCCGGCATGACAGCCCCGTAAACTGGCCATTCATCAACACGTTCCCTGGTGGGGACTGTCTGGAGGCTGCAAGACCGGCAGCCCGGCCTGGCCCGAGCGTCCGGGCCCTGCTCGTGGGAGTGCTTTCGGGACGCTCCGCCGAGAAGCGCGGTAATTAACTGCCTGGCTGTGGCTCAATCCCGGCTCCGAGTGTTGTGTTTTAAATTCACTTGGAAGGACTTCAAGATGTCGCCCGCCTCGAGGGATGGGGATCGGGCTGGCACTGTGGCCAGGAATTGGCCTGGACCGCCCAGGAATTGGACGTCCTGCCAGGGTGGAGGTCCAGACATAGGACAGGGATGCATTTTTAGAAAGCTGTATCATTAAGATGAAGGTGCATGTAGAAAACCATTTTTAGTAGCTCTTCTCTGGGAAGCTCGTTCAAGACACTTTTCCAGTGAAAGACTCGGGCACATTTCCCAAGCAGACAGATTACCTCTTCAGGCCTCATGTTGGCGTCCTGACTTTCTAAGCTCCACCTCAGAGGGCCAAGAATAATTCATTTTATTTGGTGTCCCGTTAAATGTGAGCGCTGGAAGAGATTCCCCTCAGGGGATGGAGCTGCTCTGGGAAGGAGCATCTAGGTTCCAAGTTCCCTCCCTGGCAGCTGCCAGTCTGGGTAGACAATACTGAGCTCGATGGGGAAACAGTCAGACTCAGTATGTGGCAGCCTATGTTCCTATCTGGCAGCTAGCTAGAACTTAGATTAAAATGCCCAGATGGGAACTTTGTATCCCAGGAGATCTGGCAGGAGACTGGCCTTGTGGTAGCAAGCATGACTTGTCCCCTTAGCTAAGCAGTGTTCACCCTGGTTTCATATGAATGGGAGACTAGAAGTGTGAGCACTGGAAGAGATTCCCCTCGGGGGATGGAGCCACTCTGGGAAGAACACAAGGTCCCAAGTTCCCTCCCTGGCAGCATCTCCAAGATAGGGCTGAGAGATTCCGGTTCCTGCCTGCAACCTTGGAGAAGCTGCTGCCAGTTTCTTTTTTTTCTCGCTTTCACTCGGGATACCTTCATTATATTTATTGTGCATGTCTGATTGTGTTTGATTGACGCTCCTAATCCTCTCCTGTGCAAAGAATGCTGTAGGGGAAAATGTGCCAAGCATTTTTATTTATCTTTACATTTATATCCCGTTTTTCTTCTGAGGAGCTGAACAAGGCTATGTTTATGCTCACAACAACCCTGTGAGGTAGGTTGGGCAGAGAGAGAAGTGACTGGCCCAGTCACCCAGTGAGTTTTGTGGCTGAACCGGGATTTGAACTTGAGTCACTCTAGTCCTAGTTCATCACTCGAATTAGTACACCTTGCTGGCTTTCTTTACAAACTCTATATACATCAATATACAACCTCCACTGGCAGCATTTTCCAATCCGGGTCAAAAAAAAGTATAGTTTACCTCCTCCCTCTTTTGGTAGTTGTGTCCAGGAATTTCCTACAACAAACGTGGCAACTCCAAATGTGGGGCACTCCCATCTCCCATGGATGTAATTGAACCTCGTCCTTGAAATTTGGTGGATGCTGAGGAGGAAAGCTTTGCATTTCACCTTAGGTGGGTTCATTTGTGGTGGTTCTG
Source organism: Hemicordylus capensis (assembly GCF_027244095.1). Classification (NCBI taxonomy): domain Eukaryota; kingdom Metazoa; phylum Chordata; class Lepidosauria; order Squamata; family Cordylidae; genus Hemicordylus; species Hemicordylus capensis. The sequence continues at coordinate 9,329,286 of NC_069672.1, read as the reverse complement.
CCAAACTTCTAGAGGATGTGTCGGGAGGGTCTACTAATGCTGTTATTTTTATTTACTTGGGCAATTTGACCTGGTTCAACAGCTTGAACTGAACCACTCGTGGATTGAGTGGCTCGGTTCAAGTTTGGTTCGAATTCGAACCGAACTGCCCATTTTGCTTCCGTGCACTTATTACAAACTTCCTATTATTTATTGACTGGTTCTTGTTTCTGATTAGTTTTTCTGCTGCTTTTTATTCCTCTTTTAATGTGGTGTTGGATACAGTTATGACGGCTTTAAATTCTGTTTCTCAGCTTGCCCTGAGCTTTTGCATGATTGGAAAGGCAACCAATACATTTTCTCAAATGAATAATGATTATTACCATCGGCATTACATGTGTTTATGAATTATAGAAATTTTCTTTAATCATAATAATTAGTTGTATTTATATTCACTGACACCATTTCTGTTTATCAATTTATATTGCCCTTCTGACGAAGCTCTGGGGGCAGTTCTGATTTTATAAATAATGGCATACAATCTAAGAGACATAATGTGAAAAGAAAAGGAGATGGAGAGGGAATTGGAAAATAAGCCATGTTGGGTAACTACTCTTTCATAGTGCTAGGTGGAGTAGTCATTGACAGAAACAGCTGGTTGGGGTTCTGGAGGTGTGGATTTTATTTTATTCATTTATTTTTACATCTATATCCCGCTCTTCCTCCAAGGAGCCCAGAGCGGTGTACTACATACTTGAGTTTCTCTTTCACAACAACCCTGCGAAGTAGGCTAGGCTGAGAGAGAAGTGACTGGCCCAGAGTCACCCAGCTAGTTTCATGGCTGCATGGGGATTTGAACTCGGGTCTCCCTGGTCCTAGTCCAGCACTAGCCGTTGGTCCCCCAGCCAGGTCATTGGGAAGGGCTTCATTGTCTCACCTTTCCCCGCCCTGGAAAAATGCTTGAAGAGATTACTTTATTATTGATTAGTTTATTGTATTATTTATTTATTTTAGACTACCCTTCATCATAAGACCCTACGGTGGTTAACAAGATTTTTTTAAAAAATAAAATAAAATGTCAGTTAACCTGAAAACAAACACTACGGTGTGTCCTAAAGTGGGGGGCATTCATTGGCCAAAAGCCTGGATAAAGACAGCAGTCTTTCATCCCTACAGATTCTGCTGCCCCACAAACATCCACAGTACCAGACCCTCCAAAATTTCACCGATGAACGGGAGAGGCACAGGATGTTCTGGCAACAGCCCTCTCTTCTTTGCCAGGAAGCCTGGACTTGGGGCAACAGAGAACAGATATCCTCCAATGGAACTAGGGACGTGACAATGAATGTGTTGAGTCACCAAGCAGGCTGGCGTCCAGTATGTAGGAGAGCGGACAAGTGGCCTGGAGGCGTGGTGTCCAATGGGTAGGGGGCATGGCCAAGCAACCTGGGGGCGTGGTGTCCAAAGTGTAGGAGGCGTGGCCAATCAACCTGGAGGCGTGGTGTCCAATGTGTATAGGGCAGCTTCCTATGTTCCTATGACTATAGCCTTTGGCATGCCAAGCTGTGCTACTAAGCTAAGGGCCCTCCCACTTCCAATGGTGGGTGTAATTCAACACAAAAAGCTTAAGGGGGGCACTTCCAGGTCAGAGATGACTGTGGGGGGAAACCCTCCGTGGAAGAGCACCTGCTCTGCATGCAGTAAGGTCCTAGGTCCAATCCCTGGTGGCCTCTTCAGATGGAGCATGGAAATCCCTAGCAACCCTGCAGTGCTGCTGCTAGTCAGTGCAGACACTACTGAATGAGACGGACCAAGGGTCTGACTCAGTAGAAGGCAGCCTGCTCCGTGACCTCTGGCAAAATCCTATTGGCCAATCCCCTTTGCCACATATTTTAAACCCACAGATTCCATGTTCTTTTGACACGGCTCCCCCACTTGACGTTGGGCCAAAGCAACGTCCGTTCCTCGAGTGGGCTCTGAAGTTATTTCTGGCTTGCAGAAAAGTGCCATTTTTATCTTAACGAAAGATTTAATGCCCACTGAAGTGTAAAATAAACCACTGTGTTACAAGCACGGCCTAATCAATCAAATCTACATAGCTGACCGAAAGTACCTGTGTATGAGGTTTTTATATCAAAAGGCCTGTAATAATAAGAGACGTTTATTAGCACCCATAAAGCGGTTTGAATTTAATCCCTCTCTAAATAACACCAACAGCATTAAAACAAATCTGTAAAGGAAGCCCAAGTATGCCATAAACAGCCGGCAACACAAAGCTTAAGAGCGATTACAGAAAACTCTACAAGATTCATAGGCGGTGCTCGTGGATGGGGACTCAGCGAAGTGGGCTGGGGAAACCCAGCAATTTCAATGGACAGAGCAGGTTGCGTAGCATTATGGAGTTTTAACAAGTGCTCAGCTCTGTAAATCTACTACAACTACTATCCATGTTTATATGCTGCCTTTCAACGGAAGTTTCCAAAGCAGTTTACATAGTTGTAAATAAATAAATAAATAAATTGGCTTCTGGTCCCCAAAGGGCTCACAATCTTTAAAAAAAGGAAAGGAAACAAAAGATAGACACCAGCAACAGCCACTAGAGGGATGTTGTACAAGGGCAAGATGGGGCCAGTTGCTCTCCCCCTGCTCCATTTCAAAAAGGCGATTAGGAATATAGGATCATAGGAAACTGCCATATACGGAGTCAGACCATTGGTCCATCTAGCTCAGTATTGTCTTCACAGACTGGCAGCGGCTTCTCCAAGGTTGCAGGCAGAAATCCCTCTCAGCCCTATCTTGGAGAAGCCAGGGAGGGAACCTGGAGCCTAGATGCTCTTCCCAGAGTGGCTCCATCCTTTAAGGGGAATATCTTGCAGTGCTCACACATCAAGTCTCCCATTCATATGCAACCAGGGCAGACCCTGCTTAGCTATGGGGACAAGTCATGCTTGCTACCACAAGACCAGCTCTCCTTCTTTGCCCAGTTAGCAGGGGGGCCATTAGTTAGGCTGTGCCCATTAAGCTGGTGGAAACTGCCATAGAGTTGGATGCTCTGGAGTTCCTAGAACTGATTTGAAAGATAAAACTAGTGGATTCATCTGCGATGAAGATACTCCAAGATTCCTTACGGGGGTGGGGAACCTGAAAGAGGCTTCCGATCCTAATTTCCCTTTGGGAGGAGAGCTGGCCCGGGGAGGAGAGCTGGTCTTGTGGTAGAGAGCATGTACTGTCCCCCTTTGCTAAGCAGCATCCACCCTGTTTGCATTTGGATGGGAGACTACACATGTGAGCCCTTCAGGAGATTCCCTTCAGGGGAAGGAGCTGCTCTGGGAAGAGCATCTAGGTTCCAAGTTCCCTCTCTGGCATCTCCAAGATAGGGCTGAGAGAGACTCCTGCCTGCCACCTCGGAGAAGCCGCTGCCAGTCTGTGCAGACAATACTGAGCTAGATGGACCAATGGCCTGATTCGGTAGAAGGCAGCTTCCTATGTTCCCGAATGCACAGAGCTTTGGTCCAGCCACATCTGGTGGTTCCAACTGCACAGAGATTGCAACTACATCAAAATAAGCAACCACATTATTACTGTAATGACATCAGTATAAGACAGGCCAGTGGGATTATCTGGTCCGTACTATTTTGTCTGGTCAGGCCATTGCTCCAGCTAGCTTAGTATCGTCTACAATGATGGTTTGAATAATCAATCAATCAATCAATTTTACATTGATATCCCGCTCTACCTCCAAGGAGCCCGGTTCTCTTTGAATCACTTTGTAGGCATCAGGAAACCAGGTCCTGAAATCTCTCTCCTGTTTGAGTTGATGTTTTTCTTTTTTCCGAGGGAAAGGAAACTCCAGAGACCACTAAGCGCCTGGCTGTTCTTTTGGCTCCTGGGCTGCCCATTAGTGGCCTCCTGGAATTGTTCCTTTGCTCAAGGCAGTTCCTTGCTTTATTATCCTCAGCCCAAGGCACAAGAATGCCTCTGCCTTCCTAAGCGTCTTCCTGGCGGTTTCAGGAGACACCAAAAAGCTCTTTGGTTTCCCTTCTGAGATGGCTGGAGAATGTTTTCTTCCATCTAACTCGACAGCTTTATCATTAAATCTGGAGGAGAGATGGTCTTGTGGTGGCAAGCATGACTTGTCCCCTTTGCTAAGCAGGGTCTGCCCTGGTTTGCATTGGAATGGGAGACTACACGGGTGAGCACTGTGAGATATTCCCCTCAGGGAATCATGCCCCTCGAGCCAGCTTGACGACGGAACTGAACCAGGCCTGATTGATTCAAGCCGAACGGGGCAAGCCGGTTTTGTGTACACCCCTAATGCAAGCCGAGGGCTTCAACCGATGGTAGGAATGAAACGGCAGAGGGTGGGAGGCATCCCTTGTTGAATGGAAGAGCGAAAGTGACTCTTCTTGCCCAAAACTCCAAGATGGTGCTGAATTCTTTGTTTTGTTTTGTTTATTTCTGCTTTCCATATAAGAATGTTGGAGCCCCTTGGAACTAATTAACACAGTATGAACTATTGTGTGTGCCCCCTCCAACATTCTTTATTGCAGGGGGAGAGGGAATTAATTACGACGGTTGACCAAGTTGCCCAGTCAAATATCTGTCTGTTTCCTCTCTCTCTCTCTCTCTCTCTCTCCCTCTCCCTCTCTCTCTCTCTCTCATATCTATCTCCTTCCTTCTTTCCTTCATCTATCTATCTATCTATCTATCTATCTATCTATCTATCTATCTATCTATCTATCTATCTATCTATCTATCTAATCTTTTCCTTCCTTCCTTCCTTCCTTCCTTCCTTCCTTCCTTCCTTCCTTCCTTCCTTCCTTCCTTTCTTTCTTTCTTTCTTTCTCCCTTCTTCCCTTCCCTCCTTTCTCTCTTCCTCCTTTCCTTCATCTATCTATCTATCTCTTCCTTCCTTCCATTTAGACTGACTCTCTCTCTCTCTCCTTCCTTCCTTCCTTCCAGACCTGTCGATGGGGAATGATTAGGGGCAGGTCCACGCTCCCTTAAATTTCCCTCTGCTCTCCCCCCTTAATTTTGTACCGACAAATAAATCCCTGAATGTTGTTTGAATGTTGCATTAAAAAGACCAGATAAGCTCCCCCCTATTCCCCCTCCGCCCCATTTTAGGCTGTCCAGGGCCTGCTTCCTCCCTTGTCTGCCTGCCTGCTGCATTCACCGGCCTCCTTCCTGCTAAGGCGTCCCAAGGCATTTACCGCTGGGAATCCCCAAGCAAACAGGAGTTGCAAGGGGCAAAATCACGGAAGAGCTGGCCACTCTGGGGCCCTTGGTGGCCCTCTGCTCAAGAGCTGCCGGCGTGAGGGCCAGGGCCTCTGATTCTTGTTCTTGTGCCTTCCTTCGGGGCAGGCGGCTCTTTCATGTCCCCGTCTCCCCAAACATACTTCAAAACTGAAAGCGCAGCTTGAACCAATTAATCGATCTGCCTCTCTTCTGTTGTGTCCCCCACGTAACTTCTTGTAAGCTGGCATAATTTAATAAGCAAAACTGTTACCACCCGTTGCTGTCAGAAAGAAACTTATCGGCAACCCTTCCTTTTCTCCGCCGAGTACCGTAGTCGCGGGCTGGCATGAAAGGCCTCAGACAAATAACAGCCTGTGTCCTTGAATGCACAGTTCCGCCAAATAGAACGAGGACCCACCAATTCATCAAGAACTTTCCTCCAAGAATTGCTGATTAAACCCATTACAGCAACTCTGTCATTATTCTCTCGGCTGAATTCTGTAATGGTGATTTGAACCAATTTCTTCCTTAATTGGTTAAAGACCGCTTAGCTACGGCCTTCGTTATTGTCTTTCTTTCTTTATTGTCTTTATTGTCTTTATTTATTTATTTATTCTGTTTGTTTGCTGTATTTTTATACTGCCCTATATACAATCTCAGAGCAGGTTTCAGTTTAACCAAACAAGGAATAAAAACTAAAAATCAGGTAAAAACACATTGAAATTGCCATAAATAAACACTAAAACTTTAAAACAGCATACTTAATTACAGCCTGATAACACAGGTGTTTTCATATAAGAGACTTATACATGGATCTTCTTCCTCTTCCTCCTCCTCCTCCTCCTCCTCCTCCTCCTCCTCCTCCTCTTCTTCTTCTTCTTCTTCTTCTTCTTCTTCTTCTTCTTCTTCACCACCACTTTGTGCCAGTCTCCAGTCCTTTTAACCAGTCAATGGGCCCATTTTAATTCATGTGTGCAGTGGAATGGGATTTCAGGAGCTGAAATACTCCTTTAAATTTGTTTGGAGTGACTGTTCCTACATTCTACTAAAATCACACAAAATTGCAGCTCAGTAAGAGGATCTCTCTCTCTCTCTCTCTCTCAATACTTTCTTTTTTCTTTTTTTGCCCTTCTTTCAAATAGTTTCTCAGTGCAAGCTGTCAAGGAGAGAGAGGAAGCCTCCATTTTCTTTGAAACAGAACTTTTCCCGGGCGTTGGATGTGATGGAACGAACTGTCATTTCACACCTGTACAAACTCCTCATGAATGAAGGTTGTTCTGGGCACTGCACTTCGGCAAAGTGTGCAGTGTGTGTGTGTGCAGTGTGTGTGTGTGTGTGTGTGTGTGTGTGTGTGTGTGTGTTCACGTTGTTCCATCCCGCGCAATGTAAACAGCTGTAGGGATTTGGCATGTGTAGATTAACACCCCAAGAAGACAGTAGACTCATTCTGGGCGGTAGGCAAGGCCATTCTTCAGAGGAAATGATCCAGTCCCCCGTTCCAATTCCTTGTTAAAGAAATTCAGAGCATGTAATCCCAGTGAGCCAACCAGGGGAGGGGGCGGGGGTGGCATGAATGCAGTTGTGGGTTGTATTTCTCCCCCAGTAGCTGCTTCAAGCAGACAACCTTCCCATTGCCATCTGATGTGCTGGGAGAGTGTTGCTGGTATAGAGAGCTACTAGTTAGGAAAGGGGGATGTATAGAGAAAGAAAGTACAGAGTATATAAGAAAGTATAGAGAGCTACTAGTTAGGAAAGGGGGATGTATAGAGAAAGAAAGTGTAGAGAAGCATATCAAAAAGTACAGAGTATATCAGAAAGTATAGAGAGCTACTAGTTAGGAAGGGGGGATGTGTAGAGAAAGAAAGTATAGAGTATATCAGAAAGTATAGAGAGCTACTAGTTAGGAAGGGGGCATGTGTAGAGAAAGAAAGTATAGAGTATATAAGAAAGTATAGAGAGCTACTAGTTAGGAAGGGGGAATGTGTAGAGAAAGAAAGTATAGAGTATATAAGAAAGTATAGAGAGCTACTAGTTAGGAAGGGGGGATGTGTAGAGAAAGAAAGTGTAGAGAAGCGTATCAAAAAGTACAGAGTATATCAGAAAGTATAGAGAGCTACTAGTTAGGAAGGGGGGATGTGTAGAGAAAGAAAGTATAGAGAAGCTTATCAAAAAGTATAGAGTATATTTAAAAAGTTACGAGTTAGGAAGAAAAATATACTAAAGGTGTTTAGTAGAATCTTTGGTAGAGATGTTACTAAATTCCTGCTTTGCTGAAATTTATGCGTGGATCCAGGCCCGTCTCAGCCCTCTGCATTTCAGACTTGATAAAATATGTCAATTATTTCTATAGCATTACATACGAATGAAGAAAAATACATTACGTGTGTACTTCGCAACATATAGTACCAACTGTTTGGATAGTAATACGTGGACATACTTGAAAATATACGTAAATGTATGCCTTTTTGCAGAGACGCGGGGATGATGTAGGGAAATCTGAGGTTTTTCAGTGAAAAGGGGAGGAAAAGAGTGGAAAAGAGAAAGGGTGGAATTCAGATGGAACAGAAGAGTAGAGATTTGTGTATCCCAGCTAGGGTTAGTATCTACATTTTGAAGAAGTGAAGTTTGATGTGAATTTCAGAGACCTCCCCAAGGGAGAAAAAACTTGAGAATTTTCAAGGGAATTCAAATGAGCTTCTAGTGAAATTTCTCAGGAGGTTTCTGTTTCCCACTATAGCTGGCACTGAAATTTCAAACAAATGAAATTCAAAGCAAATTGGAGGGCAAATTCAAAGCAAATGGTCCTCACAAGGAGGAACAAATAAGAATTTCCAGGGGAAATCCAAAAGAGTTTCTGTAACAAAAGTGAAATTTCTCAAGGGGCTCCACACGCCTCTTATTAATCCAAATAGGAAATCCGCATCAATTTGTTGGAAAGCGACATAAACAGGAATTTATTCTTTTTGATTTGTTGTTTTATGATATGTTGGATTTCTTGTACACTGTTCTGGAGTTTGTTTATTTATTAATCATGTTTTTATACCACCTGGTATTTACATCTCTAGGTGGTGTACAAAATTTAACAATACCAAAAAAAGTAAAAACAGATTAAAATTCTGCAAACAATAAAAAACCATCTCATAAAACAAGTTATTAAAACAAATTATAAAATTTTTAATAATTTTAAATGAAAGGCAGTTTTAAAATGTAAAAATGAAATAAATCGGAGGTGATATTTGTGCTGAATCTTTCGCAACCAATGTGGGTGCGTACGTTGCATTGAAAGAGAATATATCCCCTGCCTGCGTCACTAATGCAATAGAAGAGAAGTCATGTGTGTAAAATATACTTTTCTCCTTTAAAATATCCTTTACTTTTTCAGTGGGAGGAAAGAAATCCAACTGGAAAAAAACAAACCTCATAAGAACAGAATGCAATGTACTCATGTCGTATGTCCCATCCCAGCATTTCTCACTGCTCTTTGAAAAAGAAACACGACCCATCCCCAGAGAAGAGCTATTTTTGAGAACAGTCCTCCCCAACTGCTCAAAATGTTTCTTTTATCATTTATGTTTTAAGTATATTTGTAGGAAGCACATGATATAAGGCCTGTATGAAGGCGCCCTCTGTTGTCGGAAGAGGGTTCTGCAGCCATGATCAGAGACAAAACTTCTGGGTGAAATCTGTGTGGCTGAGGCTGTTGTTTCTTTCCTCTCGTCCTCCTCCGATGCAAAACGACACACACCTCAAAGAGATGCCAAACATTTTCTGCATCTCCAGGAGCCCAAGACTTCTGATTTCGGGCTGCCTGGTGAACGTCATAGCATACATGTATAAGATTCTTCGTGGGAAGTGAATAAAATAGGTCAAAACATTCAAAGAAGGAAGAAGTGCAGGTTAATTGATCAGCGTGGTCTGGGAGTCACACAATATGTGTTCAAACAATCCTGATTCTAAATCATTGGGAGGACTCTTTTACTTAATGCAGATCTGGAACCTGGAGCTGTTCTAGTGTGTTAGATAGATTCCTGGCCCCTTCCAATTTTGCTCTTCTGATGCACATGATGAATTGGGAGAGCACCGAGCCTGGAATGTGGAATGCCCGTTAAAGTGTCGGGCCACGAGTTCTGGAGACCTTTACAGGGTGACTCTGGGCGCGTCACCGCGATCACCCTAGCCTACCTTGCAGAGTTGTCAGGAAGATAAATCGGCTGGCGGTGACCCTTGGAGAATGAGTGGGCTCTAAATATAATATATAAATATAAAACCATTCTGCACAGTACAGCGTGCATAGTTCTGGGATATAAATATCTAAAAACAGTGGCTTTTTAATATATTTATAAATATAAAACCGCAGAATGTCAGCTAATGAAGACCGAAGTGTTCCGTGTAACTCCATCCTTTACTGATGGAGCTACGCTGGCTGCCAATAGGTTCCCGGACACAATACAAAGTGCCAGTGATAACTGATAAAGCCCTTAACGGCTTAGGCCCTGGGTATCTAAGAGAGTGTCTTCTTCACTACGAGCCCCACCGCCCACTGAGGTCACCTGAGGAGGACCGTCTACAGTTCTACAGACCGTCTAAACTCCTTTGGTGGCTGCACAGAGACGGGCCTTCTCGGTCGCTGCCCTAAGATTGTGGAATGCGCTCCCTGCTGAGATACGATCCTCCCCATCTCTGGCAATTTAAAAAAAAAACCACTTGAAAACCCATCTTTTCGCCCAAGCTTTCTCAGCTTCCTAATTTTTTTTAGGTTTTAATCTCTGGTTTATTTTAAAATTGTTTTAAGTTTTTTAAAATATGTTTTAAACTTGTTTTATGCTATTGTTAAAGATCCAGAGACAATAGTTTGGGGCGGTGTGCAAATTAGATAGATAGATAGATAGATAGATAGATAGATAGATAGATAGATAGATAGATAGATAGATGTGTGTGTGTGTGTGTGTGAGAGAGAGAGAGAGAGAGAGAGAGAGAGAGAGAGAGAGAGAGAGAGAGAGAGAGAGAACATGCTTCACATTGCATAGTGTGGCAAGGCAAAGCAAAGAAGAGGCACTTTCTGTGATCTGGTTGAACTTTAATGAATTGTTTATGCTTTGAAACAGAAGATATGTATCCTTGAAGAAGGTGGTGTTTTTTTCTTCTCCCCCTTTCTCTCCTGCGTTGGTTGTATCTTATTATGTTTAAGCTACGTTTAAGGGATTTTTTTTAGTTTTTTCAGTTATATTCACATGTATTATTACTATCCTGTGCCCTGTAATCTTATTACATTAAAAGGGGGGGGGGGAGTACGGATGGCTGAACCTCTCTCATTCTTTTACTCACTGATGGGGGGGGGATATTAAAATTCAGTTACTTTCACACGGCATTGAAAGCTGAAATTTGGTGCGTGCAAAGTCCTGAGACTTAAATCTTCCTCGTTATAGTGGCTAATACTCTGACACGGAGGAAACTGAGGCACAGGTGGGAAGGCAAGTTGGGACGGTGGAGTTTCGGCAAATTTGCAGCTACTCAGAGTCAACGTAAACGTTCACCTAAATGCATTTTAAAGAGGCAAGCTTCCTACAGAAAGTGCCTCTACTTTCAGTGAAAAAAAGCCATGGCTATGGATCCTGATAGTGACCTATGTGGAGAAGAGTGTATCTCTTTCCCCTTATTGTTATCTTCCCCACTAAAAATCCCCCCTGATGCTGTTATTTTTGCTTCTGGAACAGTTTGCTTTGGTCCTTTTGGGGGCTAAAATATCAGCTCTGGGCTGACTTTCAGTGAGAAAACGACTCAAGAGAAAGCAGTTTAGTCCCCCCTCCCAACACACCACCGTCCTGATCACGATCGCCCCCTTTATTTATTTGTGCCAAATTGGGTCTATTTGTGTGGTGGGGTGTCCCCTGGAAGAAGTAGGAAGCTGCCGGATACTGAGTCAGACTATTGGTCCATCTAGCTCAGTTTTGTCTACACAGACTGGCAGTGGCTTCTCCACAGTGGCAGGCAGGAATCTCTTTCAGCCCGATCTTGGAGATGCTGCCAGGGAGGGAACCTGGAACCTTCTGCATGCAGGTGCTTTTCCCAGAGTGGCACCATCCCTAAGGGGAATCTTACAGAGCTCACACACGTAGTCTCCCATTCAAATGCAAACCAGGGCAGACTCTGCTTAGCAAAGGCAGCAATTCATGCTTGCTACCACAAGACCAACTCTCCTCCCATTTGTTTCCATTTGCATGCAACCTCTTTAAAACATATTTGGGGGGATATCTTGTCTATTCTTCGTAGTGCTTGAAAAGAATTGTGTTCCTCATGATAGCAGCTAAATTTGTAATAACCAAAGGATTGAAAAAGAAAATAAGCACTCCATGGATCAAATAATGGTGCGATAAAATTTTAGAAGTGTTAGTTATGGACAAAATCTCTTCACTTTTTTTTTTTTTTAAAGTATCAACCCCCAATCTAACATTTTTCCACACTGGATACCATTTTTGAATCATTATTGACAAGTCTAAAATAACATCCAATAAACCGGAACATTTTAAATCCATCCTCACTTATTAAAAAGCCAAACAAAAAGATTCATCAATACACAAAGATAACATACATCACTTGACATGACTATTCTTGTTTGACAGCTTTGTTCTTTAGTGTTGTGAAAATACAAAAAAAAATATGTATTTTTTACAAAGCACTCTTGCAACTCAAGAGGATTTCTGCTTAACTTTCATAAAAACTTCCACTGGTTTCCAGCACTTTCACTTTTGTTCTGTCCCCCACAAAACTGTGGTATAGCTAAGCCCGATTCAGACATTATGCTGTATGAGTGTACAGGTTTCTGTACACTCATCCCTGTGTTTGTGTGAATGACTGTGTTCATTGTAAAAGTGAATCTGGATACAGGCCCTTCCAATGCGTGGTACAGATAGGAAGTGTACTTCTGTACCTGTGTTTGAGATAACATCACCACTTTTTAAAAAATCTTTTAAGCTCTACCTTTTCACCCAAGCTTTTTAATGTAATTGTGGTTTAAAACTCTTATAAGATTTTTTTATTTCTGTGTTTTAACTTTTTATCCTGTGGTGCGCCGCCCAGAGACAGAAGCTTGGGGCGGCATACAAATTCGATAAATTAATAAATAAAATAAATAACATGTGGATGACTGTAGCTCTGTATAGATCTCTGCCTGTGTTGTACAAGTGTTGAACATAACTTATGAATAGGTCTCTGCAGTGCTGGATATACATATTCCCCTGTACCAAGGCTGGGCTGTGCAGGCCAGAAAATCAGGCTGGCGATCCACCGCTCAGGATCACTTCAGTGCCTGCACTTTGCACATATGGAACCAGGCGCAGCGGGGAAATGACTTGATTAGCAAGCCAGAGGTTGCTGGTTTGAATTCCCGCTGGTCTGTTTCCCAGACGATGGGAAACATCTATATTGGGCAGCAGCGATATAGGAAGATGCTGAAAGGCATCATCTCATACTGCTCAGGAGAAGATAATGGTAACCCCCTCCTGTATTCTACCGAAGACAACCCCAGGGCTCTGTGGTTGCCACAAGTTGACACCAACTTGATGGTGCAACGTTACCTTTACCTGATTCCTAATATCAAAAAACTTGGGGAAAAACCTTGGATTCAGTCAAATACAGTAAAATGGTCCAAAAGACAGTTTATGCCATCGACAGCTTTGAGCACTCCCAATTTCTGAGTGTGTGTCAGTTGAAAACAAGATTGGAGCTAAACGTGAGCTAAGCCCCAGCTGGAAAAGATGGTTTTTCTTCCTACTTTGCTCTGAGCCTAGAGATGGGATCGGCATAGGCCGTGTGTGTGCTTCCTAACCTAGGCTCTGGCCTTGTTTTTAACTAACACTTGATCAGCAAATAGGGGTACACACAGCTCCAAAATTAGGGCGGAAAGTTCTCCTGCTCTGATGTTAATTGTATCACCTGTCCTAGAGTGTGTGTACTGTACTTACCTGAACGGAAGACCACATTTTCCCCAGGTTCTTTGATATTAGAAACTGGGGGGGTCATCTAATATTCAAATTCCTTTGGGGTAAATGCAGGTATAAACTGTATTTAAGCTCTAATTTTTTTGGGGGGGGGGTTGTTGTCTTAAATACAGAGTTGCCTTCTTTTCAGGTAAATAAGGTCATTGCTCAAGTTGCTCCACCTGCGTTGGGTTGCAGAATGCAGCTTTCTTCGGCGCAGAATTCCGCTGCAGAATTTAGAATGGATTTACTATTTAGCACATTGTGCACAAAAAACCCCCGATGAACGGCCTTCTCCTTTTATATACTGGCTCATGTCCCGTGATTTCTACTTCCTTGTTTTGTTCCTTGAAAAGTTAAGAATAAGACTGGGGTGAGGGAGGGGGAGAACTGCATAGCATTACAACAATTTGTGAGGGCTCTCCCCCCCCCACCCCATGTTTTTGCTACATTTTCCTCAGATGACAAGGTTTATTAAACGCTACTGAAAATGGAGCGTTCTCAAGAGTGTCTCCCCTTTTTGGGGGCTGCCCAGAAAATGCTGTAACCCTGATTGCCCGGAGCATTGACATAATGCTTTTTGTGATAGCAAGGCCCCTTGTATTGTGTAATTGGCCTGTTAATGAACCTTCCTGAACGGAGGAGAGGATACACTTCCAGTTAATTTTTGGCACCGACCTCTGGGCCTCTGATACATGAGCCGAGGCTGGAAAGATTTACTGGCAGAAGTGTCCCGCGGAAGGAGGGGAGAACATTATGGTAATAAAAATTGCTGGCACTCTGAGTGGTGACAAACGTTTCAGAAGTTTGAGACGGATTCCTTGCATTATTTGAGCCGCCCGAGTCGTGCTCCGGGAAAAGAAGGCTGAGAACGCCGAGACAGAGTTTAGACTGAGCTGCCTTTCCCTCGGCGAGAGGCAACGTGGATCCCGTTTTAGGCTCTCCCGTGGCAAAAAGGATGATTCCCCATACTGCTAAGGGGACAGTCTTGCTTCCAGAGCAGATTTCTGAAACTTCAGGGAATCTTTTGGGGCTGCTCATGTACCGTGGGAGGCCTTTGCTCAAACGGAATCAACCCCCCATGTTTGGGAAACAGTTTGTAGGAAGCAGCGTTTCTTCTTTTGATGCACAGGATGGAACTTGTGGGTTTCGCAATGGTATCAAATGGTAGTTCTGCCCATCTGGGTTATCTAACCCAGAAGTGCCATTTCTGGTTCCTTTTGTAAGGCGTGATGTGTACAATAGATCATTGTGAATGCGTCGATCAATGTGTAGAAGGTAGTCTGTCTTCCTCTTTCTGAACGTGCATGTTGTGCCATTTTGTAGTTTTAGAATTTCAGGTTAATGATGATGATGATGATGATGATGATGATGATGATGATGACAACGACGATGATGTTATTAATTCGGACCTTTTATTAACCTTAAATTAAATTGTTAATGAATGGTTATCGCTACATATTTTAGTTATGGTTAGAATTTCATATACACACACACACATATTGATGCAAGAATGAAAATTTTAAAAATATGTTGGTAAAAAATAAAGATTTGGAAGAAAATATGACATTTTAAAATAAGGAATCCTCCCCCCCCCGCGCCCTTTCTTTTTCTTCAATGCAGTTGCCCCCTTTGATTTTTTAAAATAACATCTATATAATTTTGTACATCATTCAAAATTGCAAAGGCGTTTTGTAGTGCAAATACACACACACACATATACATCCCGCATTCCTAAGGGGTCAAATTTGCTCCATGAGAAGAACTACTCTTCATGTGCTCAGAGGCACTATGTCCAGGACTGTCATTCTCATGATTGGTAGAAAAATCCTCTTCCTCACAATGTCCAGTCTGAAGGAGTGGCATTAGTTAATCTCTGCTAACTGGGCAAAGAGGCGCCTTTTTAACATGGCAATTCTCTTTATTGAGCAGGGGGAGAGCAACTGGCCTTCTCCAGCCCCAGAAAAGCATCCCTCCAGTGGCTGTTGCTGGTGTCTACCGTATGTTTCCTTTTCAGATTGTGAGCCCTTTGGGGACAGGGAGCCATCTCTATTTACTTACTTACTTACTTATTTCTCTGTGTAAACCGCTTTTGGAAACCTTGGTTGAAAAGCAGTAGATCAATATTTGTTGTTTCATTGAAACTTTGCCTCGAATTTTTCCCCCCATGCTTGTTTGAAATATTTTGGTGCACCTTTTCCAGTGTGCATCAAGCCCTAGCTGTGGAAGTGGCTGATCAGGGGAGTCGGCATCTCTAGATGTTGACATTTTTGCTGCTATCTTCCAACTCTCACTGGCTGGCCATGGCTTCTGCAAAACTCACCAAGTTGTGCTGTTACATGCCACCAGTAAGATGAAGTGATGGAAAGGAGGGGATGCTAATCCTAGGGGTCCAGTCAGGGCCAGGTTTAGGCACAAGCTAAGCGAGCTACAGCTACATTATGAAGGACCTCTGGATTCTTTTTTTAAAAATCAAAAGACTAAATCTCAAGGGTTCTTTTGTCAATTAAATTTCAAGTTTCGTATGTGGTTGAAAAATGAAAGATAAAAGGACAGAAGCCTCTAAAACAGATATCGCTGTTCTGGTGAGCCAAGAAATATATATACTTACATGGCTACCTAGTTATTGATCATATTGATTGTATACATCTGTGCAGAAACCACTGTAAGTTATATCGAAATTTCATTAGTCCAGGACCTGGTTTTTCAAAAGTCTGATCTTGGATCAGGAACTTGATTTAGGATCCGCTTGATCCTGGCATCCCATGATCCTGAGATCACTTATATTTCAGTATAAGTATGAGTTCAGTATAAGTATGAGTTCACTTATATTTAGCAGGGGGAGATTACTGATCTCTGTTCATCTTTGATCTTTGCCAAGTATATATGTAAAAAAATAAAGCTTAATTTTATTTATTTATCTATCTATCTATCTATCTATCTATCTATCTATCTATCTATCTATCTATCTATCTGTCTATCTATCAAATTTGTACACCACCCCAAACTTTCGTCTCTGGGCGGTTAACAATAGCATAAAACAAGTTAAAAACATATACAAAAAACTAAAAACAACTTAACAATTTTTTAAAAACCCAGAAATTAAAACCTAAAAATGTAGGAAGCTGAGAAAGCTTGGGCGAAAAGATGTTTTCTTTGTACTTTTTGTTAGCATTACACTTCCCCCCCCCCGCCTGCCTGCCCGCCCGGGCAATGATTCTATGGAGCCTTTTAAAGCTTGGCATAGTTTAGGGCCTCAGCAGCAGGACATAATCCAGCCCTGGTTCAAGGCAAAGGATGCTAGAATCCTCAGATGCCATGTAACAAAGAGGATGTAAGCCCATATCAAAACCAGTTTCTGTGCCAGGTTGCAAGAACCAAGTGTCAACGAATAATTTCAGGAAAGGAGGGGAAAGCAAAAATGGCACTCAATTTTTGCAAAGGGCTAGCTTCTCAAATTCCCTATAGGAGGGAAGTGATGGTGACTTCTGAAAAAGAGGTATTTGGTGGGGTCGAAAAGGGGTCAAGTTCAATGGGGGCATCAGCTTAGATTTCTAAAATTTAGATTTCTAAAGTTTAGACAGTTTAGATTTCTAAAAGAGCAACGTTGGTAGATTTCACATTCTTTGCCCCTGCTAAAGAAGCACCTTTTAACAGATGGTTCACTTATATTTAGCAGGGGGAGATTACTGACCTCTATGCATCCCCGAATAGCATCCTTTCCAGTTGTTGGTATTTCTTTTGTGTATCTGTCTTGGATTGTAAACTCCTTCTAGAACACCGCCATTTCTCTGCTATTTGAACTTGCTTTATGAACTTTTTGTTGAAAAGTGGTTTGTTATAATAAACACTTGCATGAACAAGGGATGTGCACAAAACTGGCACAAATCGGATCAAAGTTCAAATCAGTTTAATTTGGAATCATTGAACAGAGTGGAGATTCGTTCCAATGGATTCAAACAAATCTCCATTCTGTTCAATGGATCCAAATCTAATTGATCCGAATTTGATTTGAATTTGCATCGATTCGTGCAAATTTTGTGCACATCCCTAGCACTAACACACATTAACACTGAAATTACAAGGAAGCAGGCTTAAGCTAAACATGATCAAGAATTTCCTCACTGGAAAAGCTACTTGAGAGTAGGCCAGTTTCTCTGGAGATCTTAAGCAGGGTTCAGGCGGGCATCCACCAGGGATGCTGCAGTCGATCCCTGCACTGAGCAGGAGGGGGTGGACTAGAAGACTCTAAGGTCCCCTCCAACCCTAAAATTCTGTTATTCCCATCCTACCCAGAAGGGGAAGTGAGCCCACAGGAAACGGCCAGTTCCATTCCTTCAGTTGGGGGATGAACTATTTGCTGGAGGTGGGGGCTCACCCACTCATCAGTGCCACCTATGGAGAGAAGCAAATTTTAACAGAGACAATGCCGATGGAGGGAATTCTATCCTGTCTTTCTCCAGCAGCCACGGATTCCAAGCACCACTAGATCTGATAGACTTTTTCTGATGTCTGACAATACACCAGGAAACCCCTCCGGCATGACAACCGAAATGTGTGCGTGTGTATAAAATTCCTTTTCCAAGAGGAACATTTGAAAAGTTCAATAAATTGATCATATTCTGCTGAACCTTCACCCTTATAACGTTATTACCATTTAAATGCTAATGTCATTTTTTTTAAAAAAAAGCGGGGGGGGAGTCAATTATGGGAGTTTTAAAGTAATGGAGTCAGCACTCTGGATGTAAATCTGGTATATTAATCTGCTCGCTGCGCTGTATCCATGGTCAGTGATGCATCTGTCCCCACTTGCTTCCCTCCCCCACCCCCAGATGTAAAAGTCCCTCGCAGTAGCAAGAGTAATTGAATCAAGTTGATACAGACACCGGAAACAGGTTCCTGTAGGTAACAGAACGCCTGTGTCAGCAAACCAGCTTTTTGTGCACATTTTGGCGAGGAAAGGGTATGGAATCTTTGGGGGTTCTCAAAATGGACCTTTTGTGACTGGTGGCATCACAAGGCCGGAGTGGACCCTGGACCAAAAAAAAAAGGGAAGACGCATTTGTCCTCCCATGCTTTTTAACTAGAATTGTGGTTTTCAAGTGTGTTGTTGTTTTGATTTTGGCCTTCGTTTGTTTTTATGTTGTTGTAAACCGCACAGAGATGTAAGTTGGGGCGGTATACAGATGTGATGAATAAATAAAGGAGGTCCTCCCCCCATGGCCTTTTTCACAGAGCACGCGGTTTCTCACCTGGTGGGCAGGGCTGTGCAAAGCGTTTCAGTGCTGAAATGCTCCAACTCGAAACGGGCGGCTTCGAGGGTTTCGAGCTCAAAAACAAAACCCTCTTTAAATAAAAGGCCTGTTTCAGGCTCGGAACAAAACAACCCCATTTTGATTCGGAACCTTTCAACGTTTCGAGTGACATTCTGGAGGCCTGTTTTTCTGCTGCTGTTTGGTTTTCTGGCACTGGTTTGTGATATGGGCGTTGGAGTGGGGTTAAAAGTTTGTTTAAAATCGCCTGATTGCCCATTTCTTTGGTGGGTTGGGTGGTCGGCAGCACCCATCATGTCCTACCACCCAACCCACTTTGACAACCCTAGGAGCTACCCATGGGGAACAATGGGGTGCTTCGAGCTTCCCTTATGGGTGAATCACTCGAAACATTTTGAGTTTTGGTTCATCGAAACAACCGGATCGATCGCTGTTCAAAGAAATGTTTTGGCCGTCTGCGTTTTGTTTTGAGCTCGAAACAAAACCCAAAACCCATTTTGTGCACATCCCTTCCGGGGGCCCGGAATATTTGTCCCCCGCGCGGTTTAATTATAGCTGCAGCCCTGCTTTGCAGATTAATATGGCTTAGCACAGGTATGGGCAGAAAATAGATCAGGGCCTACTGGTAGGTTTCTGAACAATTTCCAGTAAGTCAGCAAGGGTCTTTTTAACTCTCAACAGCGAACTATGGGAAGTAAAATTGCATGTAAAAATAATTAAGTTGTCCCCTGCTAACTGGGCAAAGGGGCACTTTTAAAAATGAAGGCTTTCTTCACTTTAGCAAGGGGAGAGCAACTAGCCCTGTTCAGCCTATCACAGCATCCTTATAGCGACTGTTGCAATGCAGGTGTCTTTCTTCTGTTTCCTTTCAGAGCGCAGGTTCTTCACCTAGGGTCTCTGGTCTCTGGGAGATCCTGGGGTACATCAAAGTGGACTGTGGAAAATAAAATATATAATTCAAATTAGCTCCCCCCACACACACACACAAAGCATCACTTATAATAAAATACGGTACAATCTTTATTTTTCCTGCATTTTAATTATAAAATCGTAATTTTAAAAATTTAAAAGGGGAGAGAGTCCACGGGTAAAATGTGAGGATGGGGAGGTCTGTAGGTGCAAAGAGGTTAGGAATTTGGAATTCTCTGCCACAAGATGTGGGGACAGCCAACAACCTGGATGGCTTTAAGAGAGGTTTATTTATTTATTTATTTATTTATTTATTTATTTATTTATTTATTTATTTCATTCCTTCGATTTCTGTACCACCCTTCCAAAAATGGCTCAGGGCAGTTTACTCAGAGAAATAACAAACAAATAACATGGAGCCCTGTCCCCAAAGGGCTCACAATCTAAAAAGAAACATCAGAGAGACACCAGCAACAGTCACTGGAGGTCCTGTGCTGGGAGTGGAGAGGGCCAGTTACTCTCCCCCTGCTAAATAAAGAGAATCACCACGTTAAAAGGTGCCTCTTTGCCAAGTTAGCAAGGGCCAGTTTGGATAACTCCATGGAGGAGAGGTCTATCCATGGCTACTAGTCGGGTGGCTATAGGCCACCTCCAGCCTCAGAGGCAGGATGCCTCTCAATACCAGTTGCAGGGGAGCAACAGCAGGAGAGAGGGCCTGCCCTCACAACTTGCCTGTGGGCTTCTCAGAGGCATCTGGTGGGCCATGGTGGGAAACAGGATGTTGGACTAGATGGGCTTCCTTGGGCCTGATCCAGCTGGGCTGTTCTTATGAACCCTATTTTAGATTATGAGTACCTTGGGGCAGGGAACCAGTTCCTCATTTTCTGTTCTGTGAGCCACTCTGAGAATTTGTCACTCAGAAAACCCCTCCTGACAAGGAGAAGAGATCCCAAGTCACGTGTTTCCCCTACAGCTGGAAAGAAGGGTGCTTAAATCTCATCTCCGAGACCCCAAACCGAAATGTCCAGGGCTTGTTAGGTAACATGAGAGTTTATACTGCCTGGTGGTTGTTTTTAAAGAAAAAAACTTGGTAAAGACCCAGCTCCTGCCTGCCAGCTCTCTGACCTCTCCTGCTTCAGGATGCTGTTTAATTTGCTCTAATTACATTCCACTCTGACAGGTTCTTGGACTCTGCTAAAAGCTCACAGGTACCCTTGGACCAGGGCGGGCTGCTTCTCCAGCTCATTGGGAGGAACCTTTAATGTAAAAGTGCATCCACTCATTGGACTTCACACAGCACAACAGTGCATTATAATGTACATGTATGGGGTCATAAAAAATTCCCATGGGTTGCTCATTCCTCTTTCCTCATCGGTATCACATACAGGATTGTAAATCCATGGCTTGTTCCCTTTGCTAAGCAGGGTCTACCCTGGCTTGCATTTGAATGGGAGACTACCTGTGTGAGCACTGGAAGATCTTCCCCTGAGGGGATGGAGCCGCTCTGGGAAGAGCATCTAGGCTCCAAGTTCCCTCCCTGGCAGCATCTCCAAGATAGGGCTGAGAGAGGCTCCATCCTGCCTATAACCTCGGAGAAGCCGCTGCCAGCCTGTGTAGACAATATTGAGTTCGATGGCCCCAGGGGGCGTAGCAAGGTTGCAGTGGGCCCAGAGACAAGATTTTAAAATGCCTCCACCCCCCTCACTGAATCTCAGCTCATGAAGTAAAGAAATCTTAAATGAGACTGAATAGTGGTAACAAAAAACAGAGTAAAAATTTATATAGATAGCCCATGTGCCACAATAGAACATCATCCTAAATTATCTTTTAAAAGGGTTTGTAAATTGTGGACGATGAAAGTCATTTAATGGTACTAGAGAAAGACGTGCTGTTCTGGTAGCCCCAGGTTTTAACACTCACATCAATTTTGGAGGATAAATACAACTGAAGGAAGCCCAGGAGGGTGCATGGCTGGGGGAGTCGGTCATGTGACTTGCCTCGGGGGGGGCAAGGCAGTGGGCCCCCAGACAACTGTCTCCCCTTGCCCTATGATAGTTACGCCCCTGCATGGCCCAATGGTCCATAATTCCCTAGCAATAGTTCTATTTGCAGTTACAGTGAGATCTCCCATTCAAATGCAAACCAGGGTGGGCCCTGCTCAGCAAAGGAGACAATTCATGGGTCCGGCCCAGTACAAGGCGGCTTTCTGTGTTTCGGCGTCCTGCCCTGTATTTCTGAAATATTTTCCCCCACACAAGCTTTCCTGTCTCTGATGCATCTGACTGTGAGCTCATGCGATGACACTCTGGGAGTCATTCCACCCCCCACCACCCCCACACGAAGGCCACAGGGACCGCGGTGACCTCAGGGATGAGCAGGGGGCCCTTTGGTGGGTTGCAGGCCTGTCTAATCAAGCTGACCATTGACTCTCATTCTGGCCATGCTTTCTCAAGGAATCCTGGGGATTTCAACCTACGCATGAGGGTGCAAGATATTTGAATCTAGAAGGGGTCCCTTGCAGAACTATGCTTAGAAACCTAGGAAGCTGCGTTCTACTGACCCTTGCCTGCTGTCAGGCCCTTGGTCCATCGAGCTCAGTATTGTCTACCCAGACTGGCAGCGGCTTCTCCAAGGTTGTCGGAGGGGGTCTCTCCCAGCCCTATCTGGAGATGCTGCCAGGGAGGGGACTTGGGACCCTAGGCACACAAGCCTGCAGATGTTCTTCCCAGGGCGGCCCCATCCCTTAAGGGGGATGCCTTACAGTGTCCACACATGCAGTCTCCCATCCAAATGCAAATCAGGGTGGACCCTGCTTAGCAAAGGGGAGAATTCATGCTTGCTACCACAAGACCAGCTCTCCCCACTGGTCGTAGTCTGAGATTGGTCTTTCTGGTCCTAGTCAGAGTTTGTTTCCCAGGGCACCTTAAGGCAGATCTGCAAAATATGCACACTGTTTACTGTTCTCTCTAAATCAGATCTCAGTCCCAAATGCTATTAATATTAGCACCGGAGGCACCTTTCAAAGTCATGGCTCTCCTGTGTTTAGCAAGGGGGGAGCAACTGGCCCTGTCCAACCCCAACACATCATCCCTTCGATCTTTGTTGCTGGTGCCTTCCCCTTCGTGTTTTTCCTTAGCCTGTGAGTCCTTTGGAGACCGGCAAGCGTCTTATTCATTTTCTGTGTATACCCCTCTGAGAGCTTTTTGTTGAAAAGCACAATATAAATAGTAAGAGGAGGAGAAGGGAGGGATCCGAAGTGGTGGTCTGCTTCGCGCAGAAAATACTTACTTATTAGGAAATATTATGGATAATATATTGTTCACGCAGAAAATATTTTGGAAATATTATTTTAACTCATTCCCACCCACCCCAGATGGAGCTCTGTGGGGAAGCTGCACCTGTTGAATTTGTACTTGCCAAGATGCTGTTGAAGGCACAGGCACCCAAGGGAAAGCAAGAGCCCAAGTGTCAAGTGATAAGCTGCAGGTGGGGAAGGGATCCTGGGAGGACTTTGACAAGAATTCGGTTTGTAGTTTAGGGGTGGAGAGCCCGTCTTGCGATAGCGAGCAGGAATGGTCCTCTTTGCTAAGCAGGGTTTGCCTTGGTTTGCATTTGGATGGGTGACTACACATGAGCGCTGTAAGATATCCCGTGTAGGGGATGGGGCCGTGGCTCACTGCTAGAGCATTTGCTTTGCATGCAGAAGGTCCTAGGTTCACTCTGTGGTATTTCCAGGTAGTGCTGGGAGAGAGACTCCTGCCTGAGACCTTGGAGAGCCGCTGCCAGTCAGTGTAGACAGTACTGAGCTGGATGGACCAATGGTCAGACTCAGTAGATGGCAGCTTCCCATGAAAGCAGTGTGGCATAGGGGGCAAGGGCGTTGGGTTTAAATTAAGGAGACCGGGTTCAAATCCCTGCCTCCTCTACGCCCCTTTGAGGAAGGGTCCTGCAGAAGGGAGCGTGAATGGTCCTCTTTGCTAAGCAGGGCCTGCCTTGGTTTGTCTTTGGATGGGTGACTGCATGTGAGCGTTGTAAGCTATTCCCCTTAGGGGAGGGGGCCGTAGCTCAGCGGCAGAGCACCTGCTTGCATGCAGAAGGCCCCCGTTCCGTCTTTGGCAGCATCTGCAGGTCACGGGGCGGAGCCACTATTGAGCGGACTGGTTCAAAGAACCCGGCCGCAAGCCAGAGCAGGGCCGCGCGAGCCCTCTGGAGTTCATTCCCAGCCACCGTTGCCTGGCTGGGTGCATTTATTTCCCTTCCTCTCCCTCGCTTGAATAAATGCACCCAGCCAGCCAATGCTGGCTGGGAATGAGCTCTGGAGGAAGGCTCGGGCGGGCCCTCCGCAGACAGGGCCACGCCCCTTTTGTGTGTGATGTCATGCGCACGTGGGCGTGGCCCAGCCCTCCGCAGACAGGGCCACGCCCCTTTTGTGTGTGATGTCATATGCACGTGGGCGTAGCCCAGCCCTCCGTAGACAGGGCCACGCCCCTTTTGTGTGTGATGTCATATGCATGTGGGCGTAGCCCAGACCTCCGCAGACAGGGCCACGCCCCCTTTGTGTGTGATGTCATGCACATGTGGGCATAGCCCAGCCCTCCGGAGACAGGGCCATGCCCCTTTTGTGTGTGATGTCATGCGCACGTAGTCGTGGCCCAGCCCTCCGGAGACAGGGCCACGCCCCTTTTGTGTGTGATGTCACGTACATGTGGGCGTGGCTCCAGTCTCCGGAGGGCTTGTGCAAGCCTTGCAGAGTTCATTCCCGGCCAGCAAATTTATGGGCACATTTATTTCCCTTCCCCTCTCTCCAGAGAAAGGGAGATAAGTGCTCCTGGCCAGCAAACGCTGGCTGGGAATGTGCGCTGGCGATCAGGCCCCGTGGTCCCCGTGTGCGTGACGCCGCACGCACGGGGTGTTACTGGCACACGGGGCACCCGCATGCCGGCGGTGCCTGGGCAGAACCTGTGGCTCGCTTCCCTGGCTCTGCCACTGCCAAGTAAAGCTGTGAAATGCCTACCTGAAAATCTGGAGAGCGTCTGGCCGTCCGCGTGGTCCATGCTGAGCTCAGTGAACCGAGGGCTGACTCTGTAGAAGGCATCTCCCTATGATGATGATGATGATGATGATGATGATGATGATAGTAGTAATGGCAGTATTTCCTCCTGCCCTATCTTGCCCCTGCATCATTGGCAGAGCAGTTGCACATTTCAAAATATTGTCTCGTTGCAAAACGCAGGCCCCATTAGATCCCTGAAACCGGATATGCCCATTTGAGCTCGGTCAAAGAATGCAGCCCTCTGTCTGCAGAGACAGGAGGCAAACCCTGAACCCGAAAATCCCTGGAGCTGTCTTTCAGAGAGTGATAGTTACGGAAATTAGCAGTGCAGAAATGCATACTAATCATTCAACGGGAGCCTTATTAGCTGTCTCAGCACTGTGATTAGGAGTGGGCCCAGCCGGGTGAGGCGGGCAGCTGCAGAAGGGCTTCCTCCGCCACAGATGTGGAAAGCGGACGATCGGCGGAGTGGCTCTTAAGGTGGAATGACCTTCCTAAGCATGTAAGGACAGCACCGCTGGATCAGGCCCAAGGCCTATCTAGGCCAGCGCGCGGTTTCCCCACAGTGGCCCACCAGATGCCTCTGGGAAGCCCACAAGCAGGAGAAGCCTTCTGCTGCTATGGTTCTGCCGCAGCTGATATCCACAGGTAGACTGCTCCTGGCCTAAGAGGTTCCACTCCTAAAAACCTGGCTGGTGACCATAAGATAAAGCCACTGACCCTTCTAGTCCAGTATCCTGTTTCCCACAGTGGCCCACCAGATGCTTCTGAGAGGAGGTGAGGGTGCACCCTCTCTTGCTGTTGCTCCCCAGCAACTGGAATTCAGAGGCACCTTGCCCCTGAGCCTGGAGGTAGCCTGTAGCCATCAGGCTAGTAGCCACTGATAGGCCCGTCCACCACCAATTTGATCCAGCCCCGCTTAAAGTCATCCATGTTGGTGGCCATCGCCACATCCCGTGGCAGAGAATTCCAGAGATTTAATGATGCGCTTTGTGAAAAAGTACTTCCTTTTGACAGTCCTGAATTTCCCAGCAATCAATTTATGCGTTCTTGTGTTGTGAGAGAGGGAGAAAAATGCCTCTCTCTCTCCACACCGTGCGTGATTTTATAATCCTCTATCATGTCTCCCCGTCGCCGTCTTCACTCTGAACTAAATTTCCTGATCTTCCTAAACTTCCATTGCTGTGGGATGGACATGAACCAGGAATTTATTTATTTATTTATCCTTGGACCAGGGTGGTGAGAGACAAATTACAAGCAGCAGATAAAACTACTACTACTAAACGTTATCAGAAGTGCAGTTAAAACCCCCCCAGCAAAAACAACTACAGTTATCGGGGAGACAGAGGGGAGCTACTCATTGAGCAAAGGGCAGTCTTCATGAAAAGGGCAGTCTTCAGTCTCCTCTGGGAGAGAGGGAGCCATGCAGAACTCATCTGAGAGCATGTTCCACAGCTTAGGGGCAACCACCGCGAAGGCCCCGTCCCACGTGCTCGACCAACGGGCTTCAGTTGGGGTCAACATAGAGAGCGGTGCCCTCCCTGCTAACCTATTGAGGTGAGCGGATTCATCTGGGAGCAGGTGGTCCTTGAGACTGATGGATCCTGCATGTATTTAAGGGATGTATGTTTTTGCTCTTCACTGTCGATCCCGGGGCGGTACATGAATTTGAAATGGCCCCAAACAACTTCTAATTGTAAAATCAGAAAACAGTAGTAAAACAACCCAGTGCAAGATGTGCGGCATATTCAACTCAAGTACTAGCAGCGGTGCTGCTGAGAGGCAGTCACACACAGGGGGAGCTCCCGAAGGTCTGAGAAACCCACAATGCCTTGGGCTGCTGCCTCCAAGCAAGCAGAAAATGCAGCTAGCCCGGGTAGAGAGCTGATCTTGTGGCAGCAAACAAGAATTCTTTGCTTTGCTAAGCAGGGCCCACCTTGGTTTGCATTTGGATGGGAGACGGCGTGTGAGGGCTGGACGGCATTCCCCTTGGGGGATGGGGCTATCGCTCAGTGGAAAGAGCATCTGCGTCCTTGCATGCAGAAGGTCCCAGGTTCACTCCCTGGCAGCATCTCCAGGTAGGGCTGGGCCTGGGAGCCGCTCCTGCCGGAAGGAGCTTCTGCCAGTCAGTGTAGACAACACTGAGCTAGATGGACATATGGTCTGACCTGGTATAAGGCAGTGTCCTGGGTTCCTACGAAGTTGCTTTGGTTGAGTGCCACAGACAAGAGCACTCTCTCCCTGGCGGCCATCTGCCTTGCTTCCAAAAGACGGGGACCTCCAGAGGACATCATCAGTGGTGGCCTCTGTTGCTCTTACGCCACACTCTTTCCATGGTCTACAAAGACCTTGGGTTCTTTCTGAATGGGAAAATTTATTTTGAAAACTTATTTCCATCCTTTCCCAAGGCTAGGGTCTGTAGTTTAGATGCAGGACTTCCTTTCTTTATTTTTCCGCCCTGAAGCAGCCAGGGTTGGC
Organism: Hemicordylus capensis; assembly: GCF_027244095.1. NCBI lineage: Eukaryota > Metazoa > Chordata > Lepidosauria > Squamata > Cordylidae > Hemicordylus > Hemicordylus capensis. The sequence continues at coordinate 9,302,380 of NC_069672.1, read as the reverse complement.
ATCAGAATGGTGCTGCAGCTGCGGAAGGTCCAGGGTTGTCAAAAACCCTGATCCGCGGGACCACCCCTGTGCCTACAGCCTTTGTGTGTTGACAGCAGAGTAATGTTTTCAGGACGCACCTAGATAGAAAGGGATCCATGGGAGGCAGTTTTCCCAGGGCCCACCCAGGTAGAAAGGGGTCCCTGGGAGGCAGTTTCCCCAGGCCCACCCAGGTAGAAAGGGGTCCCTGGGAGGCAGTTTCCCCAGGCCCACCCAGGTAGAAAGGGGTCCCTGGGAGGCAGTTTCCCCAGGGCACACCCAGGTAGAAAAGGGTCCCTGGGAGGCAGTTTTCCCAGGCCCACCCAGGTAGAAAGGGGTCTCTGGGAGGCAGTTTCCCCAGGGCGCACCCAGGCAGAAAGGGGTCCCTGGGAGGCAGTTTCCCCAGGGTGCACCCAGGCAGAAAAGGGTCCCTGGGAGGCAGTTTTCCCAGACCCACCCAGGTAGAAAGGGGTCCCTGGAAGGCAGTTTCCCCAGGGCGCACCCAGGTAGAAAAGGGTCCCTGGGAGGCAGTTTTCCCAGACCCACCCAGGTAGAAAGGGGTCCCTGGAAGGCAGTTTCCCCAGGGCACACCCAGGTAGAAAGGGGTCCCTGGGAGGCAGTTTCCCCAGGACACACACAGGTAGAAAGGGGTCCCTGGGAGGCAGTTTCCCCAGGCCCACCCAGGTAGAAAGGGGTCCCTGGAAGGCAGTTTCCCCAGGGCACACCCAGGTAGAAAGGGGTCCCTGGGAGGCAGTTTCCCCAGGCCCACCCAGGTAGAAAGGGGTCCCTGGGAGGCAGTTTCCCCAGGGCGCACCCAGGCAGAAAAGGGTCCCTGGAAGGCAGTTTCCCCAGGGCACACCCAGGTAGAAAAGGGTCCCTGGGAGGCAGTTTTCCCAGGAGCCCCTGAAACTTGTGCCAGTCCTGGGAACAGCCACCCCATTTTCTTTGTCACCACGCTTCCTTTTCCACTCCCAATCCCACCCTTGAACGAAAACCATCCGTCGCAAACCACGAAGGAATCTACAGCTTCGAAGCTTGTTCTGCCTGGCCTCTCCACCTTAAGAGGGGACTACAGAGATAATACTTGGAAAAGAAAAAGGGACATTTCTGGCGGCTTCATTATCTCTCCAGTTGAACTGTGTTCCTTGCGTGTTGAAAGGGGTACTTCTTTAACAAGTATGACATAAATAACCTTCACTCTTGACTGCCCTGTCTGTAGAGAGTTTAATGTGGAGATGAAAACGGGAAAGAATTTACTCCTCCGTAGATTATCTTCTAATGGCACAGAGGAAGGAGAAATGATGTTTCTTGCTGCATGGCCCATGGGATAATGTAAGAAAGCAGCTAGGCATTGTGGGGGGGAACATGGAAACCCACGGTTTGAGGTGATCACATCATGCTCAGGAGGTCTGAAATGTGTTTGGATTGTACCTCTTCGGAAATTCAGGTGGGGACAACAAAATTATTTTCACCAAGAAACAAACCCCTCCACATATGAATTTATAATGCTGAGGGTATAAATTTATAATGCAAGGCTACAACACCTGGGGGTTTTTAGTTTAGAAAAAAAGACGACTGCGGAGAGACATGATAGAGGTCTATGAAATCATGCATGGCATGGAGAAAGTGGATAGAGAGGAATTCTTCTCCCTCTCGCATTACACTAGAACCAGGGTTATCCCATGAAACTGATTGCCGGGAAACTGAGGACCAACCAACAGAAGTACTTTTTCACACAATTCATAATCAACTTGTGGAATTCTCTGCCACAAGATGTGGTGACAGCCAACAACCTGGATGGCTTTAAGAGGGGTTTGGATAACTTCATGGAGGAGAGGTCTATCAACGGCTACTAGTCGGAGGGCTATAGGCCACCTCCAGCCTCAGGATGCCTCCGAGTACCAGTTGCAGGGGAGTCACAGCAGTAAGGAGGACATGCCCTCAACTCCTGCCTGTGGCTTCCAGCAGCATCTGGTGGGCCACTGTGCGAAACAGGGTGCTGAACTAGATGGGCTTCCTTGGGCCTGATCCATCAGAGCTGTTCTTGTGTTCTTATGGAAAGCATTTTAGCCTAGCTGTCACTCTGACATCTATTTTTCCATATATTTGATTTTTAGCCGACTTTCCAGGAGGCTTATGAAATCACCTGGCATTCTGTGTTTGTCCCCATCTATCAACTTCGTAATGCCTGGACCAATATGAACCAAATTGGATACAGTTGTAGGGACACATAGGGACACACCTCAGCGGCTTAGTTCCTGATGATGTCATCCACGAAGATCATGGCAGACGCATAAATGTTTGAGGCCCAAGTGGGCTAACCTGTGGACCACCTAACCAATTTGAACCAAATTTGCTACCGTTGTGGGACAGTTGAAGGGCGTAGTCTGTAACGATGTCATCCACCGTGATTCAAGATGGCGCATGCGTGAAGGTTTGAGGTGCAAGTGGGAACCCATTGGGATCAAAGTTGTTACAATGGTAGGGACGCATAGGGACACCTCAGACACATAGTTCGTGATGATGTCATCCACCCCAATTCATGATTGCAGACACATGACTATTGCAGGGGGGCTAACTTGTGAACTGCCTAACCGATCTAGACCAAATTTAGTCAGTTGTAGGGATAGTGACTGACTGAATGGGGTCTAGATCAGTTAGGCAGGTACTATATCAGGCAGCAGGGATATAGGAAGGTGCTGAAAGGCATCATCTCAGACTGTGCGGGAGGAGGCAATGGTCAACCCCTCCCGTATTCTACCAAAGAAAACCACAGGGCTCTGTGGTTGCCAGGAATCGACACTAACTCGATGGCACACTTTACCTTTTGGGATACTGAAAGGAAAGTAGGCAGATTGGTTCTTACTAGGATTGTTTTGCCCCTTGTACAGTCCTGCATTCAATGTGAAAAGGTTCAGCTGCAGAACAGATTTAACCATAATCCGCACTCGTTTCTTTTGTTTTCATGCAAGACTCCAACTGTCTCTGTTTACCAGGGACAGGAGCAAAAGGGTTGCAAAGAACACGTTGAAGGAGTGAGGCGTTTGCTATATATTAAATACTTACAGAGGTAAGGTGATTGATGTTTATTTACCCTATGAATGAAGTTGGCTTGATAGTTTCAAACTGATTCAGAAAATGGGCCAGGTCCCTCTGTCTGTCTTCTGTCTGTCTTCTGCTGTCCACAATCCCAACTTGAATACACCCTTAAGGGGAAAGCACCACTCTAAAACCCGCAAGCCTTCTCGAGAAGAATCGCTTTTCTGGCAATAAATCCTGAAATGATCAAGAAAGGCTCCAACCTCTTTATCCGGATAGCCGTGAAAAGTGGGACTGTCATGACAAAGTTTACATTCTGGGCTCTCGGTGACCAAATTATTGCAATCGGCACAGGCCAGATTTGCATCTCCGCATTGCACTCCCACGGGGGTGCAATGCAAGCTCCTTCAATCGCCTTGCCTGCTGGTTTCCATAATAGACGGTGGCTAAAGGTTGTCTTGATCGCCGCGCCGTGAGTCATCCATCTATGAACCAGGACGAGGTATTAATAAACGGGCTTGCATGGCCCTAGGGCTCAGCGAGAGAGGAGCCTTCTCAGGAGCACGGAACTTTTGATGTGAGGCGCTTACAATCTAATTCCGTGCTCCGTTCATAAATGGAAGGAGGAGGGTACCCAAGTTGGAAACTGCTGACCACAGAGGAAAAACGTGTGAAAGACGCCATGAGCTGCATCGACTCCTGGGGCGCGGGTGGTGTGTGGGAGGTGTCGATCTCATGCCTTCGAGCTTTGTCTCATGCAGAATTTAGAGGGAGGCTTGTCCAATCTCAGCGATGGTTTGGGGCCACCCGTTACAGACTCCGTCAGGGACAAAAGGGCGAGATGGCTTTGGAGTTACTGGGAAATGGCAGAGTGATCAATTGGTGTGGCACTGAGTGGCACTGGCCCATCTATCAGATTAGGCTTGTGGGAGCAGAGCTGGTCTTGTGGCAGCAAGTATGACTTGTCCCCTTTGCTAAGCAGTGTCCACCCTAGTTTGCATTTGAATGGGAGACTACATGTGTGCACACTGTAAGATATTCCCCTTAGGAGATGAGCCGGCTCTGGGGGTTGCACCCGAGTCCATCTAGGAACACAGGAAAATACAAAGCTGCCATATACTGAGTCAGACCATTGATCCATCTAACTCAGCCTTGGCTTCACAGACTGGCAGCGGCTTCTTTGAGGCTGAAGGCAGGAATCTCTACCAGCCCTATCTTGGAGATACTGCCAGGGAGGGAACTTGGAGCCTTCTGCATTCAAGCAGGCAGACGCTTTTCCCAGAGCAGCCCCATCCCCTAAGGGGAATATCTTATAGGGTTCAGACATTTAGTCTCCCATTCAAATGCAACCTGGGAGGACCCTGCTTAGCAAAGGGGACAAGTCATGCTTGCGACCACCAGACCAGCTCTGCTCCCACAACAAGTCTAGTCTAGTGGATCTAGCCCAGTATGTCAACACTGACCAGCAGCGACTTCTCCAAGGTTGCAGGCGGGAGTCTCTCTCAAGTAGAAGACTCAGTAGAAGGCAGCTTCCTAGGTTCCTAACAGCTGGAGGACTGAAGGTGTCCCCTTTCAAGCTGAATGAAGAGGAAGAAGGAGACAGTTTCTGAATATCTGAGGATCATCCTTCTTAGTTTGAATATTCTTGGTCATCCCAAAAGTCAGCATTGGCTTGCAGGGAAATGTTGAGTTCCACCCACCTCTGCATACCCAAGATGATCATCATGCTATTTCCTCATGAATTGCTTGTGGCAAGGGGAGACCAAAGGGCTAGTCGAAAGCCGCTGAGCTAACTGGGTACTACTCTCCTGGCTTCTGGCTTCCTTCAACTGGCATGGCCCTTTGATCATGCAAGCAAATTAAGGCTTGTGAGCTGAGTTAAGGGGCTATCCTGGGAGACAGGCTGAAATCAGCACTGGCCATGCATTTCTCACTAGAACCGAACCTGCGGCCGTTCCTGAAAGGCTCTGGCCTGCGATGGTTTCCCTGACCAATATTTTGAGGACGTGTTGCAAGCAAGACTCAGGACCCATGTTTACTGTGTGGCTGTGCAGGGGAGGCTTGCATGAAATGGGATTAAGCAACGGTCAGGAATGTATCGGGAGCCAGGTTACAATCACGCCGCCGTCCTGAGAAAGGCAGGTTCCTGCCCAAGTGGGTCCCTTGGAAGAGTCTCCTGTTTTTTTCAACAGCCCAACAAGCCCTCTGAGATACCATTGCCTCTCTTGTTAGATGCATTGCCAGAGTATACGACGGCATGCAAGGAGCAATTGGCAAAGACCTTGGCTCGTAAGGACAGCCTGCAGATGTCTCACACTAGCGCCACCTTCGAAGTTATTGACAAGCATTTTTCCTACGTGTTTCTTGTGCACGCCACCAAAAGATTATCTAAGAAGGCGGGTGCCATGATGCATTGCCAGGAATGCTACAGCGGCTTCCTGCGTGAGACAAGTTCTGTTTGACTTGCCTGAAGCAATTCCATAGGAACATAGGAAGCTGCCTTCTACCGAGTCAGGCCACTGGTCCACCTAGCTCAGTACTGTTTACACAGACTGGCAGCGGCTTCTCCAAGGCTGCAGGCAGGAGTCTCTCTCAGCCCAATCAGGAGATGCTGCCAGGGAGGGAACTTGGGACCTTCTGCATGCAAGTGTCATATCCTGATGCTCTTCCCAGAGCGGCCCCATCGCCTAAGGGGAATCTCTTACAGTGTTCACACATGTCGTCTCCCCTTCAAATGCAAGCCAGGGTGGACCCTGCTTAGCAAAGCGGGCAATTCATGTTTGCTACCACAAGACCAGCTCTCTACCCCAAAAGCGCTTCTCGTTTAAGTGGGACTTTGCCGGTGCACCGGCCTTTGTCCTGCATCCTGTTTGCTGGTGGATTGGGCCCCCAGGCCTGAACATCCAGTCGCGTCGGCTTTGTTCTTAGGCTCCGTTATCTGATTGGATGGTATTTGGTAACCCATGGTGGGGGGTGCGGGTGGGGGGAGAATGCCAAGCCACATACCTGTGGGTAACATTTACAATTCACAAAGCAGCCACATACGAGATTGGAATCCGTCATGCATATTTATGCCGAGCTGGGCTTCTTCACTGGGGTGTTTCTCTCGGGAGAGAACGCGGAGCAGATATGAATACAGTTTTAAAAAAACCACCCGCCCCCGCATGGTAATTTAATCATCCTCACCCATAAGGATTCAAATGTGGTTGCCCCCTCCACTCTTATTATGCGTTTGAAGGGGGTCTTGGTTCATTTTTGGAAGAAATGGGGACTGAACTGAACCCGGCCCATTCGGTCTGGTTTCCATGCAGGCTGGAAAGGAACATGCCGGGCAGGGAGAGCAGAGGGTTTGTTTTCCGAACCCCCTTCGCTGCCCGTTCTTCTTGGTGTGCGCGTGTTAGATTTTCATTTTAATGTGGCTTTTGCCACAGGAGCGACCATTTCCAGCTCTTCCCCGCTCTACTCCGTTCCCCAGCCCGCTGCGGACTATGCCTTCGATCCAGGGGTTGGCCGGCGGGTTTTTAATGACCCAGGAAGTTTGACTTTGCCCACCCTCGGCTTTGACTTGAGCCACGCAGGCTGATGATTCGCAAGATCAAATGGCCAGCCCACATGGATGGCCAGACCCGCCCATGCTGGTTTGAGGATCCAGTGGCAGAGAGTTCCTAGTCTGTTGGGGGAGCAAAACACTAACCCTTTAGAGATGAAAAGATGCTGCTGTGGATCTGGAAATCCACTCCGAGACCATTTCTTTTTGGAAATGAATGCTGAGGCCGGCAATTTGCTTTCAAGAGAGGGAGAGAGTGGAATAGATAAACAAAAGATACCTGCATTGTTTACTTTGTTGAATAACAGTTTATGAATGAGTTCATTTATTTACAGTCAATGACCAAATAAACACTACAGCAAAGAACAATACAATACAATAAGTAAAAATGTAAAAGCCAGTTTGCAGACACCTTATTTTACATGCCTCTGAACAAAAACAAGCAATCCTGTGAGTAATTTCTTCATGCGTATCGCCTAAAAAATAAACAATAAAATGTTCCTCAGACCAATCCAAATGTTTCTTTTGATAGGGGGCGAGCTGAATGGAACGGGAAATATAAAAAGGGTAGTTAAAGTATGTGTTAATGTTTCCACCTCAATAGCTCCACATGGGCACAAACGTTCCTCCAAGGGGATCCCTCGAAATCTGCCCTCCAAAACAGCTGAAGGGAGGACATTAAAACGGGCTTGAGAGAAGACCCTTCTCAGCCTGGGTGTCGGCAAATGTGAATAACAATGTATAAAATAACCATTCTTTAAATACAGTCAGGATTGGAACATTTCAGTTTTTCTTCTTCTGTGCGTATGACCACACCCATACTAACTCTTGATGTCTTCCATCAATGAGGGGAAGAGGTTTATGGACCCACAATGATTGGAGTGACCCTGGTACAAATATAGGATGCTGCCATCTACTGAGTCAGACCCTTGGTCCATCTAGCTCAGCATTGTCTACACAGACTGGCAGCGGCTTCTCCATGGCTGGAGGAAGGAGTCTCTCTCAGCCCTCCCTTGGAGATGCTGCCAGGGAGGGAACTTGGGACCTTCTTCCTATCAGGAGGAAGAATCAAGCCCAGACCTCTCCATCAGAACACACAGAGAAAAGAAGCTTCCAATAGTGAGAAAAATGCCTGTCATAAAACTGGCAAAAGTGAACTTTGAAGTGGATTTCAGAGATCCTCCCAAGGAGAGAGACCTGGAAATTCCAGCTAAGCTAAACCAAGTGTTTCGAATCAAGTGAAAGTTTTCCAGGGGTTTCTGCAGAAGCCGGAACAATCTGATGGCCCATGGCCAGGATTCATTAGAAGCACTGAAGAAAGAAGTGTGATGCAGTTCCAACAGGGGAAAGAGAGAAGCATTGGTGGAAACTGAGTGGGAGAGAAACCCAACCAGCCTGTTGGGAGCAAGCTTTGTGCAGGCAAGAGGTGCCCAGAGCATGGGCAAAGGCTTAAGCTGAAACGGACGTAAATAACCTTGTCTGTGAACTCACAGCAGGGAGAGAAATTGGAGGGCTGCCCCCAAATCACTTGTTCATAACATAAGAACAGCCCTGCTGGATCAGGCCCAAGGAAGCCCTTCTAGTCCAGCATCCTGTTTCTCACAGTGGCCCACCAGATGCCACTGGAAGACTACAGGCAGGAGTTGAGGGCATGCGCTCTCTCTTGCTGTTACTCCCCTGCAACTGGTACTCAGAGGCATCCTGCCTTGGAGGCTGGAGGTGGCCTATAGCCCTCCGACTAGTAGCCGATGATAGACCTCTCCTCCATGAAGTTATCCAAACCCTTCTTAAAGCCATCCAGGGTGTTGGCTGTCACCCCATCTTGTGGCAGAGAACTCCACAAGTGGATTATGCATTGCGTGAAAAAGTACTTCTGTTTGTTGGTCCTAGATTTCCTGGCCATCAATTTCATGGGATGACCCCTGGTTCTAGTGTTATGTGAGAGGGAGAAGAATTTCTCTCTGTCCACTTTCTCCACACTATGCATGATTTTATAGAGCCATAAGTGGTGCTTCACCTCTCACAAGAGACCCAAAGAGACCCAAACTGCTGGCTGGTGGGATGGGCAAATGTGAGATATTGTGAAATGTCTGTCACGTCCAGCAGCTGAAGCGTTAATTGACATCCCAGAGAGAGATGGGAGCAAACAGTCCATTGCCAAAATTGGACCCCTCCCTTGCCTCTAATGAAAGCCAGATTACCCTCGCAACAATCATCCCACTGGTACGAGACCCTCGTCCTGGGGTTCATCCCCACCTGCGTTCCCATACAAACGTAGACATACCCAGCGTGCCCAGCTCCCATGCGGCTTTTAAGCCGGTCTCCCTTTCTGGAGGCAGCAACAGCACATTAAAAAGAAGGTGGGCCATCTGGTGGACCACTGTGTGAAACAAGATGCTGGACTAGATGGGCCTTGGGCCTGATCCAGCAGGGCTGTTCTTGGTGGGATGCTGGGAGAATGCATGTCCCGCTGTGTTTTGGAACGGCACATTCTGTGCATAAGCAGCGGACATTTTGTGAAATGGGTTTGCCATTCTTTGCTGGGGGGAATTTGGCATAGTTCTCTCGAACTTAGGAGGCCTCACCATCTTAGGTGTTAAAAGGTTCTTTGGGTTTCCTGCGAAAGAAGGGTTTTATGCAGCCAGCTACCTACCAACTAACCCGTGTTTATTTTTCGTTGCTGGGGTGGGCCAACCCAATCTGGGAGTGTGTTTCTGCTTGCTTGCTTGCTTGCTTGCTTGCTTGCTTGCTTGCTTTCATTTATAAACCACCTAAATCATAAAAACAATTTTAAAATCATAAAAACATTAAAAATAGTTTTAACAAACAACGTTTCCAGATAGTTTTAGCAAAAGGCCTGAGAAAACAGGTGTGTCTTGAGTGAAATCATATGTCAAATGCTTTAGAAGGTTGTCGTCATCTCCTACTTTTACTGCGCAAATTGCTTTGGGAGCTTTGTGTTGGAAAGTGGGGCTCAATTATTCTAATCAATGGCTCAAGGGGTTTCCAGTCCTCACTAGAATCCAGATCCTTCAGAAAGAAAGTTTGCACGCAGTGTTTCCTCTAAGGCATGCGTGCATGCTTGCACTCACAAGTTTTTGGGTGTCCGCTTAGTTCAATTTAGACCCTGCTCAGGTTGAATCAGGAAGGCCCCACTCTGAATGCAGGTGTGTGTACACACTACCTTGATACTGCCGCCCAGAACAAAACTCATTCCAAACACAGATGAAAAAAAAAAGAGAGAGAGAGAACACCGTCTGTATGGCATTCTTCTTCCTGGAGAAGCACCAGGAAGAATGTTCTTCAACATCCAGCACCAGGAAGCTCCAATTCGAGCTAAATTTGCCTCTCGTGGCCATGTTTTGTGAAGCGTCCTGAGGGGGTATTTGCATAAAGCATCCAATTTGACTGTTAGAAGGGCCACGGATGGATTTGGGAGTCGGAATACAAGAAATAACAAAGATAAGAATGTTCCATCTTTTGTGAAAACACTATGTCCCGACAAGAATTTAGCTTTCTCTCCTTGAGAATTAGAGTGTAGTAGAACGTTTCTGGAGAGTTTCTTTTTGCCTTAGAAAAGAAGACATACTAGAGAAGTAGAAAAGGTACTTTTTTTACCTAGAAAATTTGTACATTGGGCACTCATCTGGCACTAGATGTGGAACTGTAAACCGATTTTGAGAGGGATGCAAAATGAGACAGTGTCAGCCGTAGAGGTGCACACAAAACCAGTTTTGCTGGTTCGGCTCAAATCCAGACCAGATTCGAGCCAACCCGGCCTGGTTTGGTTTTGCCCCCGCACAAACCAGATCCCGGTTCGACCGGGGGCAAAACTAAACCAGGCCGGGTTGGCTCGAATCTGGTCTGGATTTGAGCTGAACCAGGAGCGGGAGGGAAGGAAATAGGTACTCACACGTGCCGGTGACGGCAGCTCCCCCCCCCCAAGTTACCCAGGCCAGCAAGGGACCAGATTGGACCTTCCTCACCCCAGGTTGGGCCTCTGCACATGCAAGAAGGCCGTTTCAGTGACCTCCACACATGTGCAGAGGCCATTTGCATGACCACTCTGCTGCCAGTCAGCGTTGACTGGGGCGGGTAAACATGGCCTTCCAGCTGTTGTTGAACTACAACTCCCATCATCCTCAGCCACAGCTGGGGAAGTTGAGAGTGGTAGTTCGACAACAGCTGGAGAGTCGTGTTGGCCCACCCCTGGAGCAGACAATCCTGTATTTGATTTGTTTATTTCCTTACCGCTTTTCAACAACAACAAAAAGTTTCCAAAGAGGCTTACCAAGGAAAAGGGAAATAAAGAGAGGAATTTTCCTGTCCCAAAAGTTGTTCTCCCCACTGCTAGGTATAAAGAGCATCACCACTTTGAAAGGTGTCTCTTTGCCCAGTTAGCGGAGCTGTCTTTCTCGGCGTCTGACAAATGCCTGACTCGGCTTCATATCTGAGGATGGGGCCATCGCTCGGTGGCAGAGCTTCTGCTTTGTATGCGGACGCTCCCAAGTTCACCCCCTGGCAGCATCTGCAGGCTGAGTGTGGGGAGATTCCTTTCTGAAGCCTTGAAGAGCCGCTGCCAGTCCGTGCAGGTAGTGCTGAGCTAGATGAAGAAAGGGTCTGACTCAGTAGGCGGCAGCTTCCTGTCCGCCTGTTTTCCTTGATGTGCCAGGTGAAGACCTTTTTATTCTCCCAGGTCTTTTAGAGCAACAGCTTTGGGTGCTTTTAAAGCTTCTAATTGTGTCTCGAAATGGCTGATTGTTTTTATTACTTCTATTGCGTGCCGCTTGGCATCTTTTTAGACCTCCCCCCCAAACAGCTTTAAAGTATCGTAAAAGAAACGTGTGTCTGAGAAAGTAATGCTGACGGGTTGAGTGGCCCGGATGAATAGATAGTCTCATTTCTCTGGCTCACTCTCCAGTGGTGAATCTGTTGCCTCTTTGACAACCAAGTTGGCAAGCCTGTGACTGCCCAAGGGCTGAGAGGAACGGGGGACACCATCTGTCAGATGGGCTCGAGACAGTGGCATCTATTACCAGCCCACGTATGGTTGGCTCACTTCTGTGGGTCAAGGGAGTCATATTTCAAGGAGGCAGTTCATGAGTAGGGCAAGGAGAACTGAAGCCGGAATTGAGGAAGGCAGATAAGGAAGACACAGCTTGCGGGACATGATTGCCACCATAATATCTAGAGCTGAGGTTGCCCCGGAAGATTTTCCTTCTGAGTCTTCTAGGTATGGCCGTGGAATTCTTTTAAAAAGTGAAATTAGTCCATGAACCAGCTGGGGTGGGGAAGGGGGTGGGGGGAGTGGTTTTTGATAAAGCTGATCTTGTGGTAGCAAGCGTAGATTGTCCCCTTTGCTAAGCAGGGCCGGCCTTGGTTTGTGTTTGAAAGGGAAACGACAGGTGAGCACAATCGAACAAATAAAATACAGTAAATATATTCCCCTAATGGGACGGGGCCACTCTGGGAAGTGCGCCTGCCTGCTTGCATGCGGAAGGTTCCGAGCAGAGATGGGCACGGAATGAACGTTTTGATTCGTTTCAAATGCCCATCAGATTCTGAAAATTCGTTCTGAATTTGAATCAAATATAAATCTTGTCCGAAAATTAGATTTGGTTTTGAATCAAATTTGAATTGAACTGACCCTTTTTTTTGACACCTCTTTTAACCAAACAGGGGACCTAAATCTCTTTTTTTAAGCTGCCAAATGGCTCTCGAATACAAATAGAATTTTGAAATTTCATTTCAAATTTGAATCAATTTGCCCTTTTAATTGGTGATTTGATTTGAATTCGAATCACTCAGATCACCCAGATTTGAGTCACTTCTATTGAAATTCGGATCAATTGGCACATTTTTTTGTATCGAGATCCCTCCCTGGCATATCCAGATAGGGCTGAGAAGGACTCCTGCCTGTATCCTTGGAGAAGCTGCTGCCCATCTGGGTAGACAATGCTGAGCTAGATCAACCAAGGGTCTGACTCGGCAGAAGGCAAATTCCTATGTTCCAATGACAAGACTACACCCCTAGAGATGGAAAAGTGGTGACCATATTGGAAGACTCCGCTTTCAATGTGTTCTCATACTTTGATGGTCCTGACCTTCTGGCCTGCAGTGGTCAAAGTTTTAAAAACACAAAAACTACTATAAAAAGTGTTAGAGAGGAATGGACGTGAAAAATGGCAGGCATGTCCTCCAACAATTAGGATGACCATTTGTTCATTGTTACACTAACCATAACCCTTTCCTCTATGCAAAAATGACTGCAATTTCACCCTAATGTCGTGGGGGAAGGGAGAAAGAATGTGTGATAACACACAGCAAGTTGTACATGCAACAATGCTATCACCTCTTTTCTATCTCTGGGGGCATAGATGTTGCCAAAATGCACTATGATGATTCGTTTCCTGAGATGGTACCAATAGTCAAAAATTCTGGGCCTGGTCAAGCGAATTCCAGGGTTCTTCCCAAAGTAAAAGATCTGAACATTTCTCAAGGGTCATCACATACATTTATCTAAGATCAGTTCAAATTCTCAAGCTGGGTTCCACATTCCAGTTAACCAGAAAACAGGTCCACATGCACTGAGATAGGCGTAGGTGTCTCTTTCATTCTCTAGTCTGTCTAAGCTTCATGCAGATTCCTTCGATTTCCATTCTGGTCTCTTTCTCTAAAAAAACAACAGCACTCCATATTTCTTTTTCTGTCACTGACTTAACAACTTTGGGTGTATGTATTTAAATCTGTGTTTTCTGAGTATTTTCACTGTTTCCTACTGAAACAGCTGGTGAGATCATATGTTGCAAAGCAGGCATTTAAAGGCATGTTTTTGCACAAACATATGGAAAGCATAGAATCTGTTGACATCTCCCTATCATAAAATCTGATCTGCTGGCAAGAGGGAGGGGTCTGGAACCATGCATTCCTTCGTGAATTGGGCAAGAGAGGGATTTGGGAACACCCCAAGACCCAAAGATGCTAAGGACATTAGAAGAGCTCTTCTGCATCCTGTTTCACACAGTAGCCAATTGGATGCCTTTGGCAACCCACCCTCAGGGCTGAAGGCCCATTGGATATCCCCAGCATCTGAGGTTCAGAGGCCGTCAGCAAAATGTTGCAATATATCCCGGATGTGCATGTGCTACCTGTGCCTGAGCGCGGTGAAATTTTTTGGCACCTTCTCTCTGCAGAAGCAAGAAGGTGTTATGATTGTCTTGAAGGAGTTATCTTCAAGCGGAGAAATTCCCTGCTCTTTCTCACCACTGTGTTCCATTAGCTCTGCCCACCTGGTTGCCTGTTAACTGCCCTCTGAGTACACAGACATTCCACTCCATTGAGCTACATTGGGGCAGTTTGAGTTTGGGGTTTTTGTGTGTGTGCGTTTTGTCCCTTAGTATCTTTTCTTCTGATTTTTGTGAAACCCATGAATCTGCAGGTTACTCTGAGTCTGCTGATGCCTCCCTCTCACCTGTAGGTGCCCCGGTTATGGGTGCATAACTTTCCCAGCACTTTCAGAAATAAATAGAAGATACTGCTCATCCCGTGGGGACTAGCACCTGTCCACAAAGTTTCTCTGCCTTTAGAGACTGCAGGATCAGGCACAGTATTAGAACCTCTGAGATCAAATGTCTCCAAATGTGCAATTGGAAAAGGGTTCCTCCAGGGAGGGAGGAATTTTGGAGAATGTTCTCAAATGATTTCTCCACAACCCTGCATCCAGGTGCACCTTGAGTTTGTTCATGGGCACCAGGATAAGATTCCAACTGGAGCACTAACATCATGTGGTCATCGGCACCTGTGCCCCAGGAAGAAACCTAGCAAGGCTTAGTTCAGGGATCTCAAACTGTGGCCTGGCTTCAGATATTGGCCTACACAACTCCCATAATCCCTGGCTCCTGGCCATTGTGCCTGGGGATTATGGGAGCTGTAGTCCAGCCACAGACGGAGGGACACTGGGAGACTCCTGGCTTAGTTGCTAAGATTTAGTTAGATCGGACGTGTCTCAAAATTAAACGCTCAAGATTTTTACTGGAGTCCGTTTGCCTTGAAACCAAAACCACTGGAGATTCTATTCCTCTGGCCTATAAAACCAAGCTACTCATGATATCTGCTCACAAGAGAGACAGTGTGGTGTAGTGGTTAGAGTGTTGGACTGGACCAGGGAGACCCGAGTTCAACTCCCATTCAGCCATGAAACCCACTGGGCCAGTCACTTCTCTCTCAGCCTAACCTGCCTCACAGGGTTGTTGTGAGGATAAACCTAGCCATGCACACTGCTCTGGGCTCTTTAGAGGAAGAGTGGGATTTCAATGTAGTAAAAATAAATATAAATAAATAAGAGCATGCTGGCTCCTACAGCATGCTTAGTCACCATCAATTTTCTGGGCTCAGGTTTTCTGGAATAAAAGGAACAAGGATGTGGCAGATAATTTTACGTTTTATAGGATTTCTCCTCTCTCTCTCCTAACCTTGCTGTTTTAGAAGTCTCCACTGTACGAAGTCTATGCCCTGAGCAAAACTCTGCTCAAGGGTATGTCCTACAGCCAAGTTAAAAGGTGCAAATTTCCAAGTTCAGGATCTTGATTCCCCTCTCATCCTAACTTAGAGCAAAGATGAATTCTTCTCCTTCTTGGCACACAGCCGTTGGTGCTGTGCAAAAGAAAGACTGAGCAGTCTGAAGGGCAAGAATAAAGAACACCGAGTTTGAAAAGGAAATGAGAGAGAGAGAGAGAGAGAGAGATGGGAAGGGGGGAATCAATGGGGGGAGATGAAAATTGATGGAGGGAGGGAGGGAGAGAGAAGGAAGAAAGGAAGGAGAAATGAATAGCAAGAGAGGAAGAAGGGAGGGAGGGGTGAAAGGAGAAAAAGAGAGAAAGAGAAAAAAGAATGAGAAAAACATATAGAAAGAAAAATGGGACACAGAGAGAGAAGAAGAATTATGAGGGAGAGAGAAAATTGATGGAGGGAGAGAGAGAGAAAGAAGGAAGGAAGGAAGGAAGAGAGAAATGAATAATGAGAGGAAGAAGGAAGGAAGGGAGAGAGAGAGAAAGAAAGAAAGAAAAGAAAAGAAAAAGAAAGAAAGAAAGAAAATGCATCTTGTAGTGAATGAAGGAGCTGGAGGGCAGTGCGGGGGGGGGCAGGGGGGAGAGAGAGAGAGAGATGAGCCAAAGGGGCTGACGCGTCCCTGTGCTTGTCGGACGTATCTGTGGATTTAAATGACATCTCAGGGGACAGGATCAAACTTCCAGATTCCATTCATCCATCAGATGGGAGAACAAGACCTGGCTTTCAGTCAGAGAGAAGCTGGAGCTTTCTATTGGGGTAAATGAGCTCAGACCACACAGATAAACAGCGTCTTCTGTTCCATTTGAAAACATTTCAGGAGAGAATCATCTGTCACCCGGCTCCAGGCCTTTCAGCTCTGATTAAAGTAGAGAGTTCAGCTCAACACTGCTGCTTTTGAAACACTCTCCTCAATCCTCCTCTCCATCTTAACTTCACAGCTTCCCAGAAGTTGAAGCAAACCACCCGGCATTCATATGCCGCTGATAGCATTCTAGTTCCCAAGAAAGGATGGACCGTGCGTAGCCGGCATTAGCTGTAATAGGGTCCCTGCTTTACTTTCCAGCCTTTAAAAAAAGAAAAAGAAAAAGGCGGGGATCAGATATTGTCCACCAGACGCCAGCTCTTTGAAAGGTGCTCCGCGATTTTAAAATAATAAATATTTGACGGGCATTAAAGGATGTTTAAATAAATATTTATAATCTAATATGGATTCATATTTAAAATATAGACATTAAATAGCAATTAAGGGTTTTTTAATAATACGTACAAGTCTTTATTAATTATTTCTAACAAAACATAAACATTAAATAATCTTTATAAAGTAAGTCTTCATTAATTATTTGTAAGAGAAACATGAAATAAACTTTAAGGATCTTTAAATAATGAAGCTGAAAACCGTGTTCACCTGTCTTGGGAAGGAATCGCAAGCGGGATTTGCTCCCCACAAATGGGATTGCTTGTTCGCCTTATTCAGTGTCTCCTCCCATGACACCCCCAGGTATGGATACTGCTGGACTCAGTGCAGGACGTTTGAAACATGGGACCCCAAGTGTTGGACTACAGCACCCATCACCCCTGGCCACAACAGCTCTGTTGCCAGATTTGGCTTTTTTTTTAAGCCAGATTTTGGGTTATGGCCCATTTGACTCACGAATATACCCCTTAGGTTCTGGACACCCTGCCAACAGCCACATCAGAGAAACACCCCCCACACACACCTGGGACTTTTGCACACAGCATGCTTTACTGTGGGTTTACTGGTAGACTTGACTGCAAACTCAAAGCTGTCCCCCCAAAACGACACAAATAGTGGATTTTTTTACCCCAGATATAAATCAGGCTGCACTCTAATGGGCAGTGAAAAACCCGAATTGTGTGCGAACGGCTCCCCGATAACTCACAGGGACTTCGGGGTGAATCTGGCCGATCTGTGAACCTAAGAGGGAGAGCATACCGTGCATACATGTAGTCACCCATCCAAATGCAAACCAAGGCAGACCCTGCTGAGCAAAGGGGGTCATTCATGCTTGCTACCACTCCAGAATGGAGGAGAGGCAAGTTAAAGGGCTTTAAAAGCCCCATGTGAAAAACTTCCTGAGGGCAAAAGACAAGATTTCTCTCGAGGAGAAAAGCTGGTCAAGTGGTCGCAAACATGAATGGCCCCCCTTTGCTCAGCAGGGTCTGCCTTGGTTTGCATTTGGATGGGTGACTACGTGTACGCACTGTACACTCTCCCTCTTAGGGGCCATAGCTCAGCGGAAGAGCACCTGCATGTTCCAAGGCCACCCTGCCCCCCGCCGGCAGCATCTGCAAGTCGGTCTGGGAGGGACTCCTGCCGATAACCTTGGAGAGCCGCTGCCAGGCCGTGTAGGCCATATTGAGCCAGACGGATCAATGGTCTGACTCAGTATAAGGCAGCTATCTTCTTTAAACATGGAAATTCCCTTAACTGCTTAACGTTGTTGCCATATAATTACTACTAACTATTACTACTCCAATGCAGGAATCTACCCTGGGACCTTGCTTGGGAGCTATCCTGAAATCTCTCCATTTTAGTTTCTCCTTAGAGAAACCCCGGCATTCTCCTTTGAATCTCCCTTTGAATGCACCCTTCGTCATTCAGTGTGTATGTGGTTACAGGGCTTGTCGTCCTGCCTTCTCAGTTTCTGAGGGAGGCTGGCGCCTTTTCTCAAAACCCCACCGAGCCGAACCCCTTCACAACTCCCTCAGATGGGACAGAAGTGCGGGCCTCTTCATACAGTAAGTGTTTGCTAAACGTCCAAAATATTGCATCATGCAGTCACGGGATTTTAGAGTTGGGAAGGAGCTTACAGGTCTTCTTGTCCAGTCCCATGCTCACTGTGCAAAGATACATCGTTTCCAGTGGCGATTCGCTTCGGTCTATAGTTGCTTCGCTTCGATCTATAGTTGGCGATTCGCTTCGATCTATTATTCGCTTCGATCAACCGCCCTGAGCCATTTTTGGAAGGGCGGTATAGAAATCGAATAAATGATGATGATGATGATGATGATGATGATGATGATGATGATGATAATAGTGATTCTCGTATATGGTCCCGATCCAAGCCCAGCACAGCATCCCTCCAACTTACGTTTTGTTTTCTGATTGTAAGCCCTTTGGGGACAGGGAAGCATCTTTCTAAATTGTTTGTTTTTCTGTGTAAACTCCTTTTGAGAATGTTTGTTAAAAGGCGGTATATAAATATTCATAGTATTCATATAAATATTCACTGCACTCCCTTGCTGCCTGAGAGCTGTGCTGCCCGCAGGCTGGCCAGCTCTACCAGCCTGCAGGCAGCGTGCGAAAGAGAAGAGGTAGCGAGCCTGCATTGGTCCCTTTTGCTAAGCAGGGTCTGCCCTGGTTTGCAATGGAATGGGAGACAACATGTGTGAGCACTGTCAGACGTTCCCCTTAGGGGATGGAGCTGCTCTAGGAAGAGCCCTTGCATGCAGAAGATCCCAAGTTCCCTCCCTGACATCTCCAGGATAGCCCTGAGAGCGATTCCAGCCTGCAACCTTGGAGAAGCTGCTGCCAGTCTGGGTAGACAATACTGAGCTAGATGGACCAATCGTCTCCTGGCAGAAGGCACCTTTAGAAGGTGACCTTTGAAAACCTCTAGAGAAGGGGAGCCCACCGCTGCGTGAGGCAGGCTGTTCCACTCTCGTACCATTGGTGGGATTTGGGTCTTCTTGCATCCCAGCAAAACGCTGCTGCCGGGACACACACATCTCTCTGCAAACCCCTTGCCTGGCGATTCCTACTCTCCTCACATCCTATCTGGGCTGGCACGGCCCCAACGAACTCCGTGCAGGATTGCCAATCCCGGCAAGTATTCAGGGCGTTCTCTCGAGGGTTATTCCCACGCAACTTTCCATGGAAATAAAGACACACTGTCCTTGATAGATTGTTCCCATTGTTGCATTCAGAACTTGCCCTTGTAGGCATTTAAAGACACTCACACACACACATACACACACATGCAAGGGGAAAAGATGGGACATTCCCCCCTCCGATCGCTTGCTGCAACGCTCCAGAGAGAAGTGTCGTCCCGCAACTTCTCGACTCGTCCAAGGGCGGCTCTGGTTAACTTTATCTCTGCGACTCTGGACAGAGGCGTCCGCATTTCCTTCCAAAACGAGGCCCCTAGTTAGCGGTTCCTGGCCCATTACATTAACTAATTTGAGATTGAATTATCAAATTTGCTCATTGCTGCTAGCACTAATTTGAAAGCGTACAATAAAGAACAGTTAGAGAAGCCAGATGAAAGGGTGCCACCCACTGTGGCTCCAAGACCTGTCCCTAGCATATCACAGCAAGGTTCGGAAAGATTTTGGGTAATTGCAGTTATGAGCTGCAGTTGATTGAAGAAAATTATACCCTTGGCTTTTCTTTTGCTTTTTTAAAACTGCAAGGGTTTTTGGTTTTTTGCTGGCGGAGGGTGGTGGTCTTTTTTTTTTTTGTATTGGTGGTGATGGTGATTCTTTCCAAATAATGCACTGAGAAATCAATGACCGGGAAGAATAAGGCATTTGATCATTTTTAACAGTTCATCATTGCAATCCAAATGGCCGATGGAGTGATGAGGAGGGGGGGGAATGCAGTTTTCCACCCATAAGTGAGCAAGCATATGAGCACAGAGAAGCTCCAGACATGTTTAAATCTGGAGCCATGGCTCACGCGAAACTGCTGCCTGCTGAGTCAGACAATCGGTCTATTTTGTTCATCACCAACACTGACTGGCAGCATCACATCACTGTGATGATCTTTGCCAGACCTTTGCTGGCGTTGGAACCTGGGACCTTCTGCATGCAAAGCTGATGCTCTGCCACTGAGTTGTGGGCCCTTAATGTAAGCTTCCAGATATGAATTCGTCTCGCTTATCACTGTGAACCCTGACTGGCAGGGCCTCTCCCTAGTTTCAGACAAGGAGTCTTCCCTATCACCTGCTAGCTGAAACTGATTTAACTAAAGATGTAGCAAGGGGTTGAGATTTTATTTATTTATTTGTTTGTTTGTTTGTTTGCATTTTATATCCCGCTCTTGCTCCAAGGAGCCCATAGTGGTGTACTACATACTTAAGTTTCTCGTCACAACAACCCTGTGAAGTAGGTTAGGCTGAGAGAGAAGTGACTGGCCCCGAGTCACCCAGCAAGTCTCATGGCTGAATGGGGATTTGAACTCGGGTCTCCCCGGTCCTAGTCTAGGGACCTTCCATGTGCAAACGCTATAAAAGACATTAGGAACTGCCCCAAGCAGTATTATGCTGAAGGATAGGGTATAAATATTTTAAATCTATTCTATATTTTGAAGAACTGGTTGGTTGGTTGGTTGGTTGGTTGGTTGGTTGGTTGGTTGGTTGGTGTGACATATAGTTATACTTCCCAATGACCTACAGATACCAAATTTTGCATGAACAGTCCAGGCACTGAGCTTGGCTGAAAGCACTATTTTTTAATACTAGAATATGCTCAGGGAAAATTTAAATAAGTATTTTGAAATTTTGCAAAGAGATCCTGAATATAATCATTATATTTTAACATTTTTAACTAACTAACTAACATGCCTATATACTGCCTTATCCAAAGGCTCTGGATTCTCCACAACAGATTCCTCCCCACCTCAACACTCAATAATCAGATCAATAATTCCCAAATGACATCATGCCCGAGAGAGGCAGAAGAGCTTTCTCGGTTTCAGCTGTACTGTGATTCAGGTTTACCATATATGGAAATGATCAGAAGCGTAAGGAGGCGGGCGGTGGCCCATGGGTGGCTGCCGTTGTGGCCCCCTGACCCCGCCCCCCGATGTCAGATGAGGGGGCGTGGTCTCCCTCCCAAACAGGGCTGCATGGCCCCATTTGGGAGGGAGATCGATTGGCCCCCGTGCATTGGCGATGAGACCAGGAGCGGCTCTCCCAGCCTTCAAGACAGGAAGAATCACTCCGGCCATGCTGCCAATGCAGTGCAGGCTGATTTGGGTTCCGCACGGGGCAGTGTGGCCTGGTTTGGCACCCAAATAACACGTCCTCCCCCCCCGCACATCTGATGTCAGACATGGGCAGGGGCGTATCTAGGGGTAGGGCAGGCAGGGCACGTGCCCTGGGCGCCACTTGAAGGGGGGTACCATTTTGTAAAATTATTTTTTTAATAAAATGGCTGCCAAAAACAAAATGGCCACCGTGCATGCTCCAATGGCCTCTGTGAGGTCCTAGGTCATGCCAGGCCTTGCAGAGGCCCTTTGAGCATGCGCGGTGGCCATTTTGTTTTCAGTGGCCATTTAAAAAAAAAGATTTTTAAAAATGGCCACTGCACATGCTCAAATGGTCCCTGCGAGGCCCTAGAGGCCAGTGGGGGGGAGGAACCTTTGCAAACCCCCCAGCTTTTAGGAAGCCCCCTGAAGGGGCTACAGGTAAAATATATATATATATATATATAATATAAGTCACTGTACACATATTCAGATTGGCACTATGTACAGAGAATCAGGGCTTGTGAATACTGAGCTGATGCTTATGAACTAGGATTGTATTCATTTGCTCTTACTTTGCTTCTTGTGATAAGTGAGTTAAATGTGATGTCTTGCTAATATGGCTATTAATGGTGAGTTTGTCTTTGAATCAGTGTGAAATCCTTAATATTAAGGCCCACTGGGAGTTTCTTGCTCTCTTTCTTTCGTTTTAACTGTCTTTCTGAAAGACTAGAATATATTCCAAGCCGTGACACAGTTTACTCTGCATATCCTTTAATTATTTTTTCAGAGTATCTGGGGAAAGTCAAATTCTCCATTTATTTTTTAAAACTTATGTAATGGTGATGCTACAATACATAGTAGAGAATTAGACAGGCACTTCTGTTTAGTTTTCCAAGTACACCTCCACATAGTATTTGGGTATTTCATGAGCCCCCGCATACTGAAATTTGTAGTTTTCCAGGATTTTTTGGTCTGGCTAAGTCCACTGCTAAAATAGTTTTTGAAATATTAAAAGATTAACGAGCCTGACTTGTATTTTTCAGCTGATATTATGGTAAAGTTATCTGAAAGATGGGTGTCAGGTGCTTGGACAGGGGGCGCAATTTCAGTGTTTGCCCTGGGTGCTATTTTCCCTAGATACGCCTCTGGACATGGGGGGGTGTCTGGGGCCACACTCCCGGCCCCTGATTGGTGGCAGCCCACGTTCTTTGAACCCGTCCACCCAATGGTGACTCTGCCCCGGGAATGATGCAACGAAATGAATAATATTTGCAGTTGGCATCCAACTACTTCCAAACTGTTCTTTAATTTCCCCCTTGCAACCATGATCAGAGTTTCCACAAATATTACCCCCGTAATATTAGAGGGCCTCCTGGATTTCGTTCCTCAAACTTTCCTAGCAGTATAATCTATGCAAAACCACTTTGCCCGGGCCTCACCTACTAGTAAATAAACAAATGAAGCAAATGCTCAGCTGCTGAGCTCTGCACTCCCCACAAAAGGCTCATGAATAACACGAAGCTGTCTCAGTGAGTCTGAATATTGGTCCCTCTCATCCAGCACTGGCTGGCAGCAGCAGCTCTCTGGAGTCTTGGCCAGAGAAGTCTTAGGAACATAGGAAGCTGCCATATACAGAGTCAGATCCTTGGTCCATCTAGCTCAGTATTGTCTACACAGACTGGCAGCGGCTTCTCCAAGGTTGAAGGCAGGAATCTCTCTCTCAGCCCTGTCTTGGAGAGGCTACCGGGGAAGGAACTTGGAACCTAGATGCTCTTCCCAGATCGGCTCCATCCCCTGAGGGGGGAATCTCTTCCAGTGCTCACACTTCTAGTCTCCCATTCATATGCAACCAGGGCGGACCCTGCTTAACTAAGAGGACAAGCCATGCTTGCTACCACAAGACCAGCTCTCCTCTCCTTTCTTTCACAGCAGCTGCTGTCTGAGCACCTTTTAACTGGAGATACTAGGGTTTTAGCCTGCAAGAGAGAAACAGCTGACCCTGAGCCAACATAGAAAGTTGCCTTATACCGAGTCAGAGCCTTGGTCCATCTAGCTCAGGGTTGCCTACCCAGACTGGCAGCGGCTTCTCCAAGGTTACAGGCAGGAATCTCTTTCTCAGCCCTGTTTTGGGAATGCTGACAGGGAGGGGACTTGGGACGTTCTGCGTACAGGGGCTCTTCCCAGAGCGGCCCCACCCCCCTAAGGCAATGCTTCTCCAGATGTTGCTGAACTACAGTTCCCAGAACCCCCAGCTACAATTTATTCTGGCTGGCAAGGCTGGGAGTTGTAGTTCAACAACATCTGGAGGAACTGAGGTTGGGAACCGCTGCCCTAAGGGGCAGATCTCCCAGGGCTCTCACATATAGTCTCCCCTTCAAATGCAAATCAGGGTGAACCCTGCTTAGTAAAAGGGACAATTCATGCTTGCCACCACAAGATGGGCTCTCCTCGTTAATCATAATGAGGACATAAATCTGTGCAGAAATAATTGTAAGTTAACGCTGAATTTTTTTCGAGTTCAGGGCCCAGTTTAGAGCCAGGTCTGCCATCATGGTTACAGGCAGTGCTTAGATTTTCAGATGAACGGCCCTGCTGTAACGGTGAGCAGAGCAGCAGGGCAACACGCCTGGGTGGGTCTTCTGACCCACCTGGCCTGCTGTCACCCTGATCTTTTGGCGCGGGGGGGGGGACACGACTGCAAAACATAGAGTCTAGATAAGGCCAGTGTCAAAGGTGGGAGGCCAATGGCTCCAGACCCTAGAAAGGTCCAACCACTATATGGCCCGCAAATCAAACGGGTGGGTTTCTGCTGCCCCCACCCCCCCTCCACCTCTCTATCCAGAAATTTGTGAGAAGGGGCTCCCTTTACAGTGGGTTTCAGTTGAAACCGTGTTTATAAAAACCTCTTCCTCTGAGACACGGTTTCGGAGGCACGTTCAAGGCCGGTAACAAGTCCTGCGGTTGGAGGAGGGCAAAGGTTAAAATGTTTTCCTAATTTGCAGCCGCCTTGCTCCCCCTTCCTCCTCCTCCTCCTCCTCCTCCTCGGTTCATTGTGAGGCTGCCGTTTGCTGGGAGAAGGCGGCAGGGAGGCCTCGGGTGAGCCGGTCTTGCCGGCCAAGTTTTGCCGACTTTAGGAAGAGCGAGAAACACGGGCCACTGAACTGACACCACATACCCAGTCCCAGAGCAGGCTTGCGGCAAGGGTCTCCTTTCCAAGGGCACCCCGTTCAGGGTCTGCTGCGGCTGTGGTCACCCCCCTCCGGACCATCAAATCCTAGCCGCATCCTGCGACTAGATTTTGAGCCAATTCGATCCAATTCTAGCTGCCTCCTGATGCTGCCACGGGCTCAAGTGGGCTCCATTTCCCTTCAAGGAGCCCACTCACCAAGGCTGGGCAGCAGGGCGAGCAGGATCACTTCCTCGTGGTGCCAGGGAGGCTGTGCAGAGGATTTCCCTCGGGCTGAAGCTTCACACAGGCCCCATAAACAATTAGGCAGGGGCTGCACTTAGGGTCGTTGGGGGTGACTGCTGGACCCCTGGCTTTACACTGAAGTTGCACATTCTGTCCAGGCTGGTCTTGTGGCAGCAAGTACGACATGTCCCCTTTGCTAAGCAGGCTCCACCCTGGTTTGTATTGGAGTGGGAGGCTGCACGAGTGAGCACTGGAAGATAGCCCCCTTAGGGCAGGACTGCTCAGCTTTGGCCCTCCTGCAGATGTTGACCTGCAACTCCCATAATCCCTGGCTATTGGCCACTGTGGCTGGGGATGATGGGAACTGTAGTCCCAAAAGAGCTAGGAGGGCAGAGTCGAGCAGGCCTGCCTTAGGGGATGGGGCTGCTCTGGGAAGAGCACCTGCTTCCGTGCAGAAGATCTCAGATTCCCTCCCTGGCAACATCTCCCGATAGGGCTGAGAGAGGCGCCTGCCTGCATCCTTGGGGGAGCCGCTGCCAGTCTGGGTAGCCAATACTGAGCTAGATGGACCAAGGGTCTGACTCAGTATATGGCAGCTTCCTATGTCCTTATGTCTTGCATGTAGATTTTGGTGGGCCTCCACTTTTGAAGCCAGGGAAGCTGTCCCCTTAAAATTATCTCTGCAAGATGCCTGCAGTGGTGTGAGTGTGAGTGTGTGTGTGTGTGTGTGTGTGTGTGTGTTTACAAAGACAGAGTACTGGGGGCTAATTCGAGAACTCAGTGACAGAGAGGAAACAGGGCCAGGAATAAATGGCCTGTTGATTTACTCAGGTTACATCATTTTCTCCCCCTCAAGAGCCTATAAATCTCCCGCTCCTTGTAAAAACAGAATTTAAAAACAATTGAGAGCTTCTGAGGCGACCCGGCAACTTCCAGCCGCAGCGGCCTCCGAGCACAGAGCCGTCTTTCAGGGGGTCCTCCCGCTCGGTTCGTGTGAGAGGCTCAGGGAGCCCGCCCGCCCGCCCCCCCTCCAGCCGAGCGGCCAAAACTGTTAAGATATTTTATAGTCATCCTCGCGGTTGAGATAACACTCCTCTCGTACATATCGCAGGGCTCAAGCAAAATAACGGGCTTCCTGACGCTGCTGTCAACTTGGAGGGTCATTTATTCACACCCCTCGACCGCTCGCCCCACCATTAGCCGCCCCCCTTAATATTTCTGATCAAAGACGTTCAGGCAGGGGCCGGCAGAGGTGCTATTATTTTTCAAAAAATTAAGCCCAGGGAGGGGGTCAGTTCCTTGGGCTTATTGTAAAATTTATTGCCTCTCTCGGCTCCGAGGGCTTAAATTAAAAAGAAGAAGGGGGGGAAAGAAAACGGCTTGATTGTTCAGCAGCGTGCAGCTCTGCCCATTAATTTCATTTTAATGTCTCCCATCTGAGGGGAGTGGGGAGTTGAATTTGATTTCTTTCCTCTCCCCGGTTTGAATAGCGGGATAATTCAGTGAAATACAAGCCCCAAGGTGGCCTGGCTGATCAGGGGCCGTTGTAATCTGTAGGGAGAGAAAAGGAGGACGCTTGGGTGGACGCAGAGTCGGTTGGACATATTACACTATAATCAGTCTGTATCCTTTGCAGCTTTCTGCAGAAGTGTCTGTTGATTGCTGCTGTGCCAGTGAGATTTAAGGTGAACAGAACCACCCTAAGACAGAGGGAAGGAGGCGTGGCTTGGCGGTTCGGATCCCAGACTGAGCTGTGTGGTACCCCTGTGTGGGCGGGGACTAGAGACGGGGCTTTTTGGGTTGTGGCCCCTTGACTTTGAGATGCCCACCCAGAAGAGGAAGGGGAGGGGTTTGGCCAAGCCCAACTATCACAGCACCAGAGTGAGCAGTAAAAGCGGAGCCCATTGAAGAGTAGCTTGAGACCATTGCTTAGGATCCAAAAGCAAGAATGCTTTCTTGGGGAAGCTCCTTTCAAAGCCTGCATGCCTGAGCTTTCTGTCTTCATAGTAGAGAGAGTGAGAAAGAAGCCACATGGCTAATGGCGTCTTCAGTAGAGCAGGTCAAGAGCAGCTTGGGAGCAAGAAAGGCGGAAGGATAGAATAGTGATCTACCAATTCGAGTTAGGCACAAAACAAATCTTTTGATTCATTTCTTATTCAAAAAATTCATTCCGAATTCGAATCTAGTTCGAATCTGGTCCAGAAATTCAATTCAAACTTGAATCAAATTCTAACCTATTCGGCCCTGTTTTGGCACCTTTTAAAACCAATCAGGAGGCCTTTTAAGGGATAATTTGATTCACATTCGGATCACTCGAATCACCCAGATTCGAGTCGAATCTATTTAAATTTGAATCGATTTGCACATCCCTACTACCAATCAGAGAGCCAGATCAGAGAGAGAGAGAGACAAGAAGAGGGGAAATAAAGAGGAAGCCCTTTGGCCCTCCTGCCGATCTTGGCCTACAATTCCCATAATCCCTAGCTGGCTAGGGATTGTGGGAGTTGTAGTCCAAAAACAACAGTGGAGGTGCAAAGTTGAACAGGCCTGCTCTAGTCCATCCCTTGCTCAGTGCAGGAATCTGCTACAGCAGGTGTGCTCAACTTCGACCCTCCAGCTGGTTTGAGACTACAGCTCCCACCATCCCCGGCTACAGTGGCCTATTGTCATGGATAATGGGAGTTTTAGTCCAACATCTGCAGGAGGGCTGAAGCTGAGCAGCCCTGTGCTACAGCATACCTGACAAATGAGCATCCACTGTCCATCCTAAAATCCTCTCGTGAAGGAGAACCTATCACTGGAATCAAATAATGGGATTTTGCCTTTGTTAGTAAAGACCCCAGCTGAGTATTTGACTTGATGAGGGCAATGTCTACCTTCCAGGGGAGCTCTCCCAGGTATTCAGGGCCTTTGTTCACCAGCTGGGACTGGTTATTAGCTACCTGGCACCTGCTACATGCTTTGGGCATGGACTGCATCCTTACGTAAGGTCAATCTGTTCCAGGTCTTGCTAAGCATCCTTCAGGTTTCTGGGGGGACTTCCTTCTTCTGTGTCGAGGTTGTTGCTGGATCAGGGCCTTTGTCTTTTGAATTGCCCTTACTATGTTCTCGCAAAGGGACATTGAAGGAGGTGCAAACCATATAAGCATGATTTGTGGGGTATCACTGCTCCTATAAGTGACTGCAGTTAAATTGGAGGGATGGGAGAGAAGGAAGAGGGAACCCAGGTAAAATTTTAAGAAATGGAGATCTCTGAAGGATCTCCTTGGGAAACTCGAAGGACTCCCAAACCAAGAGAAAAACCCAACGGCTGACATACAGACTAAGTTACTCAACAGTACCTTTCAGACATTACTCTAAATTAATTTCAGTAGGACTGCTCGGGAGTAATTCGGTCTGGATGTCAGTTACTGCTAAATAGGGAAAGAATTTAGATCATTACAGTACAGAGCATGGGAAGCTGCCGTATACTGAGTCAGACCACTGGTTCATCCAGCTCAGTGTTGTCTACACTGACTGGCAGCAGCTCTACAAGGTCTCTCCCAGCCCTACCTGGAGATGCTGCCAGGGATTTAAGCTGGGATCTTCTTCACACAAAGCAGATGCTCTACGACTGAGCTATGGCCCGCTCCCCAAAAACGTTCTGTGCTTTTCCTGCTCTTCTTACATAGGGAGCTGCCATCTACTGAGTCAGACCCTTGGTCCATCTAGCTCAGTGTTGTCTACACAGACTGGCAGCAGCTCTCCAAGGTTTCAGGCCAGACTCTCTCCCAACCCTACCCGGAGAGACTGCCAGGGATTGAACCTGGGACCTTCTGCATACAGCAGTCTGGACTGGAGCTGAGGTGAATATTATAAGCCCCCTGATGAGGACAGAATGAAACATGGCATTTTTAATTTTTTCAAATCCAATATCATGTTCATCACCAATGAACAAGGTGCCTTACCTTCTGGGGTTATTAAGTTCACGTTTTCTAACTTAACACTTATAATCCCTGGTTTTGAACAGTTCAGAACATCTAACAGTTTGATCAAAAACAGCACATTATGATGTTGCCCACTGGGGAGTAATTAATGTCTAAGTGTGAAAGAATGAATTGCTCATTGAAAAGCCCGGAATTTGCACATGGTGTCTTCAAAGGTCATGTGTAAAGGAATTTCCAGTTTGTGTGATTTACAAAGTTAAAAACAGTGACTAGAGAGTCCAGTTTGGCACTGGTGTGTATCCAAAAGTGTTTGCAGTTCTCCGATTCGCATACGCCTCTCTCTTTTGGTCAGTATTTGGCAGGGTGGTTGCAATGTGACTTCCCCAAACAAGGTTTAAAAGCAGCGGTCAAACATGAATCCACCCTGGTGCACTACCTTCATCGAAGGAAAAATGGGCTCTTAAAGGAATCTTAGAAACATAGGAAACTGCCTCATACTCCGCGGCATAGTCAGGACGTGCACAAAACCAGTTTGCCTGGTTTGGTTTGAAGCCAGACCAGAGTTGAACTGAACTGGGCATGTTCAGTTTTGGCACCCCTCTAACAGGGGCCCGGTTCGGTTTGAATTAGAACCGGTTCGGGCCCGGTTCGAGGACGGGTGTGTGTCCAATTTTTTGGTTTTTTTTAAAAAAAAGACTTACCGCCAGTAAGAGCAGCAGATGGTGGCCTTTGGAGGGTGCTGCGCTGACCCCAATGGGGGGTGTCTCTGGGGTCTCCTAATTGGGACCAGTTTGCACATCCCTACGGCATAGCCAGTGGCCTGGGTGGAAACTCTGGAACACCCCACCTCCCCTTTGCTCCCTGCTTCTCCCCCTTGCTGCTTTGCTTGCCGCTTCAGCCCCCTTCTTCACCCACCCCCTCACAGGATTTTTCTCCCCCTCCCCATGCTGCTTTGTTCATCATTTCTCCCCCATTTTCATGGAGTTGAGGCAAGCACCATGGTGGGGGTGAGTAATCTAGGGGGGGGCAGGGGAGACAGCAAGGGCAATGCACCACGGCCCTGTGCCTTCTGTACTTAGGCGATGTGTGTTCAGTTGTGGTGATGCCCCTGCTTATACCGAGTCCGACCCTTGGTCCGTCTAGCTCACGATTCTCTACACGGACTGGCAGCAGCTCTCCAAGGTTCCAGGCGGGGCCCGTTTCCAGTCTTACCTGTAGGTGCTGCCAGGGATGTGTTCTGCATGTGAACACATGCTCTCCCAGTGGGCTGCCGCCTTTCTTTGTGGATGAAACTGCTGCCTACTGAGTCAGGCCCTTGGTCCATCTCGCTCAGGGTTGTCTGCACGGATTGGCAGTGGCACTCCAAGGTGACATGCCGGGATCCCTCCCAACCCCACTGCTCTATTTTCTTAAAAGCAAACAAAAAAAATTAAGACACAATGATGGTGTTTTCTGCATAGTCCCATTAAAAAATAAAATAAAATTGGCCATTCAGCCTCTTCTCCCTCATGACAATTTTTGTTGTCTAAATTTTTATTGATTTTAACAATATCTTAACATTCACATCACATTAACAAATATTGACTTCCCGCTCACACCTCCTCGTGAATCACCAACTATAGAATTAACCCTTGCTATAATAATAATTCAAAACATATATCTGAAACCTTACAAACTCGATTTTGATCTACCCAACCTGCTAATATTACTAAATTTCAAACCCTGTTGTAAAATCAATATTAGGGAAATAGTTCTTTAAGTATAATAAGAATGGTTTCCAATCTCCTTTAAAGCATTCCAAATTTGGGTCTCTTATCAGTACTGTAAGTTTTGCCATCTCCGCATATTCCAAAATTTTTATCAGCCAATCTTCTTTGGAGGGCAGTTCATTACTCTTCCATTTCTGTGCATATATCATGACAATTTGGGTAGGAATTCCACTGATGTCTCCCCCGCCCTTGCCATTTTCTTTCGCAAGGGTATTAAAGAAGTGCTTTCAAAGCCCCCAGTAAAAGGGAGACCTCACAGATGCTGGTCCGCATCCCGCGTTGGGTGCCCCCAGCTGCTCTTGCTGGGGAGATAGGCAGGGCAGATAGGCAGGGACTTTTCATGCGGCTTGACAGTTATCTCCTCAGCCGCGCTGCTGGGTTTATACACCTCCTTTCAACAGCTCTTGATAGGACTGACAGCCGGGCGGGTTCTGTTTTGTCTCAGGGAAGGAGGAGGGAGAAAGGTGGTCCTCCGGCAATAGCCCGGGCCACACTCGAGCACCGTGGGTTACAATGTCCCCTCTGTCTCCCGGAGAAAATAGCTCTTGACAGGAATCAGTTTTCAGGCAACCACCATGGCTTCTCCCATGATGGGAGGCCCGGCCTGCAGGCTGCTGGGCGGATAGCCTACCTGTTGTCTCAGAAGAGACGGCCGCATGGGGAGGGGGACTCGGGTGCTTGGTCCCCGGGGGTGCGGAAACGGCCCGATCAAAGCACCCCCCGGCTGAAGGTTTGCAAGAGGGATTGAGGCATTCATAACGGAGAAGAACGAAGAGGGATCTGGTTGGACTGGTCCCTTTGACAAGCCAAGTTGGTGCTGAATGTGATGGTACCAGAGGACAAATATTTGGGACCTCCTGTATGCTAATCGGAAGTTCTTCCATTGTGTTATGGCTCCTCCAATGAAGCCACCTTATATCAAGCCAAAATCTTGGTCCATCTCAGCGTTGCCTACTCTGACCAGCAGCAGTTCTCCAAGGTTTCAGGCAGGAGTCTTTCCCAGCCCTTCTTGGAGATGCCGCCAGGGACTGAACCTGGGACATTGAGTTACCCTTCATAATGAGGGGCAGCCAACAGACAGAGATTGGCCTATTATAGCAATTCTGTTTATCCTGACTTTAAGTTATTTGACCTCTGGGCCGATCCATGTTACTGATACCTGACATATCAGATCTCTGAAATCCTGGCTTATCACCCAAGTGCTGATGATACTGGGACACAAAGATGGGTCTTTGGTAGAGTAAGAGAGATGGGAAATGAGGGTATAAAGTTACATAGACGGATACTATCCAAAGGGATCCTTGAGATCACAAAATAGAACACACACACGCTCACACACACCATACATTTATTTTATTTTTATTTATTTATTGTTAAATTTCTCTACCGCCTTTCATCAAAACAATCTCAAGGTGGTTCAGACAAAAGTTAAAACAAGGCTACAAAAATTACACCATTAAAATATTAGCTAGAATATAAACATACAGATCTGATTAAAAGATTTTAAAAGAAGCCCAATATAACCATAAAAGAAACAAAGCAGAAACTAAGCCAAGATTCCACACGCTTTCTAAAAATTGAATGTACCACTTTTCAAGAGTTCCCAAAGCGGTTGGCATAGATAGATAGATAGATAGATAGATAGATAGATAGATAGGAATGAATGTCCTCAAAGGGTTCATAATCTAAAAATGAAACATAAGATAGTCACCAGCAACAGCCACTGAAGGGATGCTGTGCTGAGGATGGATAGGGTAGAGATGTGCAAATCGATTCAAATTTGAATCGATTTGACTTGAATCTAGGCAATTTGAGTGATTTGGATTTGAATCAAATCACCCCTAAAAAGGGTTAGGGCTAGTGTTCCAACCTGGGATCCCCAGGTGTCATTGGACCAAAATTCCCATCATCCCTTGGGCATTGTAGCTGGGGATGATAGGAGTTGTAGTCCAACAACATCTTGGGGCCAAAGGGTTCGGGAGCCCTGCTGTAGCACACACAATTGTGTTTCTTGACAACCCTAATGTAGGGAGACACATTTCCTAGCTTCTAGAGACATCTCAGTTATTTATTTCATTGTAAAAAAAATAAAATTAAAATAGCAGAAATGAAGAAGAATCTGGATTTTAAAAAATGAAAGACGAGGCTGCCAAAAAGCTGACTCACTCCCATGGCCCACTCCTCCCTTGTGTTTTCTCCTCACAGCCAGCCCTTTTGTGTTCTGTTTGCTCAAATGTAATTTTTCATCACCTTCCCCCAGTAGCCGGAGCAGGGACGCAAAAGCAAGCGAGCAAGGCAGGGCTCCCTCACGAGCTCAAAGGCCCACCACATGCGGGAGGCGTATGCCTGGCACGCCTCTCTCGCAAACGGCATTCCTCGCCGAACAATGCGCGCGGATAGGGCCCTGTCAGCTTTGCCTGCCCTCCCGCGCACGGACAGGCTCAGAGGGAAGGAGAAGTGGGGGCAGAACCTCCTTGCTGCAAAGACCCGTCTGGTGTCACACCTTGAATCTGTGTCTGTCCTCAGCCTTGGAATTTGGACAGTCAAAACAGGAATCCATCCATGGATTCAAATCCATATATTCGTCTGGGGAGAACCTTTGTCTCAAATGGGTGCGTGTCAGGGGCGTAACTACCATTAGGCAAGGGGAGACAGTCGTCTTGGGGCCCCACTGCCTCGAGCCCCCCCCAAGAGGCACGTCACATGCCCGCCCACCTGGGTTGCCCCCCCTATGAATTATGTTGAGTCTCTTGGAGATCGGCAGTAGCAGAGAGTAGCAGAGAGTAAAAAAACAAGATTCCATAGATATTCACCGTATTCACAATGGGGATGTGAGTGTGAGTGCACTATATATTGTGAAGTGTGTTTCTGTGTGTATATCAGCGAGGGGCCCCTTTTAAGATCTTGTCCCTGGGCCCACTCCAACCTTGCTACGACGTGTGTGTGTGTGTGTGTGTGTGTGTGTGTGTGTGTGTGTGTGATGGAACTGCCACTTGTTTCCCGGTAGCAGTCCCAGAGGGCCCTTCTCCACCACAGCCTCATAGACCCTTCGCACGCTAAGGGTCTCGGAGATTGTGAGGCCGTTGTGTGGAACGGGGTGCTGAACTGGATATTGCTTGATCCAGCAGGGCTGTTCTTCTGCTCTTAAAGGGGGCAATTCATGCTTGCGACCACACGACCCGCTCTCCTTATTAGCTCTGTTTCTGGGGTTTTATCAGACGCGCGACATGCCGGCACTAAGCTGGGGAAACTTTTCCCGAGCGTGGGCAGGGAAAGAAAAGGGAAGCCGTCACCTGCTGAACTCCTGCCTGTTGGGGTCCTGTTAAAGGCACAGGGTCGGGGGGGGGGAATATAGGTGGCTTGTGCCTCTCTCTGTCTTGAAATATTCGCTGGAAGCCTCTGTCTCTTTAAGACGGGAAGCTCCAGCCGGCCCCAGCCGCCTTTTCCTGATCCCTATCACCAAGTGGTGATGGGCGGTTCAGCGGAGAGAACAAGAGCTTGAATTCTCAGCCAAGAGGGTTTAAGGGTGCCTTTCAGACTTTGCTGACCACCCACTTCACCTCGCACTTGTCAGGCCCAGCAGGGTCTCTTTTACCCTTGCCTTGCCGGAGCAAACGGGCCCGGGGTAACTTTTTGTTTCAATGCAACTCTAAAAAAAATAAAATCACACACACACCAGCCATTTGCAGGCAAATATGGCCGCTAGAGCAATCCTTGGGGCCAAAGAATGCAATTTGCAACACCAAGCGTTTTTGATAGCGATATTAAGGAGGGCTGTCCCCCCCCCCCCCACAGCCCCCTTTAAGTTAAGCCTGGCACTCACATGGCTGTCGGCTTAAGTATGTGACAGAACTTCTGCCCACCAGACATTTCTTCACTCAAGTGGCCTGGCTGTGAAACCCGATAAAAGCGCTTTCAAAGTTTCGGCCAAGTTGAAACAAGGGAGGGAGAACAAGAGCTGGTCTGGCAGAGGGTGAACTTTCGCATGGCCAGAACGAAGCCGCACCTCGCCCAACATGGCCGCTGGCCATCTCTGCACACATTTGACTTTCGAAATGCTCCCTGCGCCGTTTTAAGCCGTCGGAATCGGAGCGGCAGCTCGGCAAAGCAGTCCTCAAAAACTCACTTTGATGCCCCCCTTATTCTATCCAGTGATGTCTAGTTTTATTTATTTGTTGTGGTTGTTTTTCTTTAAAGTATTTCTATCTTGCTTTTCCACCGAAATGTTCTCAGAGTGGTTTGCGTTGAGAAAGCAGCTGGGAAATGCTTCCCTGCTCCAAAAGTGGAACACAGGGAAACATGTTACCCCTTGCCCTGTTACAGCCAGCATGGTATAGTGATTAGAGTGGGTCAGGGGAGACCCGAGTTCAAATCCCCATTCAGCTAAGACCCCTGCTAACTTGGCAAGGAGGCACCTTTTGATGTGGTGATTCTCTTTATTACACGGGGGGAGAGTAACTGGCCCTATCCACCCCCAGCACAGGAGCTCCAGTGACTGTTGCTGGTGTCTATCTTATGTTTCTTTTTAGATTGTGAGCCCTTTGGGGACAGGGATCCATCTTATTGATTTATTATTTCTCTTTGTAAACTGCCCTGAGCCATTTTTTGAAGGGCGGTATAGAAATTGAATAAATAATAAAAAATGATGATGAAGATGATTATGATGATGATGGTTACTGGTCAACTCTGGGCCAGTCGCTTCTCTCTCAGCTGAAACTACTTTACAGGGTTGTTGTGAGGAGAATCATAACTGTATACACCACTCTGGGTTCCTTGGCAGAAGAGTAGGACACAAATGTAAAAACGTAAATGTCAAAATTAAATTGTACCCCTGGTGTTCAGAGGCATCCCACTCCTGAACCTGGAGGTGGCTTATAACCCTCATGACTAGTAGCCACTGATAGACTTGACCTCCTTAAATGTGTCTAAATCCTCTTCTAAAGCTGCACTGGCAGCCATCATCGCATCTTGGGGCAGAGAGTCCCACATTCATACTTTATTTATTTATTGTATCATATATGTTATATACTACCTAATCAGAAAAAAACTCTAGGCAATTTAAAAATTATGCACTTTATGAAGAAGTCCTTCTTTTTCCCTGTCTTGAATCTCCTGACAGTTTCATCCGATGGCCCTAGATTCTAGCGTTATCTTATGTTATCTAGACTATAGTGCTATCTAGGTCTGTCTTGTGTTTATTTTTGGCTTGTGTGCTCTTTGGGGACAGGGAGCCATCTTCATTTATTTTTATTGATCTGTCGTAAAGCGCTGTGTGAACTTTTGTTGCAAAGCGGTATATAAATATTTGTTTGTTGTGAGAAAAACACCTCTCTCTCTCTCTCTCTCTCTCTCTCTCCCCCCCTGCCACTTTCTCCACACTGTGCATCGTTTTTCAAACCTCCCCTTAGTTGTCTTTTTTCCAAATTAAAAGCCCCGAACACTGTACGCCTCACAGGGAAGAAACCCACATTTCATTGTGAATCCGATGCTCGCTGGCTGTGCTTGCCAGGTAACTCACACCTCACCACGGTGGCGGGCGGGGGGGGGGGAGCATACCTGCCCCGTTCCAACTGGCCCCGAATTCCTCCTCAGAAGTCTCCCTTTCACAGAACGTTCCCTCCCTTTCTCGCTCTCCCTTTCTCTCTCTAATGGCATGTCAAGCCACCGCAGGGGAGGTTCGGCTCAGCCCACGCCGGTGCTCTCCATCCCGGGCCCACCAGAAAGGCTTCCCTTTATCCTTGCGAGGCCCAGCCGCGAGGACTTTGTCACCTGCCCGCTCCCTGGCAAGAAACTAAACCCCTTCTCCTTGCAGCCATGATTCAGGGTCAAGAGGTAAGGAGATAAGGCCTCCCGGCTCTTTGTGAATGGTAGCTTGACTTTCAGCGAGCAGGAAGCCGGGATGAATGAGAGGAGAAAGGCAGGAGTCAGAACAGCGAAACTCCAACCTGCTTTGATCTGATAAGGCATAGACATTAAACTTAACACTGACAGGGCGACTCCGCTCAGCCGCCGAGCAGAAAAGGAAGCTCTCGGCCCGCGGAGCACGGCCGGGAGGGTCTGCGGCGGGGATCCTGTTACCCCCGTCTGGGTAATCGAATCTCAAACCAGAGGGCCGCTCAATAACATCCGGGGCAGATAATCCATCCTCTCGGTTCGGGAGCCTCCTCCGCGGGCTTGCTGTGAGAAAGCAGAAACGTGGGGCACTTTACTTTTTACTTTTTTCTTTTAAAAGGCTGAAATGACTCCCGTGCTAACAGTGGCGTCGTCACCCTTGACCGAGGGTGTGCATAGCACCCAGGCTGCGGGGGCCCACGAGTGCCGTGCTTGCTTCACTCCCCTAGGGTGCATGCCCCCACCCTCGCAGCCACCAGCGGGCTGCACTCACCCCAATTCTGCACCGGTGCGGCCTCAATCCCAGCGAAAACAGGCAGCCCCTTTAAAGAGGACTGTTCTCACGGACAGCTGTGGCGAACACAGTCCAGGGAGTGGCTGGCAAATCGGGCAGGCAGCGGGGAGGGGGGAGGGTGAAGGGGGCAGCCCCCCAAGCTTGCTACCCCACCAACCCACTTACTCAGGACTAAGTCCCGTTGGAGTTGACTGGGGAGTCGCTATGCCTAGAATGGCCTAAGAGCCGCAATCTACAGTGGAGTGCCCGTTCCGTTTGTGCCACGTCCCAACTGCATCCTAGAAACCTTAAGGAATAATCAAATAAAAAAAAGAAGCGACGAGGCAGGCAGATGAAGAGGATTTTCTGTCAAGCCTGTGGCCCCAGCCATTTCTATCACTAAGCCTTCAGCAGGGTACATGACACCGTCCCAACTAGCTGGCTCGGGCACAGAGCATCTGCACCTCTAGTTCTCCCTCGTTCTCAACCCCACCCCTCCTTGGCCCCTCATTCTTAGCCCTCCCCCTCCTCTTCCCTCTTCCCCCCTCCAATGTTTTTTCTCTCGGGCTGCCACTTTTTCCAGCCGGCCACAGCTTTCCCCACCCCCTGCCACCACCACTTTCTCTCTCCCCCGCTGCTGCTTTCTCTCCCCGCTGCCACTTTTGCTTTGACTCGCTCCCACTGCTGCTGCTTTTTCTCCCCGCCCGCCTGCCTGCCTGCCTGTTCGCTGGCCTGTCCATTGACCTTATGTTCCCCGCCGCCATTGCTTTCCTCTCCCCCTCCCCTGACTCACAAACTCGCGTGAGAGCTGCCACAGATGGGATTAGCCACGGGCACGTCTTAGAGAATTATATAGAGAGATATTTTGGACCAATTCTTTCCCTCGGTCCACTCCCCCCACCTTCCTCTGTGGTCTTCGCTGAGTCTCTTTTAGATTGTGAGCCTGCAGAACAGGAACATAGTCTTCTCGCTCTACACAGAACCTTACACAGTGATGGTGCTACACCAGGGGCTCTCAAACCCGGGTACCCCAGGTGTTGTGGGGCTACAAATCCCATCAACCTCTCCAGCCAGTGTGGCTGGGGGAAGAGGGACATTTTGCAGTGACACAACATTTGGGGACCCCAGTGGTAGTGGAGGCAGTGGTGGTGGTGGTGGTGGTGGTGGTGATGATGATGATGATGATGATGATGATGATGATGATGATGATAAGCACTAGGAATACATTGTCAATCAAGTGCCGCCCAATCAGTTCGATCTAACAGACTGGATCAGGCATTCGGTTCGACTGAACTGGTTCGGAGCAATGCGGTTTGATTTGAATTGATTCGAATTCGAACCGAACCATGTTTTTTGCTTTGTGCACACCCCTACTGAAAAGGGTATCTTTGAAGCATCACTAAGTTTCCCCCTTCAAAAGAATGGTTTGATATGTGACGGGGAATCTGCAAAGATGGCCAGTTATAATAACAGAATAACCAGTGGGCTGCCCCAGATATCCTTCAGAAACTTCATCTGGCCAGGAATACAGTGGAGAGGACCTTGGAGCATATAACGCCTGCCTTGCATCAGCTGCACTGGTTACCAGTTTGCTTCCAGATGTAATTCAAGGCACTGGTTTTGAACGTGAAAGCCCTAAATGGTTTGCGGTCAGGGTACGGGAAAGACTATCTCCTCCTACTCAAATCTACTTGCCCCCTGAGAACTTGTAGAGAGCTGTTCTTCCTCCTTCAAAGATATGCTTGAGTTCTCTGTGAGACATGGCCTTTGGGGGCAGTTGCCATCCCGTGGAACTCCCTCCCACAGGAGAAGCAGCTTGCTCCATTCTTGCCACTGTGTCATCAGGATGTCAAGGCCTTTTTATTTCTGCTGGCTTTCCCCCTCTCTCTTTACTTGTTGATGTGGTTCCCTTTCCCCCGCCCCATCCTCATTTTGCTGTGTCGCTGTGTTTGAATACTTGTAAGCTGCCTTTAATGTCATACACGCAGAGATTATAGGATTGTTTACCAAGCAATATCCCCATTAAACTGCGGGTTTCTAGCAATGTTCCCTGTGACAGGGATTCCCAGATGTTGTTAACTGCAACTCCCAGCATCCCCAGCTGCATTGGCCTTAGGCTAGGAATTATGGGAGTTGCAGTCACCAACATCTGGGAATCCCTGTTTGAAGGAACGCTGATTTCTAGCGCTGACCCTTCGGTCTTGGCCTACGGGAGTGGAAGTGTTTCAGTCCTTTCCAACCCCAATCTTGAACTG
Source organism: Hemicordylus capensis (assembly GCF_027244095.1). Taxonomy (NCBI): domain Eukaryota; kingdom Metazoa; phylum Chordata; class Lepidosauria; order Squamata; family Cordylidae; genus Hemicordylus; species Hemicordylus capensis. The sequence goes on along the minus strand of NC_069672.1, from coordinate 9,263,469 downwards.
GCTCCTTCAGTCTGTCTGAGGTTCAGGTCCATAAGGGTTAGGGATATGCACGGAACTATTTGGCATGACATTCAGCAGCAGCAGCAGCAGCTTCTCCAAGGATACAGGCAGGAATCTCTCTCAGCCCTGTCTTGGAGATGCTGCCAGGGAGGGAACATGGAACCTTCTGCTCCTCCCAGAGCGGCTCCATCCCCTGAGAGGAATGTCTTCCAGTGCTCACACATCAAGTCTCCCATTCAGATGCAACCAGTGCAGACCCTGCGTAGCTATGGGGACAAGTCATGCTTGCTACCACAAGACCAGCTCTCCTCTCGAAGACCAGCTCTCCTCTCCTTAAAAAGATGCCCATTGCAAAGATGCCCATTGCATCTGGACCCAAAGATGCCCATTGCAATGACTTAGCAACTCCCCCCCCCCACCCGCCCCGCCTTTTTTTCCATGCAACTCTTTCAGCGAAGCAATAAAGCCCATTTTGCATGGTGGTGGATTCGCCCAGCCTTTGGAGGAACAGCTGTCAGCTTGGCACATAAAGTCTGTCTCATAACTTGCTCCGACGTTTCATTTTTTTTACAGCCTCTGAGCTACTTATTGATATACCACCAGTACGAAAGAGGGGGGGGGGATTTATTGCGAGCAAATCTCTCATAAAATGGTCAGCCGGGGACGAGAGCGAGAGCGCAGCGGGGGGGACGGGTTCCACGCTGCTGGGATGTGAGCGGCTCCGAGCACATGCGGGGCTGTTAAATGTAACCGGAGACGGGAGGAAATGTTTGCGCGGCTGAACTTCCTTGATGGCATAGCAGCCGGGCCTGCTACTGGTCTGCCTCCGTGGCTTTCTGGGCCTCTGGAGGAAGAGGGAAGAATCTCCGAAGCAGCCCTCTGCAGCTTTACTATGCGGCGCCTCCTTTGAATGGAGCTGCCGGGACGGCAGCCATGCTGGGCTGTCCCAGACGCAGCCAGCAGAGCAGGGTCTGCTGGTGCCCAGAGGATTCTGGGAACTGGGGCTTTTTCATTGGAAAATGCACACCAAAAGAGAGGCGGGGGGAGGCGGATTCAGATCTTAATTTGGGCTCATTGCTGTGTTCACAGCAGTGATTCTGTCGATCAGTAATAATAATAATAGTACCGTATTTACCCAAATAAATGGGGGCCCATTTCTGTATTCATGGGAGTGATTCTGTCAATAAATAACAATAATAGGAAAATATTTACCCCAATAGAAGAGGATTCCGAATTTCAGACTTTGTGAACTTGTGAATGATTCTGAATGGAGGATCCTGAACAATCAGAGGTTAAATTAAAAGAGGTTCCTTCAGAAGAGCACTGAAGACACACCTGTTCAGTCAGGCTTTGGGTTGATTTTTCAGTTTGATTTGATTTCAGTGGATCTGAAGTTTGAATGTATCAGTTTGACCTGTGGATTTTAATGACTGCAGATATTTTGGTTGTAAGCCACCCTGAGACCCCATTACAGGCGTTAAACTATATTATTAATACACACTAAATGTGCTGGACACATTATTTAAATCTCTTATAATTGTTTTATTATGTTTTTTTTAAAAAAAATATTATTTTAATGTAAACCGCCCTGAACTACTTTAGGAAGGGCGGTATATAATTTGAATAAATGCAAAATTAATTTTGTATTTATCTGAAATGTAAATACATGTATAACTTGTATTGATTGACTGATTGATTGATTGATTGATTGATACAAGTTCTACCTGTATTTACCTGAAAGGAGCAGGACTCCAGATTTAAGATGACCACCGCCCCATTTCTATCAATGAACTTGCAAAAATAACCTAGTCTTGGGTTCAGGTAAATACAACAATGGTAATAGCAACAGCTGCATCTGTATTGGGTATTTCAGGTGCCCAAGATGTCCTACATGTTTTTCCAGTGGCTGGCTCCCATGACAGATTGCTCCTGAAATTAACTAGTGATGAAATGAAATTAAGGCAGTGATAGAACATTAGAGTTGGAAGCGATCGGGGAGGAGAGCTGGTCATGTGGTATCAAGCATGTCTTGTCCCCTTGGCTAAGCTGGTTTGCATTTGAATGGGAGACTACACGTATGAGCACTGTGAGATATTCCCCTTAGGGGATGGAGCCGTTCTGGGAAGAGCACCTGCGCAAGGCAGACTGTTCCACTGTCAACCCGCTCTTGGTGGATGGAGAATTATGGATGGGGAATTTCTTCCCCACCTGGAGGGATTCTGGCCTAAAGATATGTGAAGAGTGCCGGCAACCAGACCGAGGATGTCTTTTATAGTGTTTACTTAAGAAATAGATTCATGTAGGCACAGCGACAACTGGGTTCCCGCTGACGAAGGCTAGGCGATTGATTGATTGATTGATTGATTGATTGATATTTATCAAACTTCTATACCATCCAAACTTTCGTCTCTGAGTCATTTTACTTGAATATGAATAGGACAAATATTTATATACTGCTTTTCAACAAGAGTTCCCAAAGTGCTTTACATAGAAATGAATGAATGGATGAATAAAATGGCTCCCTGTCTCCAAAGACAATCTAAAAATGATACACAAGATAGACCCCAGCAACAGCCACCGGAGGGATGCTGTGCTGGGAACAGAGAGGGCCATTTGCTCTCCCCCTGCTCAGTAAAGAGAAGCACCACTTTTAAAAAGTGCCTCTTTGCTCAGTTAGCAGGGGGAGCCATTCTTGAAGCAAACGTGAAGCAATTCTTGGTAGGGAACGGGGAAGAGGAAATGGGGAAGAGGGGGAAGTCCATTACCAAAGCAGCAGGGAAACCAATGAATGGCCAATTCACGGTTTCTCCCGTCGGTAAAGATGCCAGGGTTTGATGGTGAAGCTGGAGAGGGGAGAAGGCGTTCCTTCCGGGATCTACCCTCTGCTCTTCTGGACTGAACGTCCACTTCCTCTAGCCTTCTGGGCCTTTGATGGGTTCGGGGGTGTGTCCCTTTGCATCCATCATTGGGGTGCAATGGTGCCTTCTCCAATGCCAACTGGTCCCAAAAGATGTTCTGTCCTCACCCTCTGGTCCCGTGGCTCCACGTTATAATCCTGATCTCCTGCAGGTGGAGTTTCTGGTGAGTTGTAACAACGTCTCCCTGGCCCCTTCCTTCATCCTTGATTGATAAGGCTGAGCTGTGGAACACTCTTGCTTTCCTTCCTGGCCTTTTGGCCAAGACGTCTCCTTTGGCACTAGAGAGAGGGGATTGGGGAGCAGGGTTCTTTTCCCATACAGCCTACCGCGCGCCAGGCACCCAGATTAATATAAAGAAATATCAGAAATACAAAAGATGGAGAGTTTCTCCTACAGCTATCTTAAGCGATGGCTCTGATTCACAGATGTAACTAACCAGGGCCTCGGGGTTCCACAGATATCTGGCTGTCTCTAACAGAAGTAATGAGAACAATTAGCAAGGTCACTGAGAACCTCTCAACAGAGTTACAGTTCACAATATCCTTGGCCAGCGTTATCTCGTCTTCCTAGCGGCTGAGACAGCAAGCCTGTGCCTGAGTTTGAAGCAAAAGGGAAAGTTTGACACAGAGAAAAGAAGAGAGGGCTGGAGCGTCTGTAACAAGGAAATGTTTCCCAGTGTATAGCCGTAATATGCTTTCCAAGCCATTGGTTCTCACCACCACTTTGTTACTGATCAGGAAATTCAGCAACTTAACTGTTTCCACGTATCCTCTCTGTGAGGCACTGAAACCACCAGATTTGTGCGCAAGGCTTTGTGTTACACAAATGACAAAAATCTGGGCTTTGTGGCACTTTTCTTAAGAAACATTTCTAGTCTTGGCGGGGGGGTGGGAACCACCTGGTTTTGCATCTATCAAAATTCACTGGACGTTTCTGTTCCTCCAAGGCTTCTGAATTTGCCTTGATGTTTTGCTGAGGGTGAAATCTGATGGCCACTCTAGTCCACTCTTATCCACTTTTTGCCTACTGCATGAAAAGTTGAGTCATGAGCCTTGGACTCCAAAATAACATCCAGGATTGGTGAAAGGCAACTAACCACTCCACTCCCGTTTGATGTTTTCTGTTGGTCCGTCCCAGGCAGAGATCCAGATAGACCCCACCTCTGAAACCTTGCTATTCTTTTTGAAACTGATTGCCCGAGAATATAGGACTATAGGAGGCACTTCTTCCCACAATGCATAATTAAACTATGGAACTCTCTGCCACAGGATGTGGTGGCAGCCACTAGCTTGGGTGGCTTTAAGAGTGGCTTAGACAACTTACTGGAGGACAGGTCTATCCATGGCTGCTAGTCTAGTAGCTATGGGCTGCCTCCAGCCTCACAGGCAGGATGCCTCTCAATACCAGTTGCAGGGGAGCAACTGCAGGAGACAGGGCACGCCTTCATCTTTTGCCTGTGGGCTTCTCAGGGGGCATCTGGTGGGCCACGGTGTGAGACAGGATGCTGGACTAGATGGGCCTGATCCAGCAGGGATGCTCTTACGATCTGATGAACCACTTCTCATTTCTCTTTCAGTCATGTAGACGTTCCACAAGACAGGAAGCTCCAAACACTCCTGGGAACGTCCCTAATTGGGTCGCAGCTCTGAACAGAAAACTCCACCGAGCAGGGGCATCTCGAGGGGAGAGGGGGCCCATGTTCACCCCTCTCCCCCAGCGGCCCCTCAGAGTGAAGAAGATGATGAAGAAAATAGGGAGGGGTGGAGCCGGGGGCCCTCAGGAGCTTGGGGGGCCCGGGTGCTTTGAACCCATCTGCTCAATTATAGCTGGTGCCCCTGCTACAGAGGGCAAAATGCAAAGGCAGAAAATTAGGGATACACTAAGATCCTCTCTCTCTCTCTCTCTCTCTCTCTCTCTCTCTCTCTCTCTCTCTCTCTCTCTCTCTCTCTCTCTCTCAATACCTGTTCTGAGCATTCCTGGAAAGACACAAGAGTAGCCGGTGGGGAGTGGGGCAGCGAGGTATTCACCTGCGACTGCATGAAATGCCAGGACTAGATATGACACGGCTCTCATTACGGCATCTGTCCTTTCAGTGGTACGAAACCTTAGGAGTTGTCTTTAGACAATGCGCTTGCCAGAGTCCCAATTCATGAACACCCCCCACCCCCGGGGCGCCTCCCTTTCACTTGCAGGGAGGGCTCAAATTCACATTCCGGGATGGAAAGATGCTTGTTCCCACCGCTCAGTAGCATGGAGAAATACTCCTTGGGGTTTTTTGTTTTATTTATTTATTTATTCATTCATTCATTCACTCACTCACTCGATTTCTAGACCGCCCTTCCAAAAATGGCTCAGGGCAGTGTACACAGAGAAATAGTAAAGAAATAAGATGGCTCCCTGTCCCCAAAGGGCTCACACAATATGAAAAGAAACACAAGATAGACACCAGCAACAGTCACTGGAGGTACTGTGCTGGGGGTGGAGAGGGCCAGTTAGGATAGGTTTTTGTTTTAAGAATATTTTAAGAATGTTTTGTATTTAAGAATATTTAAGAGGATGTTCCCTTTAGGGGATGGGGCCTTTGCTAGATGGACCAATGGTCTGACTCAGCCTAAGGCAGCTTCCTATGTTCCTATGACACCACACTGATGGTCATCAGATGGAACATGGTCACTGATGGTCATCAGATGTTCATGGTCACTGATGGTCATGGTCACTGATATATCTTACAGTGCTCACACATCAAGTCTCCCATTCACATGCAAACCAGGCAGATCCTGCTTAGCAAAGGGGACAAGTCGCGCTTCCTACCACAAGACCAGCTCTCCTCCCGTATGCAGATGCTCTTCCCAGAGCGAACCCATCCCTTGGGAATATCTTATAGTGCTCACATGTAGTCTCCCATTCAAATGCAATAAGATAGCATATATTCACACACATAGAGAGCTAACATGTCCAGGTGCAGGGTTGTAGGTGAGCCTGCCACCCTAGCTTTCTATATGCAGGTATTTATGTGTGGAGGAGTATTCTGTTATGTCAGCCTCCAACTGTGGTCGGAAGTGGTATAGCCCCAGCAGAAGTGACCCACCCCTGCAAGAATTATGCCATAGAAGAGGGTCTGGTCAGCAGTTAATTTCCTGCCCCAGGAAATTCTCCAAAGGCCATTTCTGGCTACTTTCAGAAAATGCTAGCAAGTTAAAAAAAAATAAAAATAACTGCAGACTTCTACTGGATGTATTAAGTCCTATTTCGTTGTGATTTGTTTCTCTGAAAAAAAAAGAGAGGCTCTTTTACTCTCTTGGCTTGTGCGTTGAAGTGATAATGTAAGCAGCTTTGAGCTTTCTGAGAAGACCTGAGGGGCTCTCTCTTTTTTCCCCCCCTTTCCGAAAAAAATTAAGTAAATAAATCCTTGATCCTGTTGCTTTCAGCGGGGCTGGCTGCCCTGTGGATCCCCGCCAAGAAATCCCTACTATAGATGCTTCATGTTTTTGGTTTCTGGTTTTATACCCCATATACCTGTGGGATGTATCATAACCAAAGAATCTCCCCCTTTTTTTCCCCCCGGCAAGAGTTTATTATTCTTTCTGTGCGGCGCGCGGCTACATTACATGACATCCCTGGCAGTGGGTAAGCCAAGCCAGCGTTACATAAAAGGCTCTTATGCTGGCCATCGGGTTCACCTTCTGAGGGTCATTTGCTCTGTGCTGCCTGGCGGCTTGCTCAGCCCGCCGGCAAACACTGAAGCCTCTCAGTTTGGCCTTGGAAACGCGCTCCGGAGGAGCTTTCATGTGGCTGCCGTGTTGTCCTTTGGCATCAATGAACTCTTGAATGTTCCGCATTGGCTTCCCTGATGAGAAAGACGGCATGTACATCAAGATAGCCTCACTTGGCAGCCAACTCTTCCTGAAGTGAGGTTGTTTTTTTTTTAAAAAAAAAAACCAACCAAAAAACCCTGGCGTTCGTGGGTCAGCTCCCTGATCCAGAGATGGTTCGTACTGAGGATGTGTGTTCAGTTCAGGACGAGAGAGGCGAAGGCGTGAGGTGGGAGAAAGAAAAACTGGGGGAAATGTTTCTTTCTTTCTTTTCCCCTGGAATAATGGGGGGCCCCCAATTTTTTTCCTCCCCCCCCCCAGACTTCCCCATCTCTACTCAGGATGAATTAAAACGGCAACCTACCACACAGGGTTGTTGTGAGGCTAAGCATAACCATGTACCTCTGAGCTCCTTGGAGGGAAAGCGGGATATAAATGTAAAAATAGAAAATAAATGAAATAAATTAAGTTGAATTAAATAATAACACAAAAGCTCGATCTGGGGCAGGTTGAATCCTCTCTGAGCTGGATGGGGAAATTTTCTTTATTTTTAAAATTATTTATATTGTTTCTGTTTTATTCATTCTGAGAGCCGCCCAAAGCATTAGTGTGCTGGAGGGGTGGGAATATTTTTTTAAAAAAAGAATCCTAAGATTTTATGAATGTATGTATGTATGTATGTATTTATTTATTTATAGCACAAGTTATAAGCGCTGAGCCATTTTTGGAAGGGCGGTATAGAAATCGAATAAATAAATAAAAATAATAATAAATAATAAAGTTTATACCACCCCATACAGAAGTAAGTCCCTGGGCTGTTCGCAATCTAAAGACAACCATTAAAACATTCACGGGATGAAAAAGGTTGGGGAAGACCGAGTTGGCATACGTGTGTTTTTGTGTGTGGGCCAAAGAGGAGACTATGTGGAGACATGGCAGAGCTGTATAGCGTTATGCATGGAGTGAAGAGAATGGCCAGGGAGAATTTTCCCTCCCTCTCTCAAAACATTAGAACCAAGGGTCATCCCATGGAGCTGAAGGCCGAGAAGTTTAGGACCCACAAGAGGAAGTACCCTCAGGGGGTAATCTTGCAGCGCTCACACATCAAGTCTCCCATTCAGATGCAACCAGGGCAGACCCTGCTTAGCTATGGGGACAAGCCGTGCTGGCTACCACAAGACCAGCTCTCCTCTCCTAATCTCATCAGTTTGATGAGAGCAGAGCTCGTGGCTGGAGATCAAAAAGAAGTAACGGTTGATTTGAAGAAGCTACAAACTTGGATAGAAAGCCTGCTTGCTGCCTCGTGGTGGAAGGCGGAATAAATAAACAGCCCAGCCAGACACTCTCTGGAATGAGATGTGGGGCCTCGCTGGACAGAGCGCGGCCCCCCAAAGGGGGAGCCATGTCCCAGGGTCCACAATGGTGCAAAGAAGCACTGGGCTGGAATCTCTGAACTGCCAAGATCTTGCGTGACTGGCACTCCACGTCCCTTCCATTTGTCCAGGGTCTCGCACCCAGCTAGGGACAGCCCTGGTTGTGACTGGAGGAGAGCTAGCCGTGGTTGTAACCCCCGCTAGCCCTGGTTGTGACTGGAGGAGAGCTGGTCTTGTGGTAGCAAGCATGACTTGTCCCCTTAGCAAAGGAGGGTCCGCCCTGGTTGCATATGAAAGGGAGACTAGAAGTGTGAGCACTAGAAGATATTCCCCCGCTTAGGGGATGGAGCCACTCCTGGAAGAGCAGAAGGTTCCAAGTTCCCTCCCTGGCAGCATCTCCAAGATAGGGCTGAGAGAGATTCCTGCCTGCAACCTTGGAGATTAAAGCTACTGCCAGTCTGGGTAGACAATACTGAACTAGATGGACCAAGGGTCTGACTTAGTATATGGCAGCTTCCTATGTTCCTATGACTATCTGGCCTTGGCTTTTGAGAGTAGCTATGGATGGAAATGGTTGGCAGAAGAGCTGGTCTTGTGGTTGGGGAAACACAGCTGAGTCATCTTCCTTTAGCACAGCTGGTCTCAAGGCGAAGAGCGGGTCTTGTGGTAAGAGGCATGGTTTGTCCCCCTTTGCTGAGCTGGACCTGCCCTGGTTTGCATTTGGATGGGAGACTACATGTGTGAGCACTGTAAGATGTTCCCCTTAGGGGACGGGGACGTAGCTCAGTGGCAGAGCATCGGCATGCTTGCAGAAGGCCCCAGGTTTGATCCCTGGCAGCATCTCCAAGTAGGCCTGGGAAAGACTCCCTGCTTGAAGCCTTGGGGAGCTGCTGCCAGTCAGTGTAGGCAATCCTGAGCTAGATGGACCAATGGTCTGACTCAGCGCAAGGCAGTTTTCTGCCTTCCTAGAAATGGCTGGGCAGCACCACCCAGCCACTTGCGAGGCGCCTTTGTCCGCAGCAGAAGAAAGTGAACATGTGTGCTGGACCGGCTTCCTTCCCATTGAAACAGGACAGGGCTTGGTTTAACTTTAGCCCAATAGGGCCCTGCATAAATAAAGCTCATGAGGGCAGCGCTCTCAATAAATTTCAGCCTGCAGTCTGGGAAATTAAATTATTCAGAGGCTGCAATGCGCCTGGAAAGGTAGCAGAGAACTTCAGCCGAATGGGATCAGGTGTGTAACGCAATGCCTCAATCATTAATGCAGCAACCCTGCAAGGATCTCGGAAAGTGAAGAAGGTGTCCTTAAAATAATACGAGCAAAACACTGTCACCTTTGGGATCCACGAGAGTTGCATTAGACAGAGTCAGACCCTTATACCACCGAACTTAGTATTATCTTCACTGACTGGCAGTGGCTTTCCGAGGTTGCCGGCAGGTTTCAGGCCCTGGAGATATCAGGGATTGAACTGGGATCTTCGGCATGCAAGAAGAGGCTATTCCACCTTCGGCAAGAAAGGTTTAGTTTAGAAAAAAAGACGACTGCAGGGAGACATGATAGAGGTCTATAAAATCATGCATGGTGTGGAGAAAGTGGAGAGAGAGAGATTCTTCTCCCTCTCCCATAACACTAGAACCAGGGGTCATCCCATGAAACTGATTGCCGGGAAATTTAGGACCAACCAACGGAAGTACTTTTTCACACAATGCATCATCAACTTGTGGAATTCTCTGCCACAAGATGTGGTGATGGCCAACAACCTGGATGGCTTGAAGAGAGGTTTGGATAACTTCATGGAGGAGAGGTCTATCAAGGGCTACTAGTCAGAGGGCTACAGGCCACCTCCAGCCTCCAAGGCAGGATGCCTCTGAGTACCAGTTGCAGGGGAGTCAGAGCTGGAGAGAGGGCATGCCCTCAACTCCTGCCTGTGGCTTCCAGTGGCATCTGGTGGGCCACTGGGTGAAACAGGATGCTGGACTAGGTGGGCCTTGATCTCGCAGGGCTGTTCTTAGGTTCTTATTTTACAGTGCTCACTTGTAGTGCCCCCATTCAAATGCAAGCCAAGGTGGACCCTGCTTAGCAAAGGGGACAGTTCATGCTTGCTACCCCCAGACCTGAGAGGAGGCTGCCTTATCTTGAGTCAGGCCCTTGGTGCATCTAGCTCAGTATTGTCTTCACAGCAACTTCTCCAAGGTAGCAGGCAGGAATTTCTCTCAGCTCTGTCTTGCAGAAGCCAGGGAGGGAACTTGGAACCTAGATGCTCTTCCTAGAGCGACCCCCTCCACTAAATGGAATCTCTTTCTGTGCTCAAACATGTCGCCTCCCATTCAAATGCAAACCACGGTGTGCCCTGCTTAGCAAAGGAGACACATTTATGCTTGCAACCACAGGACCAACTCTCCTCCCATAGAGTGAGCTTGTGTGAATCCTTATTTGTTCTTTTTTTTTAAAAAAAGTCATAATAATGGGTTCATGTTTGCCATGTGGCATTTCCCCCCTCAGCAGCTTCAGGAGTTACTGTTTCGTTATCTGATGACATCCCTCGGGCTATTAATTTCATAAAAAGATCATTGTTCTTCCAGATGATCTTTACAGAAACATGTCCCTGGAGGACGGGGACATTTAGTTAATAATTTAACTCTGCGCTGTCTGCAGATTTTTTTCTTCTTCCCCCAGCCCAAAACGCAATCGATGAGGCAAGCAATTGGTTTATTGAATCTCCCGCAGGCTTTTTATTTCCCAAAGACACCGATGAGAATGCAAAAGGACACCTGCCTCTGCCTGACTCTCTCTCTCTCTCTCTCTCTCTCTCTCTCTCTCTCTCTCTCTCTCTCTATATATATATATATACACACACACACATACATACACACACACACAATCTCTCTCTCTCTCAATCAATTCAAGTTGCCCAAAGTAATTGTTTTATTTTCTAAGGGAACATTCAAGACACTATCGGATGCACTGACCCATAACGTGGATTTTTGAAGAGCACAGAAAACAACTTGGCATTTATTGACAGTTTGCTTCAGTCGCAGAAGGGTTGATTTGTTTAGTTTTGTTTGCTTGCTTGCTTGGGGAACAATTATAAGTCATGATACCGTTTTAAATCTCCAATATTCATCTTGGAATATGGGGAGAGAAATGCCCGAAGAAATTTGTATGCATTTCAGGGGTGTGTGTGTGTGGATACAAGGTAAGAGGAAAACTTGGGTAGAAGTGATTGTGTGGAAGCAAGATAGAAGGAAAAGCTACTCAGGTTTTCCTCCTCCCTTGCTTCTACACAATCACTTCCATCCAGGTTTTACTCTTACCTTGCTTCCACACAACCAAAAATTGGAATCACTCACAGATCCCAAACCCAGGTCGAACACACTTTTTGAATGTGTGAATGAGCTTGGTCAGTGTTTGTCAAGTATGTTAGTTTTTATCTATTTAAAATATTTATTCAAAATCCTCACAGCCCCACCCCTCCAGTAAACTAATCCTCTGGGCGGCTCACAAAAAACAATAAAACAGAAACAATATAAAACCATTATTTAAAATTAATCAAGGCCAAAAGACCAGGCTAAAAACTACTTTTAAAATTTACCGGTTTTAAAAGTTACAAATTAAAAAGTTGCAATCATTAAATTATTTATTTAATTTTTACATGTATATCCCGCTCTTCCTCCGAGGAGCCCAGAGTACATGGTTATCTTTATCCTCACAACAAGCCTGTGAGGTAGGTTAGGCTGAGAGGCACATGACTGGCTCAGAGTCACCCAGTGAGTTTCATGGTTGAATGGGGATTCGAACTCAGGTCTTCCTGGTCCTAGTCCAACACCCTAACCACTGCGCTATAGTAAAAAGCTGAAATCTAGCAGAAGGTAGACCAAGGGTCTGACTCAGGATAAGGCAGCTTCCTATGTTCCACTTTATGGTGGGTGCTGGGAGAAGCTTGTTTGGATTTTGAAGGATAGAGTTTGTCTGGAAAAGCATGCTAACGGGGCACCAGTTCACATATACTACTTGCTTCTTGCTTGGTTATTCTGATGACTTGCTTGTGTTTTCTAACTGGAGAGGACAATGCAAACTACGACAAAAATATTATCTCTCCCGTAACAGCCGAGAGTCGGTGCACACATTCAGCACACCATTCTGCATTTCAAGTTGGAACACCCACCTCAGCCAACCCCTGCACCTTTCTTCGTGGGGAGCAGGGGACCTGTGGAAAATACCGTAGTGTGGGTATCTGACTTGGAAATTGTTCCATTAGCTGAGAACATGTCAACATAAGAACTGCTCTGCTGGATCAAGGCCCATCTAGTCCAGCATCCTGTTTCACACAGTGGCCCAACAGATGCCGCTGGAAGCCACAGGCAGGAGGTGAGGGCATGCCCTCTCTCCAGCTGTTGCTCCTCTACAACTGGAATTCAGAGGCATCCTGCCTTGGAGGCTGGAGGTGGCCTATAGCCATCCAGACTAGTAGCCCTTGATAGACCTCTCCTCCGTGAAGTTCTCGAAACCCCTCTTAAAGCCATCCAGGTTGTTGGCTGTCACCACATTCTGTGGCAGAGAATTCCACAGGCTGATTATGCGTTGGGTGAGGGGCACTGCAGAGACAGAGACTTGGTCAGCTAGGACCTTAGCATATCTCCCATCTACATATGAGGAAGGTATAGTTTGGAAACACAGTCCCTCTTACATAGGGACATAGGAAACTGCCATATACTGAGTCAGACCATTGGTCTATCTAGCTCAGTATTGTCTTCACAGACTGGCAGCGACTTCTCCAAGGTTGCAGGCAGTAGTCTCTTTCAGCCCTATCTTGGAGATGCTGCCAGGCAGGGAGCTTGGAACCTTCTGCTCTTCCCAGAGTGGCTAAGGGGGGAATCTCTTCCAGTGCTCACACATCAAGTCTCCCATTCATATGCAACCAGGGCAGACCCTGCTTAGCTATGGGGACAAGTCATGCTTGCTACCACAAGACCATCTCTCCTGGAAGGAGAGCCGGTCTTGTGGTAGCAAGCATGAATTTCCCCCTTTGGTCAAGCAGGGCCAGGGCCCTCCCTGGTTTCCATTTGGATGGGAGGCTGCATGTGAACGCTGTAAGATATTCCCCTTAGGGGATGGGGCCATCGATCAGTGGTGGAGCATCTGTATTGCACGCCAAAGGTCCTAGCTTCAATCCCTGCCAGCAGCTCCAGATAGGACTGGGAGAGACTCCTGCCTGGAACTTTGGACAACCTCTGCCAGTCTATGTAGACAACATGGAGCTAGGTGGACCAATGGTCTGCACAGACAGCTAGGTAGACCCAGCTCCCGTCAGAAGAGCGACTCAAGGGTTCCCTTCAAAAACTCCAGTTTGAAACCTCGGGCTGCAGCGAGTAGGGGTGTGCACGAACCCGTCCGGAGGCCCTTCTATGAGCCTCCGAACCGTTCTGGCGCTCCGGCCGGTTCGATGGCGGGGGTTACCTTTAAGGAGCAGAGAGGGTGCTCTTACCTTCCCACCCCACCCCCAGGTGCGTTTCCCCCACTGGTGCTGTGCTGAAAATTGCTGGTGTGGGGCAGCAGCATACCCTCTTGCTGCCCCAGTCAACTTCAGACCAGAAGTGGCCAGTGCACATGCACATGCCATGCATGCACACCGGCCGCTTCTGGTCTGATGCTGACTGGGGCAGCAAGAGGGTACGCTGCCACCCCACACCAGTGATTTTCGGCACAGCACCGGCACGTGATACATGGCGGGGGGAGAGCATCCTCCCTGCTCCTTAAAGGTAAACACACACACACCTTGCCATCGAACCAGCCGTCTGCTGGTTCCTGCACATCCCTAATAGTAAGTTTTGCCAGCTGTGGTACACCCGAAAGCTGAACTTCAGGCTGTGTTCTCTGTAACCAGAGTGGCGGGAGGAAGCTCCTCCCTCTCTCCAACTGTGATTAGCTGTCTGGGCTGTCCGTCATGTTGGAAGGAAGCCATCATAGCCAGTTCCCCTTTCTCTCTGCAGTCTTCTTGACTACAGTTTGGTTCCTTTGCGTTGCATCCGAACATGGACAGATTAGCGTGCTGGGTGGGGGTGGGCTGAACTGTGGGTCTATTGGACCCTCCGTTCCGCATTACATTTGAACGGGACAAATCTGCTACTTAAGAACACGAGGGTCACCTTTGTGATTTGGACTGTCAATGACATAAGCCATTTTTTGTTGTTGTTTGTTGAATCCTCTGCCTTGAAACCCGTGCATGGATTACATTTCAATAAATTACCGGATCTGCCCAAACCGCAAGAGAGTTGCCCTTGGGAAATAAGTATATGATAATGATTAAACTTTCTGTATCTTGCTAGCCACTTTGTGGGCTCTGGTTAAAAAGTGGAATGCACATCTAAGTAAACATGATTAGAATAACCAAAAGCTCCCTCCAGTTATAATGTTATAGCATTGCAGTTACAACTTGTTAAAATTTAGCCCTGCAAAACTATCAAGAGGTGCTTCATTTATCCATTCCTACATTTTTGCCTAATTTGTAGTCAAAATTAGCTGAAATGAACAATTAAAATCTGCCACAATTATATGACTTTATGTTATATATGCTGTATTATAGAATATATATATATAAATGTATCCTAATGTATGGATACATCGGTGGTATAGGCAAGAAGAGGAGGGGAGAAATGCCTTTCCAAATTGGAAAGCAGGGTAGGTTTGAAAATAAAATAAGATGAAATAAATATATATATATGTTAATTTAGATCAGTTGGCTAATACAGCTGAAATGGTAACTGGTTAATTTAGCTGAAAGATCTACTGACAAATTCTTGAAACCTTATTTTATTTTATTTTTCATTTTAAAAAAATGCACCCTCTGGTAGGTTGGAGAAGGAAAATGTTCAACTAGAATTCATTCTCTCTCTCTCTCTCTCTCTCTCTCTCTCTCTCTCTCTCTCTCTCTCTCTCTCTCAGATTTGAGAGAAAGTAATAAGCATCTCCCTTATTACCCAATAAGTCTGACATCTCTTTCCTATTCTGTGCTCCTTTCCTTTTGCTTTTGCTTTCTTTCTTTTTTTTAGGAGATGTCTGCAACTTGCAGCTAGATCCTGGTTTTTCCTGGCTTTCTGTGTCCCAACATGGTGCTACCCAGCAGGGGAGAAATAAAGGGGAGGATGTTTGGGTTAATGTGGCTTAATAAAAATATCAGGTTGAACGTCTGGAGAAAGGCTTGCAGAAGACGCTTTATCCCAGCATCAGCTAAGCAGGGGCCTTCCATTCCTAGATTCCCAAAGCATTATAAGCAGTGCTTTCGATGGCTAAGCTGAATCTTCAGTTTTAAAACTAGAAATATTTTTAAACTTCTCCCCTCAACTCTTGGTGGGCTGAAATGCACTCATTTTACGTTGTGCAAAGAAATAATTCCTTGTAGCAAAAGGTGGTGCCGCCCTGAGGAATTTGGGGGACTTTCTTTTTCATGTACCATTCATAATCCCCCAGAAAATGTTTGTCTTTCAGCCAGGGGCTCTGGGGAGTTCTCTCTTCCTGGCAATTGTGCTAACACAGGAGATGTAAGTGGTGGCTAAAACTGCTCCCATATTTGCCCCTTGGTGCTATTTTGCTTTAGGTGTCTCCTAGATCTAGCCCTCCAGTTTCTACCCAGTGAAATTCAAAGTGAATGTCGTGGTTTCTCCTAAGCCAGCCGCCTTCACTATTTTTCAAGTATGATCCTTTTGTGAATACATCTCCCGCCTTTCTGCTCGTACAAATGCCCAAGGTGGCTCAGTCTTTAAAAACAATCAATTTAAAAAACAACAACAGAGATTCAATAAGGTGAAGACGGAGCGGCAGACATTTTGAAAAAGTTTGACCCAACAATGAAGAAAGCAGATAATTCCGCATTAAAGGACGGGAGGCATCAAGGAGAAGAAATATTTCCATAGGGCAGCAAAAGATGGGGCAACATGTACCTCTCTGCATAGGGTTGGATCTGGAATTTTCCTAAGTGACATTCCAAATAGAATTGCAAACACAAAAGGCATTACATGAGCCCGATTCAGACTTTGTGCTTACAAGTGTACAGATGTCTTTACACTCGTATGTACAGGAGGAATCATAGGCAAGCAATTTCAAATGCCCCTGGGTCCAGAGGGTCTGGGGGGCCCCAGGGGCCCCCGAAACAGGCTGTCGCACCGCCACCCCTGTGCGACAGCTGTGGCTTGTCCAGGGCATGCAGCATCCATATTGCTGCATGCACTGCGCAGGCCAAAGAGACCCGCCAGCCACAGCACCTGCCACCACTCCCAGCCCTGTCTTGGAGATGCTGCCAGAGAGGGAACTTGGAACCTAGATGCTCTTCCCAGAGCAGCTCCATCCCTTAAGGGGAATCTCTTCCAGTGCTCACACTTCTAGTCTCCCATTCAAATGCAAACCAGGGCAGACTCTGCTTAGCAAAGGGGGCAATGCATGCTTGCTTCCACAAGACCAGCTCTCCCCGCCACTTCACTGCTTGCTAATTGGTGACCGTTATCTTACATTTAGCAAGGAGAGAGCAACCATCCCTATCCCACCCAGCATCCCTCCATCATCTGGTCCTGGGGTTGACCTTGGCTTTCTTTCTTTCTTTCTTTCTTTCTTTCTTTCTTTCTTTCTTTCTTTCTTTCTTTCTTTCTTTCTTTCTTTTTACTGGAAGCCCTTTGGGGTCAGGGAGCCATCTTTTGCTTTGTAGACTGCTTTTGCTTGGGGGAGTTTGGGGGTGGGAAAGGCGGAGTGGGAGGATGCGGGTGATGAACAATAAAGGAGCAGCCCCCTCAGGCAAAGGTCGGCCTCGTTAAGTGGCCCCTCAGAACTGGGCCAAGAGGCAAAATGGCGGCTGTCTGCTACTGAGCAGCAAAGGAGAGCAAGGGTTGCGATTCAGCCCAACATATTTCGGGGGCAGCTGCAGGTACGTCTCCCTTTCTAGATTCCGAGCCTTTTTAGGGACAGGGCACCATCTTCAGGCCCTCCTGCGGTGCACAGTTTGGGAATTGCATCTGCTAACTGGGCCAAGGGGCACCTTTCAAAATGGCGGCTCTCTGGTTTTGAGCAGGGGGAGAGCAACTATCCCTCGTCAGCCCAGCACAACGTCCTCTCCGTGGCTGTTGCTTGGGTCTCTCTGGTGTTTTCTTTTTTAAGGTTCCCTTTGGGACAGGGGGCTGCTTTCTTCTCCCATTTGCTATGCAGAGTCCGCTTTGAGAACTTTTTGTGTGGAAAAGAAGAGTGGGCAGTTGCTCAATAAATAATTGAGTGCCTCCTCAGGCAAAGGTTGGCTTCACTAAGGGGCCGCTTCTTAAAATGGTGGCCGTGGGAAATGGGGGCCTTCTTAAAATGGCAGCCAAGGGCCATGGATCACCTTCTTAAAATGGCGGTTCTCTTCTGTTTTGTGGGGGGAGGGGAGCAACTGACCCTATTCAGCCCAGCACAGCATCCCTTCCAGTGGCTGTTCCTGGGGTCTCTCATGTATTTCTTTTTTCATTCCCTTTAGGACAGGGGGCCACTTTCTTCTTCTGTTTGCTATGCAGACCACTTTGAGAACTTTTGTGTGTGGAAAAGCAGAGTGGACGGCTACTAAATAACTACTACTAGGATGACGAATAATTATAAACCACTCTTTAACCCAAGTTCTCAAAGTAGTTTACATTAAAAAATAAATAATACATCAATAAGATGGACCCCTGTCCCCAAAGGGCTCCCAATTTTAAAAGAAACACAAGGTAGACACCAGCAACAGCCTGTGGGGGGGGGGGTGCTGTGCTGGGGACGGATAGGGCCAGTTGCTCTCCTCCGTACAAAATATAAGAGAATCACCATTTCAAAAGGTTTCTCTTTGCTCGGTTAGCATGGGTCTTCAGTTAGAGTGCCCCCCACCCAGACAAAGGTTGGCCTCATTAAGTGGCCCCTTCTTAAAATGGCAGCTGTGGGCCATAGGACGTCTTCTTAAAATGGTGGCCCGCCTCTTCTGTTGCGCAGTGAGAGAGCAACTGGCCCCTTTCAGCATCCCTACCAGTTGCTTTTGTTGCATTCTTTGTTGCGTATTTGTATTGTTTTGTTTTATTGTGAGCCCTCCTACGACCGAGAACTACCTTTCCATTCCATGTGTTATGTGAAGTACTTTGAGAACTTCCAAAAAGTACTTCCTCTTGTCGGTCCTAAATTTCCCAGCCTTCAGTCTCATGGGGTGACCCTGGGTTCTAGTGCTGTGAAAGAGGGAGAAGAGTTTCTCTCTGTCCACCCACTCCACTCCGTGCATAATGTTATACTCCTCTCCAATTTAGCAAGTGGCTTTTTCCGGGGTCTCCAGTGTGTTCCTTTTTTTGGATTGCAAGCTCGTTGTTGGTGTTGTTGTTCTGGTTCTGGTTCTTGTTGTTCTTGTTGAAAAGTGATATATAAATACTCCAAATCATTGCAGAAGAAATGAAAGCAATGTTGTGATGGGCTGAGCAATGCCCGACACTCAAGCTAAGTTGGAGATCTGTATTGTGTTATGAATGTGCAGTTGATTGAGAAGATAATTCCAAAGTTGGCCGTTGTGAGGACACTCCAGGAGCTTTCTCGGTCCAACAGTAAAGGGGTGCAATGTTGGTCTTGTGGGAGCAAGCATGAATTGCCCCCTTTGCTAAGCAGGGTCTGCCTCGGTGTGCATTTGGCGGGGAGCCTACATGTGTGGGCGCTGTGAGATGTCCCCCATAGCCATAGCGAAGTGCAAGAGCATCTCCTTGTCTGCAGAGGTCCCCAGTTCCCTCCCTGGCAGCGTCTCCAAGATAGGGCTGAGAGAGACTCCTGCCTGCTACCTTGAAGAAGCCGCTGCCAGTCTGGGTAGACAATCCTGAGCTAGATGGACCAAGGGTCTGACTCAGTATATGGCAGCGTCCTATGTTCCTATGGCAGATGAAAAGTTTGGGCGGTATATAAATTTGATAAATAAACAAACAAGCAAATCAATCAGTCAATAAATGAGTGTCTCTATTTGCATTTGTCCAATGTCCAAGGGTGGGCCCTCTACAGCCTTGGATTCACAAAGTGGGGCTCCAGACCCCAGTGGACTTGAGGCAGGGGGCAAAATGCCCTCCTTTGTGCACACCCTCCTCCCTCTCCCCCCCCCCCTTTTAAAGTGGGCGGCAGGATGGCATCTTGTCGCTTCCAGTGGGGCATCAATAGGAACATAGGAAGCTGCCATATACTGAGTCAGGCCATCGGTCCATCAAGTTCAGTATTGTCTACCCAGACTGGCAGCGGCTTCTCCAAGGTTGCAGGCAGGAGTCTCTCCCAGCCCTCTCTGGGAGATGCTGCCAGGGAGGGAACTTGGAACCTTCTGCATGCAAGCATGCTGATGCTCTTCCCAGAGCGGCCCCAACCCCTAAGGGGGATATCTCACAGTGCTCACACATGCAGTCTCCCATTCAAATGCAAGCAGGACGGACCCTGCTTGGGAAAAGGGACCATTCATGCTTGCTACCCCAAGACTAGTTCTCCTCTCACAATCTGCTTCCTGAGGCAACTGCCTCGCCCTGTCTCACAGAGGTGCGGACCCCTGGAACCAGAAGCCCAGGTGTTCTGCCTTTATCCTCTTCATCGGTGTCTCTGAACTGCTTGGTGCCTCTGAACATATGGGAGGAGAGCTGATCTTGTGATTGACTGATTGATCGATTGATTGATCAGTTAAGTGCCGTTAAGTCAGTGCCGACTCTTAGTGACCACATAGATAGATTCTCTCCAGGATGATTGGTCTTCCACTTGGCCTTGAAGGTCTCTCAGTGGTGCATTCATTGCTGTCGTCATCGAGTCCATCCACCTGGCTGCTGGTCGTCCTCTTCTTCTCTTTCCTCCAACTTTTCCCAGCATTATGAGCTTCTCAAGAGAACTGAATCTTCGCATAATGTGTCCGAAGTTTGATAGTTCAAGCCTGGTCATATGTGCCTCGAGTGAAAATTCTAGTCTTGTGGTAACAAGCATGAATTGTCCCCTTTGCTAAGCAGGGTCTGCCCTGGTTTGTATTTGAATGGGAGACTACATGTGTGCGCACTGTAAGATCTTTTCCCTTAGCGGATGGGGCCGTACTGGGAAGAGCATCTGCAGACTTGCATGCAGAAGGCTCCAAGTTCCCTGGCAGCATCTCTGAGATAGGGCTGAGAAAGGCTCCTGCCTGCAACCTTGGAGAAGCCACTGCCAGTCTGTGCAGACAATACTGAGCTAAATGGACCATTGCTCTGACTCAGTATATGGCAGCTCCGTATATTCCCATGTTCCTAAAAACTCCTGCCTGCAACCTTGGAGAAGCCTCTGCCAGTCAGTGTGGACAATACTGAGCTGGATGGACCAATGATCTGACTCGGTAGAAGGCAGCTTCCTGCTGCATGTCCATATCCTCATGCTCCTAACTCCACCGGGGGTGCTGGTGCTGCCGGGTTGACCCCACGCTCCTTCCTGGACATCACGTTCTGCCTGATTCCAAGCGATTGCATCGATACCGTTTCGGGGGGGAGGGGGGGCAAAAAGCCTTCCAAAAAAGGCCAGCATAAAGCCGTCGAGCCGAAGTTAATATTTATGCCCAGTGCCTGTTTGAGGCGGGTTATGACTGGCGAAGGGAGCTCATTGTTCCCCTTGCCTCTCCGAAAATATATGTGGCAGTGACATAAAGCCAGCCTTACCCCGATGCCTGACTCGGTGCCATGCTGAGCTTCCTTTTGTTCCCTGAGAAGAGAATGCACAGCTTCTGCCACTTAAATGGGCCATTTTTCTTGCAAAATATAGCTTTAAAAAAGAGAGAGAGAGAGAGAGAGTACTTTTTGGAACCAAATCCTCAGGAAGGTAAGAAGGCTTGGCACCCGTTCTTTCGGCCCTCCAGCTGTTTGAGAGTGCGCCTTTCTCCCCCGCGGCCAGCCTCTAATAGGTGCAAATGAGTGATATTTCTTTCTCCCCCCCCCCTTTTTGCCGTCTTGTGTGCTCAAAAAAAGGGGCCTTTAGGGAGTGCCTTGTCATCCCGCCCTGGCCCCGAGGAAATAAAGACTGTATTTTTGTACACGAAATGGCTCTGGCGTGGCCTGCGTCACACGGCGGCGGAGGGAGTTGGAACAGGCCCTCGTGGGGCTGGGCTTAGAGATTATAGTCACCATTTGCAAATTATGGCAGCTGTAACTAAACGGGTGGTCAGGAGGGGAGCGGGGGGTGGGAGGCCAACCCGGCCCGTAAATAATTTCCCCTCGCTTCGGAGACCGAAGCGGGCCGAATCGTGCTTCGGAGACCGAATCGGGCCGAATCGTGCTTCGGAGACCGAATCGGGCCGAATCGTGCTTCGGAGACCGAATCGGGCCGAATCGTCCCCGGTCAGCCTCTGGGGTCGGGTCGGTCTCTTCCCCGCATTCCGAGTCGAGGGCTGCGTCTCCCATGAGGGACCTCTCCCGGCAGGAGATAAGGACAGACAAGGCTCCTCCGCCCCGGGGAGGTGTCGACGGGAAGCACCCCGACACATGATGAGTGCTAAAGCCTCGGGGAAAGGTGCCGACGTGGCTCCTCGGGCTTCATGAGGTCACGGCGGGAGTCACGGCCCCCCGCTGATAACCCTGCAAATCCCAGCTATGCGGAGATAGCGGCAGGGTGTCGTGCTCTTGCTGTCAGCCAAGGGAACAGCCGCCGCTCGGCCCGCCATCCGGGTGGGAAGGAGAAATGTCTCCCTGCAGCTGGGCATCCCACTCACTCCTTGCTAGGCCCCCGGAGCGGTCCGAAGCAACGAGGCAGAAGAAGCAGGAGATCCAGGCGGTTGGGGGGAAGATCACCGCGGCTCCCTGTGACAAGGATTTGGACACAAGGCACGGACTGATGCATCCCCATCGGTCCTTAGAGGGGAAAGGGCCCTAAGAGGTCGTCTAGTCCAGGGTTTCTTAACCTTGGGTCCCCCGATGTTGTGGGACTACAACTCCCAGAATCCCCAGACATGGCCTTTGTGGCTGGGGATTCTGGGAGCTGTAGTCCAACAACATCTGGGGGCCCAAGGTTAAGAAACCCTGGTCTAGTCCAACCCTGCTCCCCCCCCCCACCCGCCCCACGCTCGATGCGGGAAACTGTGACAGCAGCCTTGACAGACGGCTGTTCTGTCTCTGGGACACAGAAACATAAGGAAATTGCCTCCTCTCGAGTCAGACCCTTTCCCATCTAGCTCAGTCTTGTCCGCTCTGACTGGCAGCGGCTCTCCGCGGTTTCGGGCAGGGGCCTCTCCCAGCCTTATCTGGAGATGCTGCCACAGGGAGTGAACCTGGGACTTTTTGCATGCAAAGCAGAAGCTTCCCCACTGAGCTGTGGTCATTCCCTATATATGAAGCTGGCTTATACTGGGTCTGACCATTGGCCTGTCTAGCTCCGTGTTGCCTACACTGACTGGCAGCGGCCCTCCAAGGTTTCAAGCTGGTGTATCTCCCAGCCCGATCTGCTGCCAGGGACTCCGTGTCCTTCTGCGGGCAAAGCAGATCCTTCTCCACTGAGCTGTGGCCCCTCCCTCTCTACGAAGCTGCCTTACACCGAGTCTGACCACTGGCCCATCTAACTGACTACTCTGACCGGCAGTGACTCGTCACGTTTTCCGGCAGGAGCCCTACCTGGTGATGCTGCCCGGGAACGAACCTGAGACCTTCTGCCTGCAAAGCAGATGCTCTTCCGCTGAGCTCCGTCCCCGTCCCCCAAGGGGAAGATCTCCCAGTGCTCAGGTGTCGTCACACCCATGCACTTGCAAACCAGGGCAGACCCTGCTTAGCAAAGGGGACCATTCATGCTCGCGACAGAAGACCAGCTGTCCCCTGGAAGCCTACATGAGAAGAGCCCTGCTGGATCAGGCCCAAGGTGGCCCATCCAGCATCCTGTTTCGCACAGTGGCCCACCAGATGCCCCTGGGAAGCCCACAGGCAGGAGTTGAGGGCATCCCCTCTCTCCTGCTGTTGCTCCCCTGCAACTGGTACTCAGAGGCATCCCCCTGTGTTCACTTATAGCTGTGCCCCAGCTATCTCATTTCACCAAGATCAAACCCGGGAGGCAAATTTAGAGGTTCCGGATTTTATTTGCTTCCCATCCGGGCCAGACCTGGCACGACCTGAAAGATGATAAGCATCACCAGCAGGTGTGGGTGATGGGACCATTATTACGTAATTAGGGAGAAGACGAGCTGTTCTTGTGGTAAGAAGCATGGATGGTCTCTGTTGCTAAGCAGGGTCCTCCCTGGTGTGCATTTGAATGGGAGACGACATGTGAGCACTGGAAGATATTCCCGGAAGGTTCCAAGTCCCCTCCCTGGCAGCATCTCCAAGATTGGGCTGAGAGACATTCCGGCCTGCAGCCTTGGAGAAGCCGCTGCCAGCCTGGGTAGACAACACTGAGCTCGATAGACCAATGGTCGGACTCAGTATCAGGCAGTTGCCTATGTTCCTATGTACCTGGTGAATAAAACTTCGGAGGTGTAATGCAAGCAAAAGACCGCTTCCACAGCCCACACATTGCATTGATGTGAAGCTGGGTTTTTAAATCCAATTGTCATCTCTAATAATAGCAAAGGCCAGCAGCTCTAATCTCTCACCCTGTCGTCTGGTCCCCGCCCGCCGCCCAGGCACTTTTCGTGGACTTTTCTCCTCGTAAACAACTCCCCCGCCTGGCCCTGTCTCATCATGCCAGGAGTGAACTTTCTGTCCTCTCCTTCTTAGCAACTCTGGTCTAATTTATTTAATCAGTTCCGCAAGTGTCCACAGCAACTCTGCATTTCCGAAGGGTCCGGGGCTATTTTTAGCCGTTGCTCCTGATCTGAGCGAGTGCACCGGAGAAGAATTAATCCCTGTTTGGGGTTTGCTTGTCCTTTGGGGATCTTTTATTTTAAGGGCAAAACATTCTTCAAAGCCTTGGTACCCTTCACGGACGACGGTGATGATCTGGCATGTGGATATCGTGCAGTCGAATTTTTCTTTCAGCATTAGTATCAGGACCTGAGTAAGAGGTTACACCCATGAGACCCTTCATGCCATCGCCCAGAGGGCAAAGAGTCAGTTTTGACCTAGTAAGCTTAACTTGTCCTATTTTCTAAGCAGGGTTTGCCTTGGTTTGCATTTGGAGGGGTGACTTCATGAGAGCGTTATCTTCTGTAAGTTATTTCCCTTAGGGCAGGGGTAGGCAGCCTCCTCCCACCCCGCCCCCCCGCCACCCAACTGTTGTTGAACTACAACTCCCATCATCCTCAGCCACAACAACAGCTGGTGAGCCAAGTTTCCCACCCCAACCTTAGGGGATGGGGCTATAGCTTCCTGGCAGCATAGATAAAAGCCAGGAAGCTAGATAGGCAGCTGCCTTATACCAAGTCAGACCCTTGGTCCATCTAGCTCAGTATTGCCTACCCTGATTGGCAGCGGCTCCTCCATGGTTGCAGACAGGAGTCTCTCTCAGCCCTATCTTGGAGATGCTGCCAGGGAGGGAACTTGGAACCTAGATGCTCTTCCCAGAACCTGGAACCTTCTACATGCAAGCATGCGGGAGCGGCCCCATCCCAGGAGGGGAATATCTTGCAGAGCTCATACATGTAATCTCCCATTCAAAAGCAAACCAGGGTAGAGTCTGCTTAGCAAAGGGGACAAATCATGCTTGCCACCACAAGACCAGCTCTCCTCCTGTGTTTGCCTCTCAGAAGCTGTCTTTGCCATTTCTCTCTAGAGCAGGGCTGCAAATAGGAACATAGGAAGCTGCCATATACTGAGTCAGACCAGTGGTCCATGTAGCTCAGTATTGTCCACACAGGCTGGCAGCGGCTTCTCCAAAGTTGCAGGCGGGACTCTCTCTCAGCCTTTTGGAGATGCTGCCATGGAGGGAACTTGGAATCTCCTGCATGCAAGCCTGCGGGTGCTCTCCCCAGAATGGCCCCATCCCCTGAAGGGAATATCTTCCAGTGCTCACCCATGTTGTCTCCTATCCAAATGCAAACCAGGGCAGTCCCTACTTAGCAAAGGGGCAATTCATGCTTGCTACCACAAGGCCACCTGTCCTCCCAGCATCTCCTGGGAGGGACAGGAAAGACTCTCACCTGAGACCCTGAAAAGCTGTTCCCCGTAAACCCTAAAGCTGCACTTTAAGCACTGATGGGGCCTGCTCAGCCCAGAATCCTCATACTACCTGCCTTACCTCCTTCTCGGAAGAGCCGGACAGAAATGCAAATGCATAAATCCATAACCTGGCCCACGCCTACTTCACATTGGATCTGTTTCTGTGTCCCAGCGGAGTAATTCTAAGAGCATGTTTGGTTTGGGTAGTTGGAGAAGCATGTTTTCCTGAATGCATTCTGTGCATGCACCAGTTCAGTCTTGCTGCTTTGCAAATAAAGGTAAAGTGTGCTGTCAAGTCGATGCCGACTCCTGGCACCCATAGAGCCCTGTGGTTTTCTTTGCAAGTAGGCTGGCCTGATTATGGAAGTTGGCTTGTGTCATTCGGGTGATTTCACAGACACACACACACACACACACACACACGGAGGTGGAGAGAAAGCCATTTTGCTCTTCTGCCTCAAGCCCCCGGATATTTTGGCCAATATCTGCTGCCACGGTTGAACGAGGTCTCCTGGAATGTGTAAGCTCAGAAGGACCCGTTGGTGAATGAAATGCGTTCATTGCAAAAAATGTGGTCTGCAGGGAAAATATTTTCTCTGTTCCCTGTGTCTTTGCTTCCGTTTGCACACTGAGAGATTTTCTG
Organism: Hemicordylus capensis; assembly: GCF_027244095.1. Lineage (NCBI taxonomy): Eukaryota > Metazoa > Chordata > Lepidosauria > Squamata > Cordylidae > Hemicordylus > Hemicordylus capensis. The sequence continues at coordinate 9,237,656 of NC_069672.1, read as the reverse complement.
CGGAGCACATTTTAAGAATTTGTAAAATAATACTAATAATTTTTTTTTTCAAACCCTCTCCAGATGTTCCACTATCCTGTGTATTTTTCATGCGAGCATTTGAAGTTTGGGCCGGGTGTCCAAGCCAAACCTTTCAGAGTTCACCACACATATTTGAGTCTATGCAATCCTTAGCCCCATCGGCTCAGCAGACGGATGGAAGGTGCCAATTTAGTAGTTGCAGTTTATTGCTTTGTGGTGTGGGACAGAATAGCTGCCTCCTTGAAGGCAACAGGCAAGCTATTTAAAAAAAAATAATCAAAGGCCAAATTTATTTTTCAAAGAAATTAATTTAACATTTGCTAAAAAACACCCCACACCCCACATTTGCTATATAAAGTTCATGTTTAAATAAGGTCATAGCCTTCCTTCCTTCCTTCCTTCCTTCCTTCCTTTCTTAATTCATCCCTTAATTACTGGCTTCCTTCCTTCCTTCCTTCATACCTTAATTACTGGGTTTCTTTCTTTCTTTCTTTCTTTCTTTCTTTCTTTCTTTCTTTCTTTCTTTCTTTCTTTCTTCCTTCCTTCCTTCCTTCCCTCCCTCCCTCCCTCCCTCCCTCCCTCCGTTCTTTCTTTCTTTCTTTCTTTCTTTCTTTCTTTCTTTCTTTCTTTCTTTCTTTCTTTCCTTCTCTTCTCTTCTCTTCTCTTCTCTTCTCTTCTCTTCTCTTCACAACTATCAGACAGTCTGAAAAGGGGGAACATGTAACTAAAATGTTGGGACCCGCTTGGAGGAAGAGTGTGTCCATCACATGCTGAAGGTCCCAGGTTCACTCCCTGCAGCAGTTCCTGGGAACATAGGAAGCTGCCATATACTGAGTCAGGCCCTTGGTCCATCTAGCTCAATATTGTCTACACTGACTGGCAGCAGCTCCTCAAGGTTGCAGGCAGACCTCTCTTGGAGATGCTACCAAGGAGGGAACTGGGAACCTCAGATGCTCTTCCCAGAGCGGCCCCATCTTCCAAGGGCAGGCCTGCTCAACTTGGGCCCTCCTGCAGATGTTTGCCTACTGCTCCCATAATCCCTGGCTATTGGCCACTATGGCTGAGGGTTATGAGAGTCATTGTCCAAAAACAGCTGGGGGGGGGCAAAGCTGAGCAGGCCTGCCCAATCTTCCAGTGCTCCCACATGTCATCTCCCATCCAAATGCAAACCAGGACAGACCCTGCTTAGCAAAGGGGACAGTCCATGCTTGCTACCTCAGGACCACCTTGCCTGGGGAAGACCCCCCCTGCCTGAAACCTTGTGGAGATGCTGCCAGTCAGTGTAGATGATGCTGAGCCAGGGCTAAGGGTCCGATTCGAAGGACTAAGGGTCCGACTCGATATCAGGACCGAGGCTCCGACTCGACATCAAGCAGCTTCCTGTTTTCGTAATACAGGATACTTAGCGAGGGACTCGGTAGCTCACTGGCAGAGCATCTGCTTTGCATGCAGAAGGTCCCAGGTTCAATCCCTGCAAGATCTCCAGGTCAGGCTGGGAAAGACGCCTGCCTGAAACAGCACGAGTTGCTGTGGCCTACCCCGGCCTAGTAAAAGGCCTCCTTCTCCCCAAGCACCAGCAGCATCTCGCTGTGAGGTTGTGTGTGTTTTACAGCCTTTGTATATGGTGTGAAGATTGGATTTCCCAGCATCTCCCCATGATTAGGAAGCAGTGCCTGAAACCTGAGCACAGTGGCAAAGCTGCGTCCAGCTGGGCTGGGGGCTTCTGCATCCTATCAGTAGGACGGGCAGAACAGCTGCCTTCGCTGCCTAGGAAGCATTTCTTGACTGACAAGGAGAGCAGATGCTGGTTTGGGAGTGAGTCTTTTCCACACCCGTCTAGAGCCAGGGTCTTTCCAGGTGGAAATTCCCCAGTCGAGCCGAAACCATTTTGCACCATTCTTTTTGCACACGTTTTACACTGGAAAAGAGATAATAAATGAACCAAGGGATGCCCTGCCCCCAAAGGGCTCACAATCTAAAGGGAAAGATAAGGTAGACCCCAGCAACAGCCACCGGAGGGATGCTGTGCTGGGGTCGGACAGGGCCAGTGGCTCTCCCCCTGATAAATACAAGAGAACCGCCACTTTAAAAGGTGCCTCTTTGCTCAGCTAGCAGGGGTTCAGGTGATATTTGGTAGCAGCTCTAGTAGGAACGTTGAGCGACAGCTTGCCAAACTCACCACCACCATGACTCCTACTCCCATGACTGTTGACTAAGGCCACATTCACACGTAATAGGGGGCCAGAGCTGCGTGCAACTTGAGTTCCATCCATTGCACGACCCACGACATTGCACAACCCAGGACCATCCATGGCAAACCCAAGAGCTCCAGTTTGAACCCTCGGTTTGTAGTGAGTTTTGCTGCTCAAAACCAAGGGTGAATGGAGCCTCCGTTCTCTCCAAATGCAGCACTGGAGGCCACATTCGGCCAGAATGGAGTGGAGGGAGGAAGCTCCTTCCATGATTGGCTGTGCGGGCTGTCCTTCAAGCAAGGAGGAAACCAGTGGAGCCAGTTCCCTCTCCTCTCTGCAGTCTCTCTGACTACAGAGAGGATGCTCTCCCTGTCGTCCAAATGCGGACAGGAAAATGGGGGGGGGAGTGGAACCGCGGGTCCCTTGGACCATGGTTCCACATAATGTGCGAATGCAGCCTAAATCTCATAAAACCATCAGTAACTGTGTGCTCGAGTGAACAGTGCATGTGTGCCCTCTTTCCGTTCAGACAGGAAACTGTAGCCATCACATCATTCGATATATCAGTGACCAGGAACCTTCTACATGCAAAGCAGGTGGCCTGTCACTGAGTTCTAGGCCCTCTCCACAACATAGGAAGCTGCCATATACTGAGTCAGACCAATGCTCCATCTAGCTCAGTATTGTCTACACTGACTGGCAGCAGCTTCTCCAAGGTTCCAGGCAAGAGTCTTTCCGAGTCCTACCTAAAAAGACCAGGGATTGAACCTGGAACCTTCTGCATGTACTACTTAGATCTGCTATGGAGTTTAGATGTGGAGAAAGAACTCATCTGATAAATGTTCTGGCATTTCTCCTTGGGAGAACCCTGACATTCCTCCTCAGATGTTAATTTGAACACGGAATTCCTAAAATTCCTTTTTGATGTTCAGTTTCTCCTCTGAGAAAACCGGAGATTCTCTTTCTAATGTCACTTCCAACCTAGATGATTTTTGACATTATGCTGGGTTTTCAGCCCACTTGAAGACCTTGCCATAGAAAGGTTGATGTGTCCATGCTTTAAAGTCATATACATAAACATTATTCCTAGACTCGTATGAAATATCGACTGGTGGTAGACCCTATTCAGGTTCCTTCTGACATGGTCCCTACATTTCCGTTTGCAATTTCTTTCTTGCCGGGAGGGTTTCGCAGTTCGATTAGCCTGGGTCACCATTCCTAATTAATAATATCAAGAATCGCATGTGAAGCCTGCAGCCAAGGAACTGCCTGGTTAGTTCAAATCAATATCTGGAATTCAGACCTCTGCCCACCCTGCAGATTTAGGATCGCCAGGTCTTGATGCTGCAGTCGCCACCGCTGGCGGGACAGACAGGGACCCTGCCACGGCCTAAATGCCAAGCCTTTAAGGCACAAAGAGGACTGGATGAGGGATTTTGGCAGCAGGGCGTCTTATGCCCTGCACCAACAGAAAAGATCTAAAGCAGAAGTCGTTCTTGGGCTTCACTTTCGCTGCACTTCAGCGCCACCCCAAAATGGCCACAGAGGGTACTGCATCTCATCAGCCCTGCTAGATCTGGGGGTCCAATAAGGGCTTAATCAGCCAAATATAACTGTTGCTTCAGGACGGGTTCCTCAGTCTGAGCCAACTGGAGGAGAGCTTGTGGTAACAAGCATGAACTGTCCTCTTTGCTCAGCAGGGTCTCCCCTGGTTTGCATTTGAATGGGGGCTACACGAGAGCACCATAAGATTTTTTCCCCTTGGGGGGTGGGGCCGTTGCTCAGTGGCAGAGCATTTGTTTTGCATGGAAAAGGTCCCAGGTGCAGTCCCTGGCAACATCTTCAGGTAGGGCTGGGAGAGACCCCTACCTGAAACCTTGAAGAACGGCTGCCAGTCTGGGTAGACAACCCTGAGCTAGATGGAGCAATGGCCTGACACGGTATTAGGCAGCTTCCTAAATTGTTGCTATCCCTAGCCACCGTGCCATGATCTACCCTCTGCCTTTGGGAACCTGACCATCATCCCAGGGTCTTTCTCCCTCTGAGCTGGTCCAGTAGGGCCCAACATGTCAACCTACTCCACCTCTGCAGCCCCTTGAAGCCCATTACTTTTAAACGTCAGTTTATCCCCCCTCCAAATTCCACTGAGATTCTCCAGAAACTCTTCTCAGTGGACGGATTCCAGTCTTTGCTAACCTTTCTTCTGCCCAGGGTGCCCTCTTAAGCAACAGGGTGGCAGATAGTATATCTGAATCCCTAATCCGTGGTCAGTGTTGATGCCTGGCATTTAGTGTGTTCTCAATATGAATTCCTCAAAACCAAGCTAAATCTTGGCTCCAAGCGTACCGGGGTTTTGCATGGGAGGAGCGAGCATGACTCACCTTAGCTTGTGGTAGCAAGCATGCCTTGTCTCCTTTGCTAAGCAGGGTCTGCCTCAATTTGCATTTGAATGGGAGACATGATAATTGCATGCAGAAGGTCCCAAATTGCCTCCCTGGTGGTATCTCCAAGATAGGGCTGTAAGAGACTCCTGCCTGCAACCTCGGAGAAGCCGCTGCCAGTCTGTGAAGACACTACTGAGCTAGATGGAACAATGGTCTGACTCAGTATATGGCAGCTTCCTATGTTCCTATGTCAGACGGCTGAAGCTTCTTTAGACAATATAGTTTGCCTCACTCAGGTGAGAGTGGCAGAGACTGCTCAGGCCAGTGACAATGCCACCATGTGGGCGTTTTGGTGTCTATTTCCTCCCCTGCCCAACCGGGACATCCTTGAAAGACTTGAGTGGGGGTGGCCCTGCCCTGGATTTCGCCATGTTTCCCCGCGGCGGTCGGCTCTGCCTCGGGGATTCCCTGACATTGAAGTGTTGTCACTTACTTACTTACTTACTTGTGTGTGTGTGTGTGTGTGTGTGTGTGTGTGTGTGTGTGTGTGTGTTTGTTTGACATATTTTTATACCGCCCAAAACTTACGTTTCTGGGAGGTTTACAGCAAGATTAAAAACAACCTTGAAACATTAGTTAAAAAATGAAACAAAACAAGAAATTTAAAACACAACCATTTAAAAATTTTAAAACATTTTTCTAAAACAACATTAAAAACAATCAGAACAGTATCATTTAAAAGCCTGGGTGAACAGATGCGCCTTTAAATTTTTTTTAAATAAAATTAAAATTTTAAACTTTTAAAATTTTTAAAGACACTTTTTAAAAATTGTCAGAATTGTCACATAGTCACATAGAAGTGACAATTGTCACTAAATTGTCACATAGAAGAAGGAGCCGAGCTGGACTAGACCCAATGGCTCGAAATTAGAAGGAAGCAGATTCAGGAGGACTCCCTGAACTGTAAGAGCTGTTAGACAGTGGAACCGTCTGCCTCATGCAATGCGGGATAGGAGCCGCAAAGAGAGGAGGAGGAAAACAGAAAGCGAGACAGTCTCCCTCGCGCAGTGGTGGGCTCACCTTTGCAGGAGGTTTCCAAGCAGAGGCTGGCCGGGCCTCTGACAGGGAGGCGCCAGCCGTTTCCTGCCCTGAGCTGGGGGGGTTGGACTAGAAGACCTCAAGGGTCCCTTCCGGCATGATGATTCTATGAGCCAGAGCGCACCCTGCTGGCAGTTGTTAATTAGTTTAAGAAGGGAATGCCGCTTGGTCCTTCCACCTCAGGCACCAAAAGGTCTTGGCTGGCCCCAGTGTGTGTGTGTGTGTGTGTGTGTGTGTGTGTGTGTGTGTGTGTGTTTGCGACCCTCCCTCCATGGGCGCAGCCTCTGTGATTAAGTCTGCAAGCCCCCTGCTGTTTTTAATAGGCCTGTGGGCCCGACCATCTGATGAGAACTAAACTGCACAGCGTGCGCCGGAATATTTTCACTGGAATCTCCTAATACACGATATTAATCATGGCTGTCAACCCATCCAGGAGCCCAACCTGCCACCCCCCTCCCGCCGCCCGCCCGAGAAGAGCAGGAGCAGGGACCAAAAAGAGTGACCGGCTCTGTATGAAAACCAGACACGGGGTGGCCCCTGAGTGCCTGGCTGTTAAGTGTCCCCCCGATCCCGGGCCACGGCAAAAGGGAAGATGGCGACGGCCTCCTGGGCACCAGCCTCCCTTGATCAACGCACGCAAGTGATTCATTTATTTGGACTGAGCTCAGCCCTCTCCTTGCCGGCTCAGGGCAACCCTCAACCTTTAGAAAGGACTAATCGGAACGCCCGGATATTTCAAATCTCTTCCTCCTCCCTGGAAGAAGAAAAAAGGAGGGGGTGGGAGTATTTATTGGACTTTAATACCAGTCAGTTACAGATCTTGGCCATGGCTGCGCAATTTCCCAGCTGCTGTTGGACTACAGCTCCCATCTTCCCCCAGCCACAGCAGACAGTAGGGATGATGGGAGTCGTAGTCCAACTGCTGACTTGAGTTGTGGCAGTGAGCATGAATTGTCCCCTTTGCTAAGCTGGGTCTGCCCTGCTTTGCATTTGAGTGGGAGAGACCTCATGTCTCTCCCACTGGGAGATATTGGGAATATCACTGGGAATATCACACTGGGAGATATTCCACTCAGGGGATGGGGCCGCTCTGGGAAGCGCATCTGAGGTTCCCAGTTCCCTCCCTGGCAGCATCTCCAAGACAGGGCTGGGAGAGACTCCTGCCTGCAACCTCGGAGAAGCCGCTGCCAGTCTGTGAAGACACGACTGAGCTAGCTGGACCAATGGTCTGACTCAGTAGAAAGCAGCTTCCTATGTTCCTATGTCAGACGGCTGAAGCTTCTTTAGACAATATAGTTTGCCCCACTAAGGTGAGAGTGGCAGAGAACAAAGAACTGAATCCCTTGGAAATGGTTAAAGCCCTTTCAGAAGCTGGTGGCACAATCCTCTGCCCTCCGGAAAGTGCCCACGGAAAGTGCTATATCCATGTGAACCAGAAAACCCTCTTTTTAAAAGAGATGGTTAAAAATGGGCTTTAACTGCCTTTCCAGTTTTTCTCTCGTGCCCCCATGGGCTTGTTTTTGTGTTTGTGTTATTAATATTTATGGTTGTCTTACTGTGTTCTTGGTAGTAAGCTGGCCTGGGTTATATCTAAAATATGTATGTATGTATTTATAAATATCTATACCCCGCCCCTCTAGTACACTACTGCTCAGGGTGACTCACAGCACTGATAACATAGTTATAACGCAAAATCAGACTAATAAAATTATCCGGATTAAGTTAAACAAGATAAAAATCCAAGCTAAAGCCACAATCAGAATCACAGCTTTTTAAAAAGTTTCAAATTAAAAGTTAATTAAAAAGCTAAAAACTAAGGATTGTTATGCAACTATAATAATTTATTATAATATATAATAAAATATATTTTAACTAATGACAACGGGTACAGCAACCAACCTCAAAATTGACAATGAAGACACTGAAGTGGTGGAGAGCTTCTGCCTTTTAGGATCAACCATCAACAGTCAAGGATCTAGCAGCCAAGAAATATGCCGCAGACTAGCACTTGGTAGGATTCCAGTGAAGGCCTTGGAAAGGAGATTTAGATGCCGTGACGTGTCTACACCTACAAAGATTAGAATAGTTCGGACCATGGTTTTCCCTGTGACACACTCTAGATGTGAAGGCTGGACTTTGAAGAAGCAAGATAGGAAAAGCATTGACACTTTTGAACTTGGGTGCTGGAGAAGACTTTTGAGGATCCCATGGGCAGCCAGGAAAACAAACAAATGGATCATAGAAAAGAACAAATCAATCACTCAAGGCACAAATGACCAGGCTCAAACTATCATACTTTGGACACATTATGCGAAAATGTAGCTCCCTTGAGAAGCCCATAATGCTGGGAAAAGTTGGAGGAAAGAAAAGAAGAGGAAGACCAGCAGCCAGGTGGATGGACTCGATGACGACAGCTATGAATGCACCCCTGAAAGACCTTCAAGGCCAAGTGGAAGAAGATCATCCTGGAGAGAATCGATCTATGTGGTCGCTAGGAGTTGATGCTGACTTGACGACACTTAATCAATCAGTAGTACTACTACTAGTAGTAGTAATAGCACAGTGTCCTGTTCCACACTTTTGCACAGGGGTTCTTCAGATAGTGAACTTTCACATAGCCCTCTAGAAAGAAGAGAATCCATTTAGGGCATTTCACCATGAAGCTGTTGACACAGCCAAAAAACTGGGTAGGAAAACTGTCCTCCCCAGGTTGGGGAGCTGTGTTGAAGGGATTGTGTGGGAGACCAGAGCTGGGTCGGACAGCTTTTCCTCCTACCTTGGTCCAGTGCTGGGTAGGAAAGCGGGGTAGGACAACCCAGCTCCTGCCTCCCACACAATCACTTCTCCCTCCTCCAACCTAGTTGTTTGCTCCCACACAACCGAAAACCGGGAGGTTGCACAGCTCCCAATCCTACCCAGTTTTCGGTTGTGTCAACAGCCTCTACACCTAGCAAATTTCTTTTCCAATCAATGCTGGAATTGCACTATTCCACAATTGGAGTCCCCTCAATTATTATTTTTTTGAGGGGACTCCAATTGTGGAATAAAAATATTCTCTCTCTCTCTCTCTCTCTCTCTCTCTCTCTCTCTCTCTCTCTCTCTTAAACCCCAGAAATGGACGGAATCCGTTCCACCATGATTGTGAAATCAAGGGGAGTAGTTGGAAAGGAAAGTTGGCATCTCAGAATAAATGTGTTCTGGAGATGAGGGGATCTTCTCCACCTTTGGGTAGGGTCAGCAGTCCTTCCATTCCAACTCCCCCACCACCACCACCACCATTGTGACCCCAAGCACACCTTCCCTCGCATTTCTATCTTGTGCATGGGAGAGGGCCAGCGGGAGGTCAGGGACCGTAGAATTCCTTCCGTCTTGGACGGGAAGGGACGCCTGCAGTGTGTCCTAGTCTGCCACAACCCAGCCCTGAGCTCCCCGCTTAGTGGGGGGGAGGCAATGGAGGGCAGAGTGTCAACTCTCTTGCCCATGGCCCCTACAACCCCCGAAGCCAGCCTGGTTATTTGTAGCTGTTTTATTAATCTGGTCTTTCCCCTCCTCAGAGACCAGCCTGTGCCTGACTGAGGGCTTTTTTTCATATGTCTCTGCTTGAGTGTAACATGTTTCCATAACGATATTATTAGTTTTGTCCCGCCTACCACCCTAAAAAGCAATACTTGAGCTGGTGTCGTAGTGTTAGGTCGTATTGAAACCATGTGTAGCAAATCTTTATTTGCAGCAACTTCAGAGTTCAGATTTCAGCTCCTGCTCCACCTGTCATCAATACCGCTTCCCATAAACTTACTTTCTTTCTTTCTTTCTTTCTTTCTTTCTTTCTTTCTTTCTTTCTTTCTTTCTTTCTTTCTTTCTCTCTCTCTCTCTCGTTCTCTCTCTCTCTCTGTCTTTCATCTCTCCGTCTCTCTCTTCATCTATTTTTATTTGTTCATCCATTTTTCTCTCTATTACTCTCTCTCCATTTTTTCCTTTTCCTTTCTCTTTCTTCACCCATTTCTTCTCTCATCACACTTTCTCCTTGCATTTTTCTTTCTCTCTTTTCATTCATTTATTTTTAATTTCATCCATTTCTCTCTCCATCCTTTTTTCTTTTTCTCGCTATAATTTTTTCTCATTTTCTCTCTCTTTCTCCATCTCCATCTCTCTCTCCAACCATTCAGTTTTATTTTTTCATCAATTTCTCTCCCCCCCAATCTTTTCTCTCTCATTTCTCTTTTCACCCATTTCTTCTTTCTCTCATCACTTTCTCTCCATCCATTTATTTTCTTTCTCTCTCCTACTCCCTCTCGGAGGACCCTTTGGGGAGCGTGTGCTGCTTCTTTCCCGGCCCAGCCTTCAGATGCAATCTTACTTTCGTCCTGCAGAGGGCCGGGCGCACCGTCCCCTGCCATGCTGGGCATGCAGCAACCCACCAGCCCACAGTGCAGCAGCCTCAAGCCCCTCCTGCTCCATCCAGGTGGCATCCAGTAGGGATGTGCACAAAAACACTGGTTCGGTTCGAATTCGAACCCAACTCGAACCACTCCAGGCCAGTTCGGTTTTAGCCCCTCGAACCTCCTCCCCACCACCGCGGTATGGTTCGGTCCGAGGGGGTTTGACAAGCATTTGTTGTTGTTGTTGTTGTTGTTAATAAACTTACCCCCTCTGGGGGGCTTCTCCAAGGTGGCCAGGGGGTCCGTGGAGGTTCCCCCTCCCCCCCGGCCTTCTGGACTTTAAAATTCACCCGGTCCAAGCATCTTCAGCCCTTTCTGGGCCTATTCCCTTGTGTGCCAGCCGTTATGGTGGGACCCTGCTTGGCTGGGGCTCCAGGCAGGAGTCTTTCCCAGTCCTCCCTTGAGATGCTGCCAGGCACTGAGCCCTTGACCTTCCGCATGCAGGCAGATGCTCTACCACGGAGCTATGGCTCTGCCTGACGAACGTGTGATGCTGCCTCCTGAGTCAGACCCTTGGTCCGTCTAGCTCAGCATTGTCTACACTGACTGGCAGCAGCACTCCAAGGTTCCAGGCAGGAGTCTCTCCCAGCCTTGTCTGGAGATGCTGCCAGGGACTTCCTGCTTGCAAAACAGATTCTCTTCCACTGGCCTGCCCCCCCCCCCCAATATTCAACAGGGGATTGTCAAATTGGTGGAGGGACATTTTGGCTCAGCCCTAGTTTTGTATCTCAGGGTAAGTTCACTTGGCTATTGAGAGACAGCATGGCACAGTGGTTAGAGGGCTGGACTTTGACCAGGGAGAACCGAGTTCAAATCCCTCACCGGGTGACTCTAGGCCAGTCACTTCTCTCTTAGCTTAACCAACTACTACTACTGCAGTCCGTTTCTGGGCCCAATTTGAAATGCTGGTTTCAACCTTTGAAGCCTGAAATGGCTTGCGACCAGGTTACCTGAGAGAGCACCTTCCCCCATATGTCCCAACCCGAACCTTAAGATCTTCTTTGGAGGCCCTCCTCCAGGTGGCCCTGACAAATGAGGCAAGGTGGGTGGCAACCAGGGAGAGGGACTTTTTGGTGGTTGCACCCCATTTATGGAATGGCCTCCCCAGTGAGGTTCGCCTGGCTTCATCACTTTGCTCTTTTTGGCACCAAGTAAAGACCTTTTTGTTCACCTAGGCCTTTTAAACTCAGATTTTAAAATGAGTTTTTAAGCTGCTTTGTATTAGATTCTGTATTTTCTTTTCTTTTTTTTTGTTTGTTATGATTTAATGTGTTATGTGTTCTGATTGTAGTTTAATCCTCTCTTGTGAGCTGCCCAGATAACAATTTGTTATGTGCTGGCGAACAAATAAAGATGATGATGATGATGATGATGATGATGATGACGACAATGATGGTGACGAATATTTATATACCGAATATTTATATACCGAATATTTATATACCGAATATTTATATTCGTCATGATGACGACGACGAATATTTATATACTTTGAGAACCAAAGTTCTCAAAGCAGTTTACACAGGAAAATAAATAACACATCAATAAGATGGCCCCCTTTCCCCAAAGGGCTCCCAATTTAAAAAAAAAACACAAGGTAGACCCCAGCAACAGCCACTGGAGGGATGCTGTGCTGGGATTGGATAGGGCCAGTTGCTCTCCCCCTGCTAAACAGAAGAGAATCGCCATTTTAAAAGGTGTCTCTACAGGGTTGTCGTGCGGATAAACATAACCACATACTCCACTTTGGGCTCCTTGGAGGAAGGAGAAATACGGATTGAGAAATGAATAAAATGAAATAACTTCCAAGCCCAGCGCAGTCCCCGAAGATAATAGGTTTGCGAGCACCCAGTGGTTAATATTTCCTGCATCCTTCGGCAAGGCAATTCCACCCGCTTTCTGTTTGGGTCAGGGACAGTCTTTCTCCTTGTACTCATGAAAGGCTACTTAGAGAGAATGTTGACAAATTAATAAAGGTAAGCCTATTAACCGCCGTTTGGCAGGCCGGGTGCAACGACGAAGCCAAGCCCTGCAGAAAGTTTAGAGCCGCCGTTTCCAGCAGCCACCGCCAGTCGGACGAAACGAAAGAAGCCCGTCCAATTACAAATACCAGCGATTCAGTGGGCAACGCCGGGCCCGGGCCATAATTGCCCGGAGAACACAGCCATGGAAATATTCTCGTCAGTTCGAATGCACAGCCCAATCGATCACGCTCCTGTCCGCTTTAATCTCGGAGAGCGTTTAATAATGGGGACCACATGTGGAAGCCGGCCTCTGCCTTGGGAGAAGTTTGATGCTAAGCGGTTGCGCGACAGAGATCACTTGGCAGGGCTGCCAAGTCTGATGTGGACTGCAGACTCCTCGGGGCAGGGCTCTGGTGTTGCATACGGCATTCTGTAAAACACCGTGCATGGCAAACCCAGGCCCAAATCACAACAGGACACGCATCGTTGGGGGGAAAACTAGGGCCACTTTATTGAATATTTGCAAAACCTGCAACGAGGAATCTTAACTCAAGTGTGGTTAAGATCCCCTATGTGGGTCAATCTCATACAAAGTATGCCCACAGGAAGGCGAAGGGCCGGGCTCAGTAGTACCCAGTCCGAACCTGTTCTCTACCACGGGGTTACCCCCATGGAGGGGATGCATGCCAGCCCACCTCAACCCAGGTCGCAAAGCACTGAGCGGCTTGCGCTGGCATGCATCTGAGTGGGAGCAGATTCAGCCTGAGAGTCACGAGATCACCAAGCCTTCCCCCGTATTCCCACTCACCCTAATGGCCAACACCAGCCCAACACCAATGCAAACTGACCTACCCTGACCCGCACTCATCCACAAAGTGACCAATTAACCCCAGGGACTGCCTTAACGAAATCAGTGAGTAGGAGGAGGGAAAAGGCCCCATCATTAGCCAATCAGTTGAGACCCCCCAAATTCCTACTTGGCCCCAATGGCGACTGGCATATCCCTCACTGAGTCTAGGGGCGGGCGGGAGGGGGCCTGCCCTTAGAGCGACCGAAAGGCAGAGCAATGGAGCCAACTGCTTATGTAGCCGTCCCTTGCACGCGATTGATCCACCGACCACCGGTGTCATGTGTTGGGGGACTAAAATAGCAGGCCACATGCCCGTCTCTTGGGCTGGGCCCACAACTCCCCAATGCAGTGAAAAGGGGTGGAGAGCAGCATACCAGCAGTTCTGTATAAAGAGTTGCTCTTGTTTCGTATCGTTTCATATCGTTTCGTATCGTTTTGTATCGTTTCGTATCGTATCATTTCGTATCGTTTCGTATCATCTCATCTTATTTTATTTTATTATATAACTAACTGCTAACAATTATTGACTGGCAGCAGCTCTCTAAGGACTCAGGCAGGAATCCTGCCCAGCCCTCCCTAGAGATGCTAACTGAGGAGAAGAAAAGAAGTGCTTTTTTAAAGTGGTGATTCTCTTGTATTTAGCAGGAGGAGAGCAACTGGCCCTCCCCAGCCCCAGCACAGCATTTCCTCCAGGGGCTGTTGCCGGTGTCTGCGTTGTGTTTCTTTTGAAATTGGGAACCCTTTGGGGACAGGAAACTGTAGAATACAGTGTGCACGGACAAGGCGGTGGTAAGATCAGGAATATTGTAATGGTTTGTTGGAAAAGATATTACTAGCAGACCCGGCGCATAACATCTGTGCCCTCGCATAGCCTTGACACATCCCTACGCATGGCTGGTGGCTGGCCACGAGAATTAAGTATAATGATTCGAAAAATCTCCTACAAAGAACACACTTGTTTCTGCAAATCGGGAGATTTCGAAAGAACTGCTCATGTGCTCCTTTATTGCCCATTTTACCTAGATATACGGCATAAACGTATATAACCCTTTTATTTGCGGCCATCCAGGTTGTACAATTTCTTTTTATCTTGATTATCTTCTAACTGACCAGAATGACTTGAGGTCTTATAGTGTGGCTAAGTTCAGTTTAATACCCTGTAAAATTCGCCAGAGCTTCATTGGGAATCATTGTTAGCTGTGTTGAACTATGTGCTGAACGATTGTTTCATAACTTTGTGTGTTTATTTTGTTGGGCTTCTGTTTGTCTGTTGTGCTGGTCGGGGACGGTAGTAAAGGGATTGATTGATTGAAATAGATATTATTTCCAGAGAGACAAGTGCAGACTGCTTTCAGGGCTCTTGCTGCTGGGCTGTTGCTTTTCGCCCTGCCTCTACTCCACGACTGCACTAAAAGTAACTAAAGCACCGTTCAAAAGCTAGCCTGGACCTCAGGGTGTGTGTGCTGTAGCGCCCGCCCCCACCCCAAGTTTCGGTTTCTGCCCTCTGTGCACGCAGCGACCATGTTACCCAGTAGTGCCACTCAGGAGTTACTTGAAATAACTACTTTAATTTCAGTGGGACTGTTCTCGAGTAATTTAGTCTGGATTGCCCACTAATATTTTTAAGGCCCTTTAGGTCCTGACCTGAGATCTCTTTTTCTCCCCCCAAACAACTCTGCTCTTCCCCCGTTGCTGCCCCTTATGTGATGTCACCCTTTCCCCCTATCCCTCCCTCCTCTGGCATTACCATCCATCGAACCGCGGAACCTCCTGCCACATGAAGTAGTCGGTTCTCCTTCTGTAGAGATTTTCCAACAGAGGTTGAACGTTCATCTGTCAGGGATGCTTTGGCTCGGGCATTCCCAACCTGGGGGCCTCCAGATGTTTCTGAACTACAACTCCCATCAACCCCAGCAATAATTTATTGCGGCTGGGGGTGATGGGGTTGTAGTGCAGCAACATCTGGAGGCCCCCAGGTTGGGAACCACTGCTCTAACAGGTTCCTGGCCAGAGTAGAAGACTTCCAAGCTCCTTTCCAGCTCTGAAATCCTGCAACTGGATATGACTTTGCTCGGCTCTGAATCACAGCTGCCCAAGGCCTGCTCTGAGGTTTTAAAAAACAAGTTAATGTTCCGATTCACATTTCAAGGTACTCCATGTTGTCGTCTTATTGGGAGATGAGCAAATACCTGTCACCTCTCTGATTTTGCAAATATAACAAGTGTAGCACCCCTGCCAATACGCCTGCTAACTGAGCAAAGAAACACTTTTTAAAGTGGTGATTCTCTTCTATTCAGCAAGGGGAGAGCAACTGGCCCTATCCATCCCCGGCACAGCATCCCTCCAGTGGCTATTGCTGGTATCTGCCTTGTGTTTCTTTTTTAGGCTGTGAGCCCAACGGGGACAGGTGACTATATCTAATTTATGGGTGATGTATTTGTCTGTGTAAACTGCTTAGAGAACTTTGGTTGGTGAGCGGTATATAAATATTTGTAGTAGCAGTGACACACATTTCATTTCTTATTGGAAAACTCTATTAAAATATATTTAATATTAAATAACAACAACAACAACACAATGTCTGGATAAAACAAACCAGTCAATAACACCTGTCTGACTGTGTAAACAACAACAACAACAATAATAATAAAAAATAATGAATTGTCAGGCTCTGCAAAATGCATGGCTTAAGACCAGCCCCACATCTTGCAGTAGGCTCTTGCACATCTTGCAAAGGGCCAGCCCCACATCTTGCAGTAGCGCATGCCACCCATTAATGAAGCATTGGGGGGAGAAGTCGAGGGAGTGTGAGGGATGGATTGCACGCCGCCGTGCATCTCTGATCCCTTTCAGAAGCATGGTTGGGTCACATCCGTTGATGCGCCCAGCCGGCAACGGAGCCCTTGTTCTCGGGTGCCGCCGCCAACACAGAAGCCCTCAGTTCTCCCCTTCCACCCCCCACCCCACGCCCGAGGTGTTCCTGCATTCCCCTAAGTGGAACATCTTCACAAAGTCCCCGAAGGATACCAGATGTGCCAGCGATGTTCCCGCTAATAAGGGCCAAAGGAAATTGCACTGTCCGCTCGGGATTTTCCATGCGCTCATGCTTCCCCGGCGGAAGACAAAAAGAGAGACAGGGAAAATGCCACCCTTCTTCTGTTTGAGTCGGTGAAGACACTGCCTCAACAATCCCGACAGTGTCTGCTTACACAGTGTGCCATTGAGGAGCACAGATCGCCTTTTATGATGTGAGATAGCTGCGTGGGACCCCGAGGCCAGCATTGTGCGGTCCGGTCCGGCTCGGTCGTCCGCCGTGGGCAGCAGGGGTGGGAATTTCTCCTGACAAAGCCATCCAGTTGACCTTACGGCAAGAAGCTCGGGGGAAAGCCCAGCATGCACCGCTGCAACTTTTAACTTTTTTATTGGTTCGCCTTCATTGCAAGACATTAGTCTGCCTGTCCCCTGCCCCACCCAGCACCACCGCAATCGTTTGGGAGCTTTTTTTTGGCAACCTACAGACCACTATGCATGTGCTTTTCAAAATATGTAATGATTTTTGAGTTGCTCGGGGTCTGGGGGTTGGCTGCTAATTTGCCGACCACAACCAGGCTGCAACTTCAGCAGGTGGGACTGATCCGCCAACTAAAGCATATAAGGAGGGGAGCTGGTCTTGTGGTAGCAAGCATGAATTGTCCCCTTTGCTAAGCAGTGTCTGCCCTGGTTTGAATTTGAATGAGAAACATGTGTGAGCACTGTAAGATGCTCTTAGGGGATGGAGCCGCTCTGGGAAGAGCATCTAGGTTCCAAGTTCCCTCCCCGGCAGCATCTCCAAGATAGGACTCAGAGAGACTCCTGCCTGCAACCTTGGAGAAACTGCTGCCAGTCTGTGTAGACAATACTGAGCAAGATGGATCAAGGGTCTGACTCGTTATAAGGCAGCTTCCTATGTTCCTAACTGTTTTTAGCCCCAATCCAGTTCTTGACAAGAGAAGCTAGTTTTCCTGTGCCAAGGTGACCGTACCACTCTTCCCAGAGGAATAACTTATAGTGCTCATACCTGGGGTCTCCCATCCAAATGCAAGCCAGGGCAGACCCTGCTTAGCAAAGGGGACCATTCTTGCTTGCTACCAGAAGGCCAGCTCTCCTCCCTAATGGGGGAGCCTTAACTGCTCCAAGTGCCCTGTGCGCTAACGTAACAGTTCCTCTCCTTTTCCAAGTCGCGCCGGGCATCCACCCGGCAGATTCACCCGTAATGGTAGCAAGTCCATACCAGGAAGCCATTGGTTCCCAGCAAGCGCACACTCCCAGTCCCGGTTTCTCTTCTGAACCACACCAACCCGCCCTTGTTGGGTGGAGAATGTCAGGTCACCCTCTGCCTCACGACGTTCTCCGGCCAACTTCAAATGCCAGTTGTGAATGTCGGGTTAGGGTTATTGGTGGGTTCACACAATACAGAAGAGGCGGCATCCGGGGTGTCGTCAGCAGGTGGCCCACTCACAGAGCCCTGTGCCTGTCTTTGGTAGAATACAGGAGGGGTGGACCATTACCTCCTCCTGTACTGTATGAGATGATGCCTTTCAGCATCTTCCTAGATCGCTACTGCCCGATAGAGGTGTTTCCCATAGTCTGGGAGACATACCAGCGGGGATTCGAACCAGCAACCTCTTGCTCCCTGGGCAAGTTATTTCCTCACTGTGTCATTAGGTGGCTTAATACAACTTAAACTTAAATCACACCTGTTTACAGTTTTGCAGATGCGTAGTTATTCTTGTGTAGGGGTTGCTGGGTGGGTAGTTTAATTATCAAAAGCGAGCTGTGTGGACACAGGAAATGGAGCCTTTATGTATCTTGCAGCACCCCAGGGCAGCATTTCCAGAAGCTCATGCTCACCGGGGATCGATGGGGTTCTCCTACTCCCTTGCTACCGTTATGTGCGAACCCACCCATTCAAATAATGTGACGCTTTCCAACCTCCTGTAATTACCCCACCACCACCCCGCCCGTGCCCCACAGCGACCTGATATGATCACAGCCGTTTCTGAGTCTCTGGGGCAATAATCCATCAGCAGATTTGGGTTCTGGAGAAACCACTCAGAACAGGAATTCATAACTGTAAGAAACGTCCCTTAAAAATAAGAAAAACTTGATATGAATCGGGGTCCTGATTCTTTTGGTCTTTTGGATGGAGAGAGACGTCTGTGAGTCTCTGTCTGTGTTCCTACACAGCACAAAGCAGGTCTACAGAGAATCCATTTACAGATAAATCCCTCCTCATCCCTTCACCTCTTAAATTGAGATTAACTCTTTGCTTTCTGGCTGGGAATAATCCCGCCACCATTGCAACTTCCAACAAGAAGAACCCTTTAAAGTGGATTCTCTTATATTTAGCGGGGGGGGGAGCAACTGCCCCTCTCCAACCCCAGCACAGCATCCCTCCAGTGGCTGTTTCTGGTATCCGCCTTGTGTTCCTTTTTAGATTGCGAGCCCTTTGGGGACAGGGGAGCCACCTTATTCATGCATTATTTATTTTTCTGTGTAAACTGCCTTGTGAATCTTTGCTGAAAAGCGGTATATAAATATTTTGTTGTTGTTGTTGTTGTTGTTATTGTAGCAGCAGCAGCACTAGCAGCAGCAGTAGTAGTAGTAATAGTGATTTGCCTTTTCTCACAAATTGGTGTCCACTGTCCAACCTTTGCGTTCACGGGGCCCATTGAGGCCAAAGATCTCAACAAAAAGCTAGCCAGCAGCCCGCCCGCCCCACACAGTTTCTGCCCCACCACACACACACACACACACCACACATCCCCATCATCTTCCAAACGATGTACATTAATGATCTTTGTCCCCCTCCGATTCCCCCTTCCTTGCACAGAGAAAATGAAATGAACCCGGCAACATGGGTATTTTCCGCCTGGGCAGTTACAGGCACTTCATCCCCCAAGGCCAGATGGGGGGAAACTTTATAGAAACCAGACCCTTGCCACAGTTTTAATTACCACGGCCCCGACAGAAGTGAGTGAAATTCTAAATGACCAGCTACGGAACAGAACGAGAGCCTCATGTGTGGATTTTTTCCTTCATAAAATTTTATAGCTTCTTAAAGAAACACCATTCATATATTTTACGAGGCCTAATCATTCACTAATGCCGCTCGGAGCGCACCTGTGGCAAGTCGCCCCCGGATGGTCCCACGCCGTTCCCGACTCTGTGCGCCGTCCCGCTCTGACCGGCTCGAACAGGCAGCACACGTGCTGAAGGAGAGGCCGGCCTGCTTTCAGTTTCCTAGCAATTTTTCTAATAAGGCCGAGGCCTGGAGATTTATGAGTATTTATCTGCTGACGTGTGTGTGTTGGTGCTGTGAATCAAGTTCGGTTCTTCAAAGACAGAGTCTTCTCCCATGAGAGTTGCCAACTCTGACTGAAGCTATTTCTGGAGGATTCTTCCCGCAGTCTTTTTCACAGGTCCAAACCGTTCTCCAGGAGTCAGACTTGTAGTGAGCATAAAGTGTCCCCTTTGCTAAGCTGGGCTTGCCTTGGTTTGCATTTGGATGGGTGACTACATATGTGTGCTCTTTACATGTGGGTGTCCCTTAGTAGGTGGGGACACAACCCAGGGATAGAGCATCTGTTTGCATGCAGAAATTCCCCGGTTCAATCCCTGGCAGAATGCAAATATGCAGAATATTTATATCCCACTTTTCAACAAGGGTTTCCAAAGTGGTTTACATAGATATAAATATATAAATGAGATGGCTCGCTCTCCCCAAAGGGCTCACAATCTAAAAAAGAAACACCAGCAACAGCCACCGGAGGGTTGTTGTGCTGGGGACAGATAGGGCCAGTTGCTCTCCCCCTGATAAACACAGAGAATTGCCACTTTAAAAAGGTGCTTCTTTGCTCAGTTAGCAGGAGAGGCACAATTAATATCTCCAGGGAGCGCTGAGAAAACGTCTGTCTAAAACCCTGGAGAGCTGCGGCCAGTCAGTGTAGACAATACTAAGATAAATGGACCAAGAGTCTGACTCAGTAGAATGCAACATCAGTAGTAAGGTGCCTGCTTTGCATGCAGAAAGTCCTAGGTTCACTCCCTGGCAGCATCCCCAGGTAAGGCTGGGAAAGACCCCTGCCTGAAACCTTGGAGAGATGCTGCCAGTCAGTGTGGACCATACCGAGCTAGATGGACCAAGGGTCTGACTCAGTCTGGCAGCTCCCTATGTTCCTATGGTCAGCTTACAGAAGCTAAGTAGCTCTAGGTCTCGTTAGTGCCTGGATGAGTGTAAGCCACTGGGGGATCTCAAACCAGGTCCTCTGTTCTCCAGTGTTCTACCTCCTGTATGCCACCCACGTCCAGACCCGTTAACTAGCTGCAGAGGTTAAAGTTTCATGGACCAAGGGCTCCCTCTGCAGGTGCAATGCCAAAGTAAGCATTGTCCACGGACCCTACCGTCAGCTGATCTCTGGGCTCTATAAAACCATCCCCTCTCGGCCGGGGCTGCACAACTATGGCCCTCCGGGCGCTGTTGGAATACAACTCCCATCATCCCCCGGCCTGTTGCACAACCGGTGTGCCAATGGAGGAGTGCAACAGTGTCACACAATTCCATTTGCACAATTCTTTGCACTTGGGAAACTCCACTGTGCAGACGCTGCATTCCGCCACCGCGTATGTAACCCTGGGCGTCAGCACGGTGTCCCTTGTCAGCTGAATAAACCCCAGTACTGAACTTTCTCTGGAGCCTGGAGTGGTGTTTTGACTGATCTGTTTAACTGCTTTGAATGAAAAGGATCCACCTGATCATTTTGGAGACTGAAATGATCACATGGAGGCCCCACCCTTACTTTGGGTGGGGCCTCCATGTGTGGAGCCTGGCACCCCTGCCCTGGTCCCACAAAAAGACCCTGTGTGGGGCCTATCAAATAAGAACTACATTGTGAAGGCAATAGCTGTGTAGAGGAGAGCTGGTCCTGTGGTCGCAAGCAGGAATTGACTCCCTTTGCTAAGCAAAGTCTACCCTTCTTTGCATTTGAATGGGAGACTACATGTCTGAGCACTGTAAGATATTCCCCTCAGGGGATGGGGCTGCTTTGGGAAGAGCATCTGCATGCACAAGGTCCCAGATTCCCTCCCTGGCAAGTCCAGAAAGAGGCTGGGAGAGACTCCTGCCTGCAGCCTTGGAGAAGCATCTGCCAGGCTAGGTAGACCATACTGAGTCTGATGGAACATAGTTCTATGGGGTCCATCATTCCATAACAAAGATCTATTTTATTTTCTTTACCATCTCTCTATATATTTCTCTAAGGCGGACCCGTCGCTAATCCCATGTGTGGCAGCTCTTGCGGGAGTTCGTTCAATGGCGGCGGTGGGGGCGGGGGGGAGAAGGTGGTGGCAGCAGGTGGGCGGCAGGCAGGCGTGGAAGAAAGCGACGGCGGGAGAACTAGAGGCACAGATGCTCTGCGCCTGGCCCAGCTAGTATGCTTGTATTGTGTCGCTCACCACTAGGTTTCTAGGACATCACATTGTGTTTTTATTGCTCTTATGCTGGTCTAAGATCGAAATAAAGGTGATTGATTGGTTGGTTGATTGATTGATTGATCTGACTCAGTATAAGGCAGCTTCCTATGTTCCAAGTTCCCTCCCTGGCAGCATCTCCAAGATAGGGCTGAGAGAGATTTCTGCCTGCAACCTTGGAGAAGCCGCTGCCAGTCTGTGTGGACAATCCTGAGCTCGATGGACCAAGGGTCTGACTCTGTATATGGCAGCTTCCTGTGTTCCTACGTCCCACCTTGGTGACTTGGCCTATTCCCCTGCTCCTTTGACATCCCCGCGTGGAGGAAACATGTTTCCTTTTCCTCTCTGTCCTTCACCGGTCTGTCGTGTGGTCTGGCAAGATACAAAGTGTCCTTTTATTGAGCGGATCAATTCAGAAAGGGGCTAGTAGTAAGCCGAGAATATTTGGATAAACTTGTCAGCCCTTGAAGACAAGAAAAGGTCTTTTGTCCATAAAGCGGGTGGGGGGGGGAGGCAGGACCCGTTAACGCTGCCGTAGGATCGCTGGATCCGATCCAATAAAAACTTAGTTCGGCATCGGGGGGGAGGTCGAGGGAGACGATTGGAGTGTGCAATGAAGGATCCTTTGCTCCAGGTCTTAAGTGTGTTTGATTTATTTATTAGAATGGAGGCCTGACATCCTATTGCAGAGCTGGCTTGGGGCGTGTGTGGCAAAGACCTTAAGAATATTGTCCATCAACAAAGACGACTTTGTGTTAAGGGAGCAAAGAGTTGCTCGCACGAGGAGGGACTACTCAGCGGCAAAGGAAACAAGTCCACAGTGCAAATTTGCTCCCCTGCCTGCGTCTCCTGCAGCCACTTAATTCTAAGTGACAGAGGACTTGCTGGCCGAGATTCGATATTTGAGGTTCTCTGCGTAGATCCAGAGCTGCTCAGCTACATTGCTGTGCGGATTTTGGGAAGCACCACTCTCCAGTAACTTTGAGAGGAGCCTTTAACCTCGAAGATAACATTGAAACGTTGTGATTCTGAGAACATAAGAACAGCCCTGCTGGATCAGGCCCAAGGAAGCCTCTCTAGTCCAGCATCCTGTTTCCCACAGTGGCCCACCAGATGCCTCTGGGAAGCCCACAGGCAAGAGTTGAAGGCATGCCCTCTCTCCTGCTGTTGCTCCCCTGCAACTGGGATTCAGAGGTATTGGGCGCTTATAGTTCTCAGACTAGTAGCCACTGAAGAGGGAAAAGAGCTGGTCTTGTAGTAACAAGCACAACTTGTCCCCATAGCTAAGCAGGGTCCACCCTGGTTGCCTATGAAAGGGAGGCTAGAAGTGTGAGCACTGGATGATATTCCCCTCAGGGGATTAAGCCGCTCTGGGAAGAGCAGAAGGTTCCAAGTTCCCTCCCTGGCAGCATCTCCAAGACAGGGCTGAGAGAGATTCCTGCCTGCAGCCTTGGAGAAGCCGCTGCCAATCTGGGTAGACAATACTGAGCTGGATAGACCAAGGGTCTGACTCAGTATATGGCAGTTTCCTATGTTCCTATTGATAGATCTGTCCTCCATGAATTTGTCTAAGCCCCTTTTAAAGTCATCCAAGCTAGTGACCATCACCACATCCCATGGCAGGGAATTCCATAGATTAACTATGTGCTGGGTGGGAAAAGTCCTTCCTTTTGTCAGTCTTAAATTTCCTGGCCATCAGTTCCAAGGGATGACTCCCGGTTCTTGCATTGTGTGAGAGAGGGGGAAACATCGCTCTGTCCACTCTCTTCACACCATGCATAATTATATAAACCTCTATCACGTCTCCCCTTAGTTGCTTTTTTTAAACCCCAAAGCCCCAAATGTTGTAGCCTTGCCTTATAAAGAAGGCGCTTTAGCCCCCTGATCCTTTTGGTTGCCTTCTTCTGCACCTTTTCCAATTCTTTAATGCATGTATTATTATTGTTGTTGTTGTTGTTGTTTTGTTATTATTATTATTATCAAAAATTTTGAGATCTGGTTGCATCGGGCAGGCTCTGCAATAAAGTGCTGATAATGATAGCGATGATAGCGATAATGATAGCGATGATGATAATGATAGCGATGATAATGATAGCGATAACGATAGCGATGTTAACAACCACCATGCTGCAACAAGGGTCCCGCCACAAGAAAGCTCAGTCCTGCAACGGGTGCCAGTCATGCAGATTACACAGCTTGGCGTTAATTGCTTCTCCAGAACTTATTCTGGTTTTGCTCATCACCCCTAATTTTTCTTCACTTCTCTCTCACACCCAACACTAGAACCCAGGGGGTCATCCAATGCAACCCGTAGGAAGGATGGAACGGGAGAAAGGAAGTATTGCTTTATGCAGCCACAGAGGCCTGGACCTCCCCTGCCTGATCTATAAAATTTCCTGCCACAAAATGCATTAAAAATATATATATTTCTGATGATAAGGCTGAGACACATTTTAGAAGGGATTAGATGAATCTGTGGAGGACAGGTCTAGCCATGTCCTAGGGCTACTAGTCTGATGGCTATGGGCCACTTGCAGCCTCAGAGGCATTCTGAATCCCAGGTGCGGGGGAGCCACAGCTGGAGAGAAGGCATGCACATACCTCTTGCCCGTGGCATCTGGTGGGCCACTGTGTGGAGCAGGGTGCTGGACTAGATAGGCCTTGGGCCTGATCCAGCAGGGATCTTTTTACGTTCTTATTTTTTCATTTGTTTATTTTATTTTTTACATTTCATATCCCGCTCTTCCTCCAAGGAGCCCAGAGCGGTGTACTGCATACTTATGTTTCTCCTCACAACAACCCTGTGAAGTAGGTTGGAGGCTGAGAGAGAAGCGACTGGCCCAGAGTCACCCAGCTAGTATCGTGGCTGAATGGGGATTTGAACTCGGGTCTCCCTGGTCTTAGTCCGGCACTCTAACCTCTACACCACGCTGGCTCTCTCTTATCTGCGCTGGCACCAGTTAATACAGGCAGGAGGTTTACAGGTGTATGCAGCACCGTGTATTTGTCAGGCTGATGCCACAGGTGGGGCTGGGGGTGTGTGTGTTTACAGACCCGAAGAGCTGGATGGGGAGGAAGGAAGGTGAGTAACTGGGGGAAAGTTATTGACGGGGTGGGGGGAGAGGTTGGCCACACTCTGAGTGCCACAGAAGGAGGAAGCATCCTGCCCACCCTCAGCTACCACTAGGGATGTGCCCGAACCGTTTCAGTGCCTCCTTAGGGAAGCACCCAACCGATTCGGGTGCTGACATTTGAACCGGTTTGGCAGGGCAGGGCCGGTTCCTTCAAAAAGTAGGAGCAGCACTGCAGCTGTGCACAGCCTTTTGAACAGCAAGCGCTGTGCTCAGAAAAGTGCTGGGGCAGCAGAGGAGCAGGTAAGTTCCTGCTTGTCTGGTTTTTAAAGGAACCGACCCTCACCCTGCCCGTGCCTGCCTGAGCCTCTCGTGCACATCCCCGGCTGCCACAGGGGCTTGGACAGCCACCGCCTGATCTATATCTTAGTGACAATGCTCTGCTCTCCCCTCCTCTACTAGTTAGAGGGCTAAAGGCCACCTCCAGCCTCCAAGGCAGGATGCCTCTGAGTACCAGTTGCAGGGGAGTCACCGCAGCAGGAGAGAGGGCATGCCCTCAACTCCGGCCTGTGGCTTCCAGCGGCATCTGGTGGGCCACTGTGGGAAACAGGATGCTGGACGAGATGGGCTTCCTTGGGCCTGATCCAGCGGGGCTGTTCTTATGTTCTTAAGCAGCTTATTAAAAGGAAAGGTCTGCAATTTCAGCCTTTCTCTCAAATTGCAGGCTTTGTTGCAATCTGATGCAAAGCCCCAGTCATTTCTAGACCTCAGATGCTTTTGGTGTGTGCATTCCCGCATCGGGGCGATACACACTGTCATTACGAGCTGTGCAAGATCAGAAGTGTGGGACCCAAGCGCTGAGAAACCTGACTGACCCAGATTGCCACCTCCTCCTCGGATGACTTAATATTTTGAGAGAGAACGAGCGAGAATCATTTCTGCTCACTCACAGCGCATGACTCACCACTTTATGAACTCTCTGGGATCCCCTCATAACTTGACTTTCTCAGCTAAAGAGATTCCCCCCCCCCCAGGAAAGAGATTCTCCGACCCGCACGGTCCCTTAATGTGCCCTTGTTTTCTTAGGTTTGCCACAGAATTCGGCCTAGGTTGGAATTCTGCTCGAAATTTCGGTTTCCCAGAGGTAGGAAAGCCATAAATGTGGGTGACGTAAGGTTACATAAAGGCCTCCTTCCCCAGTCTCCAAAGGGAGCGAAATGCTAGAGTATTGAAGTGGACATGGTGGCTAGAGTATTGAACTGAGGCCAGGGTGACCCTGTGTCCATATCCGAGTCTAGCAAGGCATCAAGTAGAGGGAACCGTTCGCTGAAGAAGTTCTTGAAGCACCAAAGGCTGGCTGCAAATGATTATGGAGCTCCCCTTCCTGGAGCTCCGGCTGGCCCTGAGCTGGTCTCTCCCTCCCTTCCCAATGGGCTTGGGAAGAGGACCCAAACAGCCAGCTGAGCACTTCACCTCTGGGGCGAGAGTCCAGCCCTAGAATGGCATCACCACTGCTGCTGGGGTCCCAAAGGCAACAGAAGGCGTTCTAAGGACAGGAAATGGCCTCACTAGGGGGCTCTAGAACCCCAGGGCTCCTCCTGGGGACCATGGACTCTAGTTCCTCAGGATCCTTTGCCTCCAGGGAACATTCACCCAGGCTGGGGGTCTTGGATGGGGGGTACTCATCCACATTGTCCTCTGAGAGGGTCTCATTTGGTTCAGAGTCTGAGTGGGTCCCCTCTCCACCCAGAAACTCACTGGTTGACCTTGGGCCCATAACTCCCACTCTGTCAGGAGCCATCAGAACAAAAAGTGAGAGGACCCTACGAGATGGCAGGTCATCTCCCTCTGAAGGCCCTTTGGTCTCTGGACTTCCCAAGACCTTTGCCTTCTGGCAGATGAGCTCTCAGCATCTCTGCCAATGCTGGAGACCCCTACGGCCCTAGGGCCACTCACCAAACCTGCAGGAGAACTGTGGGACCACCACACCCTGACCAGTACAGATCTCACAGTCCCTGCTATGAAGCAGGGGGAAGCGGGCCGGACCCCTGGGGCAGCTCAGCAACCCACCCAGCACCCTCTGCATGCAAAGGCGCTCTCCCAAATCCTCTTTAGTCTGTCCTGGGTGGTGAGGTTGACCTGCCACACTTCTGAGCAGTCGAGTGCGATTGTGACCGGCGCCGGGGGCTTTAGAGACAGAGGAGGAAGTGGAGAAAGAAATATGTGGGTGGAGGAGATGTTAAGTTGCATGTTGAAATATTTCTGCTAATCCATATTTGCCTAAAGATTGGTTGGTTGGTTGGTTGCTTGATTGATTGGCTGATTAAGAGCCGTTAAGTTGGTGCTGACTCTTAGCGACCACATAGATAGATTCTCTCCAGGATTATCTGTCTTCAACTTGGCCTTGAAGGTCTCTCAGTGGTGCATTCATGGCTGTCCTAATCAAGTCCATCCACCTTGCTGCTGCTCGTCCTCTTCTCTTTCCTTCCACTTTCCCCAGCATTAAGGACTTCTCAAGGGAGCTGGGTCTTCGCATCGTGTGTCCAAAGTATGATCGTTTGAGCCTGGTCATTTGTGCCTGGAGTAAGAATTCTGGATTGATTTGTTCTATGATCCATTTCTTTTCCCCCCTGGCTGTCCATGGTATCCTCAAAGGCCTTCTCCAGCACCAACGTTCATAAGCGTCAATACTTTTTCTGTCTTGCTTCTTCAAAGTCCAGCATTTGCATCCACAGAGTGTCGCGAGGAAAAACATGGTCCGAACAATTCTAATCTTCGTAGGTATAGACACATCACAACATCTAAATTTATGCCTAAATATTCCTGTTTTGTATTCTTTCAGTCTTATGAGTTCAGTTGCTGTTCGTGCCCTCAAGAACCCATGTGTTAAAAATACTGCATGTGTCGCGGTGTGTGTGTGTGTGTGTGTGTGTGTGTGTGTGTGTGTGTGTGTGTGTGTGTAGGGGGGTGATGCTTAACTTGGAGCGGGGAGGGGGCGCTCCAAAGGCCTTTAGATCCAGGCTCCAAAATTACCTAGGTGCTCCTCTGTCTGCATGGTCATGCTAGCTTTCAGAGGGAGAAGGCAGAATGGCGTCTTGCTGCTTCTCCTTATCCTCTTCCCTTTTTATTAGGAAGGGACAGAGATCTGAAAGGACGTAGGGATTGGGGATGTG
Organism: Hemicordylus capensis; assembly: GCF_027244095.1. Classification (NCBI taxonomy): domain Eukaryota; kingdom Metazoa; phylum Chordata; class Lepidosauria; order Squamata; family Cordylidae; genus Hemicordylus; species Hemicordylus capensis. The sequence goes on along the minus strand of NC_069672.1, from coordinate 9,209,956 downwards.
ATTTTGATAGACAAAAGAGGAAGGGAGTCTCATTCAGGCTTTCAGCAGCAAAATGCCATTGGACAGTGTTACTAAAGTTTTTGTTTTTTTCCTGGGAGGCAGATTATTTCGTGGAACTCAAGGACCCCTCGGCTTTCTCCGTGCCGTATCCTACCCTGCTTTGGGAGCTTGTGCTCCACACGGTTGCCAGTCGTTTCGAGTTACAGGCTAGGTTGGAGGAAAGGAAAGTGGCCGTGTAGGAGGCTGGCTCGGGGTCCTGCAGTATCTCCCCCTCTCTTGGTCAAATGCTGGGTAAAAGTGCCGACTAGGATGTGCCCGCACCTGCCTCCCAGATGACCACATTCCACTCCTCTGACCTCGCTTTTAACTTGCGCATGGCAGAGAATCGGGAACCCGCACAGTCCCTGAAGCTGGTTCGGATGCTTGTCCTACCCAGCTACCGATCATGAGACCTGCCCTGCTGGGTTCTCCATGTGAGTGTCGTATCAGCCCATCTGCTAACCCGATTCACACCTTGTAAAAAGAGGGGTGTCAATCAAGCACTTTGTTAAACTCTGGGGTGGTGGGGGGTAAAGAGAGAGGGGGCAAGGTCACGCGGGAAGCACTTTTTCCCACGACGCCGACGGCTCGTATTGGCCTCGCTCACTGTCACTTCCTGCCCTGCTGAAACTTCGGTCTTCTCGCAAGAAAATGCTGAAGGAGGGTGTTACTTCCCACCACCCCGGCAATTTGAAAACACGCCGGATTCTCTGCTTGAGATGTGTAATGTTGTGGTCGACCCTGCGGTGAGCTGCAAACTTTTTGCCCTGTGAACGCCTGCCGTTTAATGGTAGCTGATTGACAAGGGAAACCCACGCCGGCTCTGTGTGTGTGTGTGTGTGTGTGTGTGTGTGTGTGTGTGTGTGTGTGTGATGTGTGTGTGTGTTTACAGATGAATGTCTCTAAACGGTCTCAGCGCTGTGATGTTTGCTGACATGACGTGAGACTGTAAACTGGTGCAGAGATGGCTTGTTTTGGGGGGTCAGCGGACAGATCCATCATTGGCGCTGTTGCTCAAATACACACTTTTGTGATTCAGTGTCTGTCGCAGAGGGGCCACCCAACTAAGCACTCTGGGGCGGGAGGCGGGGTGGGTCCGATGTTAGGTCTGTCTATCCATCCGACGCAGTCAATGCTTCAAGTCCCGAATAAGAGGCCTGAGTCCTTCTCCAAGATGGCGACCCATCAGCCCTCGCCAACAGGTTTACAAGCTAAGAGAGACAAGGGGAAGGGGCCCAGGAAATGGAAGGGATAGAGGAAGGAAGCTGAACAGGGAAGTTCTGAGCAAAAGGAAGAGGCTTGAAACACTTCTTGGTGATGGACGGAGTGAGCCAGAGGTCGGGGACAGGCATTCCAGGGAGAGGAGCCCTATGAGAAAAAAAAATGCACAAGAGAAAGAGACGGAGAGGTGGAAGTCGATCCAGGCTGAATTAAAAAGCTGGTGGCCGATGAGCCAGAGGAAGCGAAAGAAGAGAAGATAGGGAGGAAGGAGGGAGGTCATGGAGTCACGGAAAGGTAAGTCAGAGGAGCTTGAGCTAAGACCGCGAGAAGAGCTCCGTCGGAGAAGCTCCGGGTGGAACAGTTGGGATGGGGCAGGGAAGTGAGCCGTAGGAGGAAAGGCTGAAGGGAACGTTCTCTCTCAGCCTGCAGGGGAAGCCTACAGATGGAGGTCACGGTGGCCCTCTCTGAAGGGCCGTCACACCGAAGAGGGCACGGCCTGGTCCCCTGCTGCCTCGGAGGCAAGGATTAGATCAGGGGTTCCCAATCTGCGGTGTTCCAGATGTTGCCGGACTGCAACTCCTACCACCCCCCAAGACAATTTGTTGTGTCGGGGGCTGGTGGGATTTGTAGTCCGGTAACATTTGGAGCACCACAGGTTGGGAACCCCTGGACTAGATCTGGTGGACGTCCATCACAGGAGGGCAGATTTGAGGTAAGCGTTAGGAAAAACCTCTTACCTCAAAACAGTGGAACCAATTGTCGGGGCAAGGGTGGGTGAGTAGTGCTGGGCTCTTTCTGGCCAGAGGCCTTTAAGCAGAGGCTGCACAGTCATCGGTTGGGGAGGCTTTAGCGCTGGATTTCCTGCACAAAGCAAGGGGGTGGACTGCGTGCCCTCAAAGACCCCCCTCCCACTCTGAGCAAGGTGGGCTGATCTAGGCCAGCGTCCTATTCCCAACTTAGTGAGCAAGTGGCTTCCAGGCATCTGATAATTACGGCATGAAGGTGGAAGCCCTATTGTTTGTGCTTCGGCAACTGATATTCAAAGATACACTGTCTCTGAATATGGAGGTTCCATTTAGTTTTAATGGCTAATAAACCATGAAAATAAAGCGCCCCTGCCAAACGAGGTGAGGCAGGTGGCTACTAGGAAGAGGGCCTTTTCGGTGGTGGCACCCTGTCGATGGAATAGCCTCCCCAGCAAGGCTTTCCTGGTGTTGTTACTTTGTTCTTTTAGAAGCCAGGTGAACACCTTTCTGTTTACTCAGGCTTTTAAAAACTGATTTTTAAAACTGAACTTTTAAAAAAGGGTTTTTTAATGTTTTATTTTGTATTCTCTGTGTGTGTGTGTGTGTGTGTGTATGTGTATGTGTGCATGTGTGTTGTGATTTGTTTGTCGTATTTTGTTACGGAGTGGCAAACAAATAATGTTTGTTGTTGTTGTTGCTAATAAAACTGGTTGATACACCTTTCCTCTACAAATTGCTCTGACCCCCCTTTGACAGTTGTCCAAACTGCCCATGTCTCCTGTGGCAGGGAGTTCCACAAGCTATCAATCAGCTGAACATGAAAGTGTAGAAGGAGCCAGCTTAAGGAATAGGAAAGAGGAGTTCAAATGAACTTTTAGGATAGGTAGTCAGCAAAGCTGCGCTCAGACAGAGCCCCAAGAGAAGAAATGTAGACTTACCCAAACAGCACTCCTTAGTTGTATCGCCTCCTTAGTTGTGGAGCAAAGCCTCACGTCCCATCCAGCCTCCTCGCTCCATCTGTATGCTGCCCTCCCCTTCCTGTGGCCACATCATCTCCCTACCTGAGTTCTCACGCAAGGTTTTGACAAGGCTACGATAACTCAGTCAGAAAATATCGCTGAAAACATTATGACATCTTCAAAAAAAAGCTCCCCCATAAACACGTAATAGCAGCTAATGTCTTGCACTGAACCCATGTGTGCTTGGAGATTATTATTTTTTAAAAAAAAATCTCCCTAACTGCTGCCAAATAGAATTAGGGCATCAACTTACCAAACTGTCAAAAACAATCTTGGCAGGATGGGAAGGTTTTCATGCCTCTGCAACACCGCGTGGCAGCAGCCAGGCGCATGGGTATCCACGACGGGCGCATGGCCACTACATTTCTCAGCGCGCCCAAGGAACCCATTAGCTGAACTGACGACAGACACTCTTGGCATCCCGGCTCAGCAGCTCACCGGAGAAAGTTCCCAAACTAGAGATGCAGGAAACCTCAAATGATGTGTAAAAGAAACGGCCCATTTTCCCCCCATTAACTCTTGCTTTCATTAATCCAGTGTGTCTGCTGCTAACGAATTGCGAGCAACGTTTCTGGGCTGAGATCCCGGAAGCTGTTTGGCCAGGCCAGTGCGTGTGGATGCAAGCGGGGACTGGAATTCGGAGCCCGAATTCCGAGCTCCGTCCTTCTGGAATAGGGCAACCCCCATACTTCAGTCAGGGAGTGTAGCCTTTAAGAATATAGGAAGCTGCCAAGGGAGTCAGACCCTTGGTCCGTCTAGCTCAGTACTGTCTACACTGACTGGCAGCGGCTCTCCGAGGTTCCAGGCAGGAGTATTTCCCAGCCCTACCTGGAGATGCTGCCAGGGATTGAACCGGGGGCCTTCTGCGTGCGAGCAGATTCTCTACCACTGAGCTGCAGCCCCATCCCCCAAGGGCATTATCTGACAGTAAACAGCACCCACACAGAGTCACACATACAAATATAAACCAGGGCAGACCCTGCTTAGCAATGGGGGTAATGCGTGCTCACTGCTGCAAGACCAGCTCTCCTTCCCAGTGGAGGAGAAAGACCGGGAAGTGTATGTGAAGATGTAGGTGACTTAGTGGACCAGTAGTTGAACATCAGCCAGAGGTGCCATGCAGCTGCTAAAAAGGCTAATACAATCTTAGCCTGTCTTAAAACTGGGAGTTCAGCTTGATTGCATCCAGCTGTCAAAAGGCAATAGTTCCACTCTATTCCAGAGAGCATGACAAGAAAGCTAAAGAACACACATCAACTCCACGACCTATTTCCGTCCCAACAAACAAAAACAAACAAACAAACAAAACTCTTGGGTTGTTTTGCCCGGCTTTTGAAAAAAATATTTCTTTGAATTGTATGCATCGTTCTTTGCAGAACTTGAAGGGAGAAAAGGTCAGAGCTCGCTCGGAATACTGTGTCCTGTTCTGGACAGCACATTTTAAGAAGGAGATTGAGCAACCGGGACAGGTTTAGAGGAAGGCCACTAAGGTGGCAAAGGATCTGGAACCCAAATTGTATGGGGGAACTGGGTATGTTTAGCCTGCAGAGGTGCAGACTTGGGAGAGAGATGATAGACCTCTTCAAAGATCTTCAGGACTGTTGCAAAGAAGGAGAGGGCAGGCCTAGAACTAACAGGTTGGCATTACAAGGAAGCAGATTCGGGCTAGAAATCAGGAGCCACTTCCTGATTGTAAGAGGTGTTCAACACGGGAACGTTCTGCCTTCAGGCGGTGATGCACTCCTCTTCTGTGGAAGTTTTCAAACAGAGGCTGGGAGGCCATCCGTCAGGGATGCAATAGCGAATTTCTGCACCGAGCAAGTGGGGGTGGACTAGATGCCCTCTAAGGTCCCGTCCAACTCTCAAACCCCATTATCCTGAGTCTGCAATCCTAAATACCTGCTGGGGAGTAAGCCGCACTGAACATGCAAATGCAAAGGTGTGAGTGAGCACTGTAACTGCATAGTGTGGGTGTTCTCTTATCATCTAAAAAAAGTATTTTCTCTTCAGCCATCTCTTTGATTAAGAGAGGTGGCTTAGAGGCTGTTCTTTCAGCAGTGGTTTTTCTTCTCTGGAAACCAGTAGCACCACAGCGGCATGTAACACTACACCACCAACCGCCCTGTTGTTGGGGTTTTTTTTTAATGCACAGAGATTTTCAAAAATATATGTGAAATCTGTCCTCCTGTAACTTTTAGTGTGTGTAAATTTTTCTACCTTCCCACACACTGTATGGGGAAACTTCTCTGCAGAAGCAGGAGGCAGCTTTCTCGGTGCAGATACGGTACATTGTTGCACATGTCTTGTGCATTCTGATGTTCCTAGATTTTCTTAATGGCACCTTGCGCTCCCTGTTCAAAAATGGAGCCATCTCTCTGCCCACTATAACGACCATCTGACTGTTAAGAGCTGGAAAATTTAACGCCAACATCACAAATTGAACCCCACACAAACTGGCAAGCAGTCCACATTCTTTGGATGCCGACATACATAGGAAGCTGCCTTAGGAACATAGGAAGCTGCCATATACTTAGTCAGACCCTTGGTCCATCTCGCTCAGTATTGTCTTCACAGACTGGCAGCGGCTTCTCCAAGGTTGCAGGCAGGAATCTCTCTCAGCCCGAGCTTGGAGATGCTGCCAGGGAGGGAACTTGGAACCTTCTGCTCTTCCCAGAGAGGTTCCATCCTCTAAGGGGAATCTCTTCCAGTGCTCACACATCAAGTCTCCCATTCATATGCAACCAGGGCAGACCCTGCTTAGCTAAGCTAACACAAGACCAGCTCTCCTCTTAGACCTGCTATGTATGTATCTATGTATGTAAAACATTTCTATACCGGCCAGAACTTGCATCTCTGACTGTTAAGAGCTGGAAAACATATTTATTCAATTACTGATTAATTAATTGATTGATTGATTGATTGTTCGATTTATATACCACTTTTCATTAAAATAATCTTAAGGAGGTTTACAATATAATTAAAACAATGCATAACTAAAATACAAAAGTACAGGTTGTGTGTGTGTGTGTGTGTGTGTGTGTGTGTGTGTGTGTGTGTATGAATGAAATAATATCTCTATTTAAAAGATTTAATAACCCATTAAAAACAATAATACATAAAACACATAGCTGCAGCAGTAAAAACAATACTTTCAGTCAAACGCCTGGCTGAAGAGTCACGTTTTTACTTTCCCCCTAAAAACTGTCAAGGAGACTGAGGAGTGGATGCCAGACGGGAGAACATTCCAAAGCCTGGGGGCCATGACTGAGAAGGCCTCATCCTGCATGCCCGGCAACCGAGCCTCTCTCACTGATGGCATGCAGAGTGGAGCCCCTTCCAACGTTCTTATCAAGCGGGCAGAAATCCTTGGGAGCAGGCAGTCCATCAGATCCCCAGAGCCCAAACCATTAAGGACTTGAAAGGCCAAAACCAGCCCCTTGAGTTGGACCCCGACACAAACTGGTTGCCGGTGCAGCTCTTTCAGAATGGATGTAATATGATCCCAGTGGGGGCAGCTCTGTATTGTCTACACTGACTAGCAGTGGTTCTCCAAGGTTACAGGTAGGAGTCTCTCCCAGCCCCGAGAGACGGGGGTCTCTCTCAGCCCTACCTTGGAGATGCTGCCAGGGAGGGAACTTGGAGCCTTCTGCATGCAACGCAGATGCTTAGCCACTGATCTCTAGCCCCATCCCCGCAAGTATAGGAACATAGGAAGCTGCCTTCTACCGAGTCAGACCATTGGTCCGTCTAGCCCAGTATTGTCTACACTGACTGGCAGCGGCTCTTCAAGGTTTCAGGCGGGAGCCATGAAGATGCTACCAAGGACTGAATCTGGAGCTTTCTACATGCAAAGCAGATACCCTACCATTGAGCTAATGTGACCCCGAGACTAACCCCGACCCATAACCCAGCATTCACCTGTCCTTACCTGTGACTTCCCGGCCACATCCAGTATGCCTCAGTGCTTGTTGCAGTAACCAAGCTGGGAAAGCACCAAGTCCTTGAAGTTACTCGCTTGCATCTGCAGAAGCCAAGCCGAGCAGAACAAAAAAAGGTGTGAAAATTACCTGCCCTGAGATATTCTCGCAAAACTGTTACCTTTCCTGTGTGAAGAAAGTCGAAGTTGTGCATCTCTTGTTTTGAGAAAGAGGGGGGGGAGGTTTTTGAAAAGGTCAAAAATATCCCCTTATCGCCCGCCACATTTGTGTCTTTAAGTGTTGGTGGGAATGTCTTAAAAGAGAATTACTGTTTGCCACAGCTGATTAATTCTGTTGTCTCCTAATAAGCCCCAGGCTCCTATTTTAAAAAAGAGGAATCTGGTATTGCCCCTGCTTGGAAGGTGTGCTTTTGACCTCAGAGCCCTTCTCCCAAATCCCAGATGTGAGACTGAGAGCAGGGGTAAGGAAAGGCTCTCTGCATAAGCCTAGAAGCACTCTCTTCTTGCAGCTGTTTTGCACACATGGACCAGCTGCTAACCTTCCTCCTGGTGATCCCTCCTGTGCATCGGGCCACAGAGAGAAACTTCAGTGGGGATGGCACCGTGCATGGATAGGGCCTACGGTTGTCATTGGTTGGATAGCGGTGGTCATTTTCCAGCAAGTGCTGTGGGGAAACCATCTGAGAAATATCTTCAGTGTTTCTTCTTGATAGCAATCCTCTTTGAATTTCAGTTTCTTCTTGAAGGAATCCTAAAATGCTCTTTTGAGTTTGGAAAAATTTCGGCTCTGGTCCTGGAGAGGACGGGGGGCAGGGCGGGGCAGAGAAATTCGAACCAATTTGGTTTTAGCATACTGATTTGAACCATTCAAGAGGCAGAACCTCTGAACATATGAACATTATTTTGAGCCAAAAGTTCTAACGGGAGATTGTTCAGCTTCAAATTTTGGGCGGCAGGCAAAATTCATGAGGAACCAGGATCTATTGCCAGGGGGGCAGAGAAATGTGCGCTCCATATCTTTCACCTGCCTAATATCTCCTCCCTTCCTCTTCGGTTCTTGTGAGTCTTCAACAGTTCTTTGAAGCAACCAGCTTCTCTTTGGATAACCGGCATTCAGTTTAAAAGGATTCGCTTGCTTTCTGTTTCAGATTGGTGATGACCTGGGCACCGATAAATTCTGTGTTGATGCCAACCAGACAGGAAATGGAAATGGAAACTGGTTGAAGTACATCCGGGTGGCCTGCTCCAGTGAAGAACAAAACCTTGTGGTGTGCCCCATTAATGACCAGGTACGATTCTGAACCCTCTTTCTCACACACCCCCATTTGTTCAGTAGTCGTGAGCCATGTCTGTTTTGAAGTCATCTCTCTGAGCATCTGTCTCTCCCCCACCCCACCTCCTGCTAAAAAAATAATAATAATCTGAGTGGTAGGAGTCTGTGCGATAGCAAGAAAGGAGTCAGTATCACAAACCCAAGCTCTGATGATTTATCCTTTGGGAAGGATTTGAAGTCTCTGTTTAACAGCACTGACTGATTTGAAAAAGGTGAGATTCTAGGCATGGAAGTAAGCTGTGCTCAGTCGTGATAGGGGAAAGACACTCTGTGCATTCTCAGAGGTAGAGATGTTCACAAGCTTTGCACGAATCGCTTCGATTTGGAACCACTGGAGATTCATTCAAATTGATTCAAATTCTCCCAAAGTCGAATCAAATCCGCCCGAATTTGACAGTATTCGGTTTTGACTCAATTTGACCCCATGCACTGTTTTCCCAAGGAAATTTATCCTCCCCAAGGCTACCATTTGCTGTGGGAAGGAAGCTGGCATAACAATTAAATTGCATCTGATTTGACTCTTGGGGCGGCCTCTAAAAATGAGACTTGATTGTTTTTCAAAAGTTACCCTCCATAGTCACGAGGACACTAAAAACTTGCTGGATTGATTCTTCTTGGGGGAACCCTTTGGATGAGTCATTTTTTCAACATGGGTGGGAGGGACTCAGTGGTCACCCCCAGACAATCCATAATGATGCAACTTTATTATGGCGGGGCAGAGAAGGAGTCCAGTTTTATTGGGAGGATGCATCCTCATTGTCCCACAACTCTGTGTATCCATGTAACTGGCAAATGCAGTAGATAATAATTTCCCTCCAGCTTCAAAATCCCTTTCCTAAATGTGAAATTCTCCAAACTCCCTTCAATTTTACATTGAGATGTCAGGTGTGTGTGTTTTAATTTGACCCACATGACCTTGTTCCTTGGACTTAATAAGTCCTTTTGGCTTTTGCAGATTTTGTTCTGCTTTGTGGTGCTTAGGCGGAAAAGTATCCTGTCTGTTGTCCCGATGTATAGAAAAGGTTTCTGATACCGAGTGCCAAATATATATATATATATATTGAAAACTGAAAGGTAGCCCTGTTGAATCATCAGGAAGCTGTTCTTCGAAGACCGACATTTGGTTCTGACATGACAAAAAAAAAGATCCCTTTCTTAGGCAGATGCTAAAAATAATAATAATTCAGTTGCATCTCTGTGCCCGAAATGAAGCTCACATCTACAGTAGCAATGACACATATTTGTTCTTTCTTTATAATGTACTGCTAGGGCTGCATAAAGGCTGCTACGGTGATGTAGAAAGAGTAACTCGTTTTGACAGAACTTTATCACATTGACTGGCCAGCCAAGGGAAAAAAGGAAAATCGGTTTAAAATTATGTGCAATGATTGTTTTTGGTTAATTGGGATTTTCAGGAATGCGACGGCCAGTAAGGGAGTTTCGTTGTTTTTTTGTTTTTTTGTTTTTTTGTTTTGGCTTGTTGTATATAACAAAAGGGCCGATGGAGCGAATATTTTTCTGCTACATTGTATTTCTTCTTTCACAAAACATCTGTATGTGTTTGGGTTTGTTGCAAATGTCTTTTACAACATTCTTCACCGTGTTAGGCCAAACTGTATATATCTGCCTTGTCTGGTTGATTATTCTTGGAATATGCTTTTGAAATGGAAATGAAATTAAGGTTATTTTTATACACACACACACACACACACACACACACACTCCTTTTTAACACTGACATCCAAATTTGACGTTCAGAAGCGACGCTTTAACCATTGATCTGGAAAAGTGCTCCATGTTTCAATGTGTGTGCATACGTGAAACCACCTCCTACTGAGTCAGACACTTGCTCTGTCTAGCTTAGTTTCGCCTGCACTGGGTGGCAGGGTTTTCAGAAGGAGGATTTCCAGGGTTTCAGAAGGAAAAGGGGCTTTCCTAGCCAAACCTGAAGGTGCTGGAGCTGGGAGTTGAAACATAGGCTGTCCATGTTTTGACAACTACTACAACAAATATTTATACACTCCTTCCTGACAAAAATTCCCAAAGCGGTTTACATAGAGAAATAAAAAATAAATAAATAAATAAATAAAATAAAATAAAATAAAATAAAATAGGATGATGATGGTGGTGGTGGTGGTGGTGGTGGTGTTGATTATTATTATTATTATTATTATTATTATTATTATTATTATTATTATTAATTCATAATAATAATTATTTATTAATAATAATAGTATAAGTAAGTAAATAAATAAGATTGAGGTATCTTAAATGGCAAGAGCTCTGACACTGAGCTAACACCACATCTGGGGGAAAAAGCAGATGAAGCTGCTTCTTACTGAGTCTGAACTCTGGGCTGTCCAGCCTAAGACTGCCTACACTGATTGGCAGCAGCACTACAAGTCTTCAGAGACGGCCCTGCCTGAAATTGAACTTGGGGCCTCCTCTATGTAAAATGTGTTCTCTCCCATTCAGCTGCCGCCCCTTCCCCAAAATATCCGGGTCTACCAAACACATCGATGCAATTTGCCTATGCAATTCCACAGTACCTAGAAATGGGAGAGTCGCCCGGGAATACATTTGCCTTCCCGTATTTTCCTGCACCAAGGGCAGATGGGAACGAGACACGGGAGGTCTTGACTCAGTGGCAGAGGACCTGCGCGGCAAACCAAAGGCCCCAGGTTCGAATCCAGGCACCGCCAGAAAGGGAAGGAGCACTGTCTGCCAAGCAGAGTAGACAGCACTGAGCTCGATGGACCATGGGTCTGACTCGGTACAAGGCAGCTTCGTGCGTTGATCAGGAGCACCGGGAGCACCTGCTGTCTCTACTGACCGCCCCAGGTCGGTTCCCTGGCAGCATCCCTAAGTACGGCCTGGACAGACCCTGGCCGGGAATGCTGGAGAGCAGCTGCCAGTCAGTGTAGACAATATTGAGCTAGACCGGCTGAGGGTCTGACTCAGTAGGAGGCAGCTTCCTAAGCATTCCCGCCCAGCCTTTTCTGCCCTCTTCTCCTCTGTTACGACCAGTCAAACTCTAGCAAGGGAGAAGGCTGAGCGCAAGAAGGACGTCGTGGTAGAAAAGGTGCAGGAGCAGCAGCTACATCCTCTCAAAAGGTTCTCAGTGGCTCAGGACATGTAAAGATGTGGGCAGGGCCTCCAAGGACCCGGTAGCCCTACAGAACGTTCTCTTCCGTTTGTGGAGTATCGTTGTTGCCCAGGCCAGAACCTCGCGACGACTCGGATCCGTAGAGGCGACCCCCTTCATGAGCACTCGTCTCAGTTTGGGGACATCTCCCCCCAGCCTTCCCAGCTCCTCCCAAGGGACAGGACCGTTGCTATGAGCCTCAGGACTGTCTTGTCCAAGTTGACCCATGCTTACCTGCTCCAGCGTTATGTCTGCGACCATCAGTCGAATGCCTGCAGAAGCTCTGAAGGAGGACCCAGTGGAGAGGGCCTTCCTCCATTGTGGGTCTGGCAGCTGGGTAGACTGCTTTTGTACATGGAGGATCCATTTCTAGCTGTCATGACTGACAGCCACACACAGAGAGACGAATGAATAAACGGGAGGTCTGCTCATTTTCGGAAGCTTTCTATGCGTTTTAGCATTTTATTATCACATTTCTCTCCCTTCAGTATCTGCACTATTATCTCTGTCCTTCAGCACATTCATTTTAATCTCTGTCTTCCTTCAGTATATTTATCATCATGCAGAGGAGAGCTGGTCTTGTGGTAGCAAGCAGGACTTGTCCCCTTAGCTAAGCAGGGTCTGCCCTGGTTGCATATGAATGGGAGACTTGATGTGTGAGCACTGCAAGAGATTCCCCTCAGGGGATGGAGCCGCTCTGGGAAGAGCAGAAGGTTCCCAGTTCCCTCCCTGGCGGCATCTCCAAGATAAGGCTGAGAGAGATTCCTGCCTGCAACCTTGGAGAAGCCGCTGCCAGTCTGTGACGACAATACTGAGCTAGATAGACCAATGGTCTGACACAGTATATGGCAGCTTCCTATGTTCTTATCTCTTTCTCTCCCCCCCCCCCCGCCAGCGTATTTATAATCATCTATGTCCTCCTTCAGCATTATTATTATTATCTTTGTCTTCCTTCAGTATATGCTGGGTACATATTGACAAACCTGGGAGCAATATTAATTCTTCTTTGGGATGAACAGAATAATTTAAGTGGCGAGCACCCCTAAGGTCACCTAGCTCCAAACCATATACATCCCAAGTTTCTTTCTGCCAAACATCTCCCGGTTATATTGCAAATCTAGAAAATGACAGTTCTGTGAATTGCCTTGAATAGGAACATGCATTCGTCTCTGTACAATTTCTACGTCTTGCTTCCTGGTATATGGAACCATCATGTGGGATTTTCTTGATTTTCTAGGCATGGTTTATTTCCGAGACCTGGTGTTGGTATTTATTTATTTTTGCATTTCCAGTTTTTAATTGCTATTATGTATGAGAGGTATTGTAGTCGTTGTCCAGGTTTTGAAGGGGGAGAGGGTGTTGTTCCCCAGAATTACCCCTGGCCTGTCATAATATCTGATTTTATCTGTTATACAGGTTCATTCCAATACATGGCATAATTAATTACTTCTGAGAACTGAAACAAATTGTACTCAAGAGGCTCTTCTTTTTCATTATTATATTAATAAAGTTCAACACTGCACATGTATAGAAAGGGCCAAGCTCTCTGTTCTGTAACAAATTATAAGACATCACAAAAGGATATCTTTTGGGGAGGTGGAAAAGATAGTCTCTTTTCTCACTCCATTTGTTCCACAGATCAAGTCTGGGAGCTGTTGCTGCTTCTCTTTAAATTAAATTTCTATTTTTGGTATTCATGTTACCAATTGCGATCATGCCATAAACATATGTGCAAACATCAAAATTAATATTAAAAATGAGATTTTAAAAAATAAGAAGAAGAAGAAGGAGAAGGGCAGGGGGAGCAATTGATCAATACCCTCAAAACAATAATGTTTCCAAAAGTAGATTCTGCTCAAACCAACTATTCCCAATAAATTACAAACAAAGTCCAAATAAGCAGTTGATGATTAATATGTGACAATAATGGTTGTATCAAAAGAAACTGAATCCTGACGGACCACGTCTGAAATCAGCGGGCCTTAAGTTAGTCACAACTGATTTAAATCCCACTGGCTGCCATACAGAATAAATTACTCCTGAGTAGCTCTATTGAAATTAAGGAGTCCTTTAGTGTAACTCCAGTGTAATCCTGCTGAGTAACTTAATCGCGATGTCAGTTATTGACCGCATCCGCACGTAACGCATTCACACAGTTGAATGGGCCAGCGGTTCCGCGAACGTTACGTCCGAATGTGGACAACCCAGGTTACACACGAAACCGTGGGTGCAGATTTGGAACTCGCTGACTGCAGAGAGACTGCTCTCCAGTGGAACCGCTGTTACGCATTACATGTGAATGTGGCTATTAAATCCAGCAGGGATCAGCCAGGATTCACTTTCCTTTGGTACAACCATTATTGTCAAATATTAATCATCCATTGCTTATATTTGTATTATTCAGTGATTACTCCTGGATTTATAGCCTCATAAACTTCCACCATGAATAAGGTATGCCCCATTCTATATAATCAGCCTGTATCGTGAGGTCTCTCTCTGTCTTCCTCTGACCAGTTCAGCACTTGCTGCTGTTATACGTACAACAGTTTCCTGCTAATCTGTTCATACTTTTTCATCTCCACAAAAAACGTTGGGGAGACATGACTCTTGGGTATATAACCTTTCTCATAACACCTTTTACTTCTCCCCAGCATTTTTGAGTAGTCGTATATCCCCACCAAATATGCTTATCCATATAGGATCTCCTTCATCTCCGATGAAACGGTGCAAGCCGAAGGTTCAGAATGGATTCGTTAATACTGCCTACCCAGTCGGTAGAAAGTAGGTTGGGGTTTTTTACTGCAGATTTTTTACTGCATTTTTTACAGTGATGCCTGGTGAGGTACTCTTGACGGAACAGCCAGCTTTTAAAAATTCAGTTTTTCTGAGGCATCTTTGTATTTTTTGTATTCTTTGTATTTTTAGCAAAGATCTGCAGTGGAAGTCTTTGTTATATGCTTGTTGTAGGTAGCAATTATGCCATCTTGAGTAGCTGCAAAACCTATATTTCTATTCATTTCTTTTTTATTGTTGATGCCCATTTAGCTACTTTGCTGATAAAATTACATCTATATTTCTTCCGTTCAGGATTTTAGGAACATAGGAAGCTGCCATATACTTAGTCAGACCCTTGGTCCATCTCGCTCAGTATTGTCTTCACAGACTGGCAGCGGCTTCTCCAAGGCTGCAGGCAGGAATCTCTTTCAGCCTTATCTCGGAGATGCCAGGAAAGGAACTTGGAACCTAGATTTTGGGGTACTTCCCACACAGGACTTTTTATTTCCACTTTCAACTTCTTCTTTTATTTGTAGGAACATAGGAACACATGAAGCTGCCATATACTGAGTCAGACCATTGGTCCGTCTAGCTCAGTATTGTCTACCCAGACTGGCAGCAGCTTCTCCAAGGCTGCAGGCAGGAATCTCTCCCAGCCTGTCTTGGAGATGCCAGGGAGGGGACTTGGAACCTTCTGCATGCAAGCCTGAAGGTGCTCTTCCCAGAGCAGCCCCATTCCCTGAGGGGAATATCTTACAGTTCTCACATGTGTGGTCTCCCATTCAAATTCAAGCCAGGGTGGAGCTTGCTTAGCAAAGGGGACAATTCATGCTTGCTGCCACAAAGCCAGCTTTCCAGCTGAAATGATTATTCACCAGAGTTTAGAGAAGCAAAGTTTTGTCCTCTTTGACCGCTGCGTGGAGAACCAGACGATCAGTTATC